>NC_133648.1:94535053-94858561 GCF_009905375.1 Apium graveolens
CCACCGTTCAATGTATAAATAGTTCATCCCATAGATTAAGCTACAAGACAAAACTTGTATATAATCAATCTTTGAAATATCATTAAAATGAAATGAAGTTACGAGATACTTCATTTGATGAAAACATCATTTTGAAAACTCGACCCTGCCAACACTCAACAATCGCCCAGCCGTAGCCTTTCTATCGAAGTGCTCTGGGTAGTGTTGCAGAAATATCCAATTGGATGATGAACTCATTACGGGAGTTTTCCGCGTCAGGAAGACCACTCATGATGATCAGTCGCAGTAGTGCAACCCCACCAATTTCTACATGTAGAGGAGAACCTATCGGATTTACTTGTCAACCGAACACTGGACTTCTAAGGAATGGACCGTCTTAACGGAACTTCCAGGCCATTTGGGCGAATATAATAAAGCTGGGCCGATGCCACTCGACCACTTACGCCACTCCTAGTTCAGATGAAATCCATGTCTCTGAAACGTAAAGTTTGTCCCCCTTTCCCCAAGTAGAAACTTGTTGATACGGCTCCACCAAGAAGTCGTATCTAGTTGGAAAGGAAAACTCACCGATATTTCCCTGGCGGTGCCTGTTAATGGATTAACTTGTTCCAAGAATTTTACTTCCCGAGTGTTGGGTAAGTAATTAAAAACTCTTTTATCAAAACAACAACCTTGTTGCGAATATAAAATACACCACAGAGCCGGATCCCTCAGGTTTTGAGCGAATATTTAAATCCCCTTCGAAAGGAAGATCTTAAATATAAAAAAATGAGTTTCGGGATCCGCCCTAACCTTTAAAAATCATTTTGAAGACTCGAAAACATTTTTAAGAATGTTTGGAGTAATGCTGATTTAGTAAAATAAATCAGTCCCGATATATTAGAAAATATCTGAATATTATTATTTAAATAATATTCCCATAAGAGTGATCCTTATAAAAATAATCGAGGTAGGAGTTTTAAAAATCATAATTGAAATGAATATTAAATAACCAAAGATATACTTATACGAAAGTAGGATCTTTATTTGAATAATCAAAAGTGAGTTTGATTATCGACACATTATTCTTTAATAAAATAAAGAATAATAATTAGTAAATAATCGGAGTCATAAGTCCTCGAATGAATATTCAAATAATAATATTCATTAAATAAAATAAACGGAGTCATATGTCCTCGAATGAATATTCAAAATAATATTCATTAATAAAATAGACGGAGTCATAAGCCCTCGAATGAATATTCAAAATAATATTCATTAATAAAATAAAGTTATCGAATAAACCTTATTCGATTCATAGTTTTGAAAACTATATCTATATCTATATATATATAAATATATATATAATATACTCGGGAACATCGACTCCCGATTTTAGAAAATGTTCACCTTTGGGTCCCCTATACTAAGGGTATACGCAACTACTGCTTATCTCTAGCATAGGTATTATGCAACTTATAAGCAATTGAATCAACAATATATATCAAGATTACGAAACAGACATGCATATATACCATATCACATGCTCCAATATATCGCAAGATTTGCTAATTAACCACCATCCATCTATAACAAGATAATGCATATACATATGTATACATCACAACAACAGTATAACGGGTAGAAAAATTGCCTGAGTGTTCCCGGATAGACTTAAGCTTAGAGTGGGTCCGATAACCTATGAACAACAACATAAGTCAGAATTAAACCCCGGTCGCTTAAGAAACTAGACTTTAACCAATTGAACCCTAACGTTCTCTTATGGTCACTCCTACGCTTAACGAATCACATAAGTCGTTCGAGTACCCTCGGTTCCACCATTTTTAATAAATTAACCATTAAGAATTTTAAGGCGGTTCTTTCGCGAGTACTCTACCAACTGCCTAATCCACTTTACATAATTGTTTCATACTCCAATTAGTCATTTAAGGGCCTTAACCAAGGTCTCAAAGTAAAGTGAGGGGTAAAGGTTCGTTCGTGAAACACCGTTACTTAAAACGGTCGTTTCTCCTAAACCGTAAATCGGATCTAAGCGAACCACATACCAAAACAAAGCTTACAAAATAATCTAGCTAAACATGGAAAATTTAAAGATTGGTCAGTGAGTTATCTGGTCCGAGATTCATGTACAACAGTCTAAGGAAAACGGTCATTACGACGGCTATATTTACGAGTTTTCCAAGTTTCTCACTACACCAAAACCTCACCAAACAACCCACAATTATTAACACATCAAAACCTCAACTACATAATACTATACCAGTCCTTATTCTCCAGATTCTTCATCTCAACCAACCACAATCAAGTTCTATTAACTATAACAAGATTCATTCACCAAATCACTCCAATTTCAAATCAAACTACTAATAATCAAAGATCATGCTTCTCATTTTGAAAACCAACCATCAAACTCACTAATAGTAAAAGTAAAGGCTATGGTTTGAAGTTTATACCTTCCTTGGTAGGTGTTAAGTTGCTAGGAATCCTTAGGGAGCCTCCTACAAGCTTGATCTTTCCAAAGAAATCAAGAACACAAAGTTAGGCTTTGAAATTTCTAAAAGTATGATTGAAAGAACTGTAAAACTGAGGGTCTTACCATGCTTATTTTGACGATACTTGTGAACAAGATTTGTAGGCCATCTCAATACCTTTCCAACGAGCTATAGAACACGACATTTGAGTGAGTACTGAAGGAGATATGACAATTTCAAGTTGCTGGGTTTGTTTTGACCGAGAGCTTCTCTTCATGGGAGCAAAGTCAAATTTTTAATTTTTTGTGTTATGATATTTTGCTTGGTTGATTTCCTTTTTGGCTTGGAAAATTTTGATCTTTTACCATGGTAACTTTTGCATGGCCAAGAATCAACCAATAACACACTTCTTTTTGTCATGCTTATGTCACCATGCTTGTGTCACCTTTTTAACACATGTCCTTTCCTTGTGGTCTGATGATGTCACAATCCTTGGCTTCTTGTACAAGCTTGTCTCTTGGTCGCTTATTTGTTTTACGGTTCGCTTAACTTTCGTTCTCGTTCGTCGTTTGAGGGATCATATCTGGGATTTTATTACTTGGGTTCCCCTAAACCTTTCTCAATATTTTATATTCCTTTTATGATCCTCTCTTATAATCCTTGAATTTAAATCCTTTTAATCATGTTACCTTATACTCATTTCTTTCGGTATCTGGTGGATTTTCGGGAAAAATCAAAGTGTCTGGATTCGAATTATAACGACCTTTACATACACTCATTTACTTTATGGAATACTAATACGATCTTAGAATTTCCATAAAAGTACTCCTATATAGCGTGGTCTGATAATTTTCCTTAATCAGCATCATCAACAAAAGTTACTATTTATCCGTGTTTCAAAAATTCCAAAAATTGGGGTTATTACACTTTGTATTTAATCGTGACATTGCAGGGTAGAAGGAATTGATTGTACGGTAACTATTCACTAAATAGGTTCTTGGTGTTCTAAGCAGTGAATTCGTATTATCCGGATAGTCGCGATATGCTGAGAAGTATTAATTAATCATATTTAATAAATTAGAGAATTTATATAAAAATAATGGTAAAATAGTTTTATTATTATTTATTTCTACTACCGGCTTAATATTGAACCTACAGGGTCACACCATAAAAAAGAATGATTTAATGGTGGAGGAATTAATTAATAATGGCTGGTAATTATTTATTTGTGAAATAAATAATTAATTAGCAAATTTAATAATTGATTAAATGAGATTTAATTAATTATAAAATTATTAAGAAAAGTTCTTAATATTATTAATTAAGAATTTAATTTTAGAAATTAAATCAAGTGAGAGAATTATTTTTCTAAAGTGTTTAGAAAATGGATTAATGATTAAAAGGTGTTTTAATTATTAGTTAATTGGTTAATAAGAATAATCAATTAAAGGGTTAATAATAATAATATTTTATGGAAAAATTTTCAGCTGAAAATTTTGCCTATAAATATACTATTATAAACCCTATTTGTCTCAACAAAAAAAAACCCTATTTCTAAAATAGAAAAGAGAGGGAGGCAACTAATTCTCTCAACCTCTTCCTCCCTCCATTATTTTGATCCCTTGGTAAACATACTGAACTACGAATTAAATATTATTTTTCGCATGGATCCTGCGGAGGGTTTCGGTTTTTTTTTTAAGATTTAAATTTACGTTTTCGTTGCGTTTATGTGCTAAAAACTCTTCAATACCAACAAAGAATTTCCAATAGTTATAAAAAAACATGTTCATTTAAGAGTATTCCGAGTTGGTGACTTAGTGTTGAGGAAGACATTCCATAACACCATGGACATGAAGGCAAGAATATTTGATGACACTTGGGAAGGTCCTTACCTCATAGATGTAGTTGTCGAACGCGAGGCTTATCAGTTGACTAGCTTGGATGGTACTCAAATACCAAGGAGCTGGAATGCTTTACACCTGAAACTTTATCACATGTAAAGTTAACCCCTCTCGTTATTTTAATTATTAGGAAAATCCGAGAATAAATTATTAGAACATAGTTATAGTTGTTCTTGAATTTCATTCTATGATTTTAATATACTTTTCACTTGATGAAATTATTTCTCTTCATTATCTTGCATTGTGTGTTACATGATTATGTGAATTATTTCTATCAAAAATATTTGTTCTTGTGGATTACATGTTACGAAATGTTTACTTTAATGCACTTTGTCATGATATAATTAAGAATGCTTTTGTGATTATCGTGTTTACCAATATATCGAATCAAACGTGTTACTACGAATACAAGGGCTGATCACCTTGTTACGATGTTTTACTTCAAACAAAAACAAAAAATAAAGAGATGACATGTATGATCGACGTGAGTGTCTTACAGGGCCGATAACGTTATGACGAGAATACTAAAATATGTTTGCATATTAATAACATATGACATGAATAGTCGGTGAGTTTCAAGAGAGATAAAGGCCTCTTAACCATTCTACGAGTGCATGCACCGATATATGATAACATATAAAAAATGTTTTTTACAATTTGACAAGTACCAATGAAAGTAAAAACAAAGGTCGTTACAATATCTTATGACGATAAGGCAAAAATACAATCGTTTATTAAACCAATATGCTTTGCAAGACTACATGAAAGTTCATCATGGTAAGCAATTAATTACAATATTTCACACTAATATATCGTCAAGTGTAATCTATTATATTAAACAATAATGGTTAGACGAACTTCGTCTTACGAATTGTCCGAATAACTAACACCTACAAAGGCTTAAAATTTGACAATCATGTGCGCTACATCATTAAAAAAAGACAACAACAATCAATGATAAGAATTAGAACACAATTGCACTTGAGGCACATAAATAGAAGAAGAAATATTGCGACACCAAAAACAGAATTCCATAATGATATACACAAAGGTATATCAAACTCTTAACTTAAAAACCAACAAAAATAAACCAACAACCCCCGCTATAAGGAGAAATAAGGATCAGTCGTAGCAAAACTAACATAAAACTGAAATAAAAAAGTACGGAGATTAAAACAAGTTCATGGAAAAAGAAGACAAGAAGAATATGTAAAAATTAAGTCACTTGTCATTAGGGTTGTCATCGTTGGGGGATTTCATCTCCACGTCATCAGCCGGAATGTCGAATTCGTCCAAGGGGAATGCATCGTCAGGAAAATCTTTGTTATAAATCTTCACGGTCTCAAGCACATCCCAAGACTTCCATTCTCCATTGTGGTAATCCAACATAGTCACCACCCTGGTCCTCATAATTTATTGGTGGACAATCTTTTCAGCTTCAGAACGTATATCATTCTCAATAGACTGCACCTTGGTGGCAAAATCATTAAACTCCTTTTGTAAATCTTTCATGACGACTAGTCTTTCTTGGGAAAGACACCCTGCAATCTCGAACTTCTTAGCACAAGTACTATGCTTCAATTCAAGCTCTTTGATCATTTGCATCTTGTGATTGTAAACCTCACGAGCAACTAAAATACTTTGGAGTGTCTATATAATGACAAAGAACAAGTTAAAAAATAGCAGCAGGAATCAAATAAAAATAAAGATGTAAAAAAGAAAAACATCATGCCAAGACATACGTGAAATGAGTAACCAACACTATCGTCAAGAATGTCTTCAACTTCTTTTACAGAACGATCTTTTATTGATTGTGGAAGTAACATGTCGTCAAGTAAGTGGGAAAATATAGAGGGATTGGCATGGATATCATAGTTTTGAGTCATAAGTAGCACAGGGACATCTGAGCTGATAGTGGTAACAGAGGGATTGACCCTGACTTTCTTAGTCATTGGTCTTGTAGTAGGGCTCATCTTGGGACTCATTAACATAGGGGCTTTGGAAGACCCAGTTTCTGTGGACTTCTCCTCACAGGATCGTTTATTGAACAGATCTTTACCATAAATTATAAGGGGCTTACTGATCGGGGGCTTAAATTCTACAATAAAAAATATGGCTCTATCCACGATAGTAAAATAATCCACACAGAAAAAGCCAAGAAGATGTATGTCAAATAAGAAAAAATACGACATATATATTTGGCGTACATTCGTCCTTAACTCATCTCCATGTTCTGATCACTCTTAGGGCTCTCCAAAGTTTCAGAAGAAAGAATCTTGATTGATTGAGATGGCCTGACAACAGGGAAACATCCAACTTGCCCCTGGTCCTGTTTGCAACAGTCTTGGATGCAGTTTTCTTTAAAACACCGGCCTCACTCTTTGATTGGGTCTTCTTCATATTAGTAACAAACTCTTTAATATTAGCATTGCTCTCATCAAACTCAAAGTCACAGTCTATGTATGACAAAGATAACAGGAATTACGATAAAACATATAAAAAACGTCTATGCATATATAGAATAAAATGATAACTTATTACATAGTAGATTGAAGTGAATTAGCGGGATATCATTATACTTGATGAAAATGAAGAAAATTAGTGATGTATTGACAAATAGACATGCAAGAAGAGAGAACTATAACGCGCACAATGTGTATAATGATAGAATTAGAGACATGAATGTAAGAGAAAGTAAAAATAAGTTATGTGCCAGAAATAGTACATGTGTTGTTCCAGCGTTCCAGGAGATAATCAACACCTTCACCCAATGTTTTCTTCTCGGCAAAAAAATAATTCTTTTTCCAGTTCCTATCATTGACCGTGTCGTCGTTAAGAATTCAGGGGTTAGTGTCTTTGTTTGTAAATCCAATCCTACAATTGCTAAACTTCTTGAGACCGTATGACTGCATCACAACTTCAATATCAATCTTCAATTTTATGTTTCTCTTCAATAACATCCAGACACGCCAACGTTCTTGCTGCAAAAGGCATGAGTTTTCTAGGGGAGACGTTCAATGTCTTTAACAGATTCACAATAATTTGGAAAACAGGAAAGTAAGGACGATATCAAAAGGGTAAAAATAAAAGCATAATACCCAACCTTTTTTGTATGGCTCAGCCCGGATGGATGAGTCAGTCATAATGATATTAATGTTGGTATGGAAAAGTAACTTCATCTCCTCAAATCTCTCTGGTTTCATAACACTTTGGTTGGCAGTCATCAGCATCGAGTAGATTGGTAACGATCCAGTTAGAGTTTTTAATTCACATTATGGGGATTCGTTATTGTGACTTTCAGAACTACATATGCTTTTCTTGGCCATTGCTTATAAGCAATATAAGGGTTTCTTTTTTTATTAAAACGAAAGAAGAATACAGAGAGACAAAGACAATAAAAGAGGGTTTATAAGGAGTATATATAGGAAGATGTGGAGAATAACAGATAAACATGAAGAGGGTTTTTTGATAAACGAGTAGCCACTGAATGTATATCCTTAGGCTGATTACACGCGTTTCAAGGGGGTGAATGATTCAAATACGCTACCTACATCTACACTCAAAGCTGTTAATATAATTTTTGGTTTAAGATTTTATAAATTTAATTTCTTTAATTCAATAAAATCTGGGGATATTTTTATGTCTCAAATTTCACTATTGACATAACGAGATAAGTTTCGACAGGAGGATCTCAATGAGGTCTGGACGTGAAGAACAGACATGACGAGAAGGGAAGAAACAAAGTGAGACGGGAGACTGATCGTAGACATGATACTAAGAAAAAGGCAAGTCATGAGCACATGAGTGTTCAGCTGTTTGTTGGATAAGTACGGGAACTCAGTCCAACAACAACCCTAGTTTGTAAGGATCGAAACTAATAGCAAGCCTTATTCTCTAGCAACGTATTGCTGAGATAATAGGGGAAGAGAGGACAAACATGGATTTGAATGAGGCGAAAGAAGAGGAACAACCAGGAGCGGGAGATACAAATAAGCGCAACACAAGAACAAGCACAATGCAGACACAAACAATTGTAGGAACATGAGAAACATGAACATAAACCTTGTACTCATAAAATCTTCTTTGTAGAACAATCCAACCTTGAAATCAAAATCAAAGGATAGTGAAACTCTTTAGGTTGGGCACACAATCCCACTCGCGATTTTTACCTATTAATAGATTTTCCGCATCACTAAATTCTCGTGTTATTTAGATTCTTGTTCTAGTCCTTTTTTATGTAAAAACCCTAATTGATCAAATTAATTCTTAGTAATTAACCTATAAATTTTGGTAAAAATAATAGTATAGTGCCAAATAATTGGAATTAGATTTATCAAATTACAGTTGGTTTTGCGGATATAATAAAACTAATATCTACCTTAAATCTTTATCATAAACCAATAAAGAGTTGAAACCTTTTTGGAGTAGGTTGTGAACATCATGATCAGTTTTTAATATTATTTATTTTTTATTATTTGGAGTCAGAACACTTGAATTCTATATATACACTTGTCATCTGACGTAGTCCAAAACAAGATGAGAACGATCAATAGTCTTAAAAAAGATAGGCTTAGGATAAAATAGACTCAATTTCGTTTAGCATATTTTAAGCGTATTCCTAATTAGCTATGTTATGTCACAACTTGTAAGGGAGAACAATATAAAGCCACGTACTATCACGTGATATTATCCTCCGACAACTAACAATATACACAAGTAGAAATACAATTAGACAACAATTATTTTTCTTAATATGGAAAGACGAGAAAACAAAGCTGGGACAATTGTGGATATCATAACTTGGGGTTTAAACAAGTAACCACAGGTATTCATTTTCAATACATTCTACATGAACATAATGGAGCACAAAGAGGATACCATAGCTGCTTAATAACCAAAATTTTAAAAAAATGTATAAACAAATTGAGTTGGGTGCTACCATGTTTACACCGCGCCACACTATTCTATATCGATAGTAAGATGTGGAAGATTAAGTCTGTCGAAGATGAAGTCCTACAAAATACGAATACATGAATCTCTGGAGTATTGTTACCAAAATCCAACACCTTGAGATGATCCCAATAGTTCCTCCAAATACTCGGCACCTAAATCCTCCAAAACCACAATATTTTCAGCTTCGTTATTCTTTTTCTTGTTTTTTCGGCTATCAGATTTTCTTCTCAAACTATGCTTTCTCTTCAAAGCCATTACTGGAGAACACCCTTCTTCCAGTACTCCAAACTTCATCTCGTGAAGTGATTCCTTAACTCTCTCCACCGGAAAATTAAGAATTGCGGTTGACCCTCTCATTGAAAATGCAGCTTGATCATAAGCCATGGCCGCGGTCTCAGCATCATCAAATGTTCCCAGCCAAACTCGAACTCCACTTCTTGTCGAATCTCTGATTTCAGCTGCAAATTTTCCCCACGGACGTCTGCGGACTCCTCTATAGGCCTTTTCTTTCTTGCTTTCTCCTTTTTTGGGGCTTGAACTCACCTCTTCTTCTTTGATTTCGCTAGCAAATTGTGGTAATGGGGCAGTTTCCGATAACATGCCGAAGAGAAACATTTCTTCGGAATCATTAAAATCAAACGGGAGTGATGGAATGTCGAAATCGAGACCGTTTGATCCGAAAGATTCAAGCGGAGAACCTAAGGAAGATTCAGGCGAGAAATCCGGTGATGAGTATCTAGTGAAAGAAGAATCCATAGCTAAAATCAAGCTAGCTGTGAATAGAGTGATTTTTTTTATGATTATAAAATTGTATGTGATGTTGTTGTTTACAAAGTTTATGTGCACTGAGCCCCTTGAGGCTTGATATATACTCATGAAATTATGGATATAAATTATTGAATATTGATGCTCTGATTATTATTATAAGTGTAGGGTTTGGGACAGTGGGGTCGCTTGTTTGTGTTCTTCTCAGACAGGACCGCGCAACTTGAAGGTAGGTTTTTACTGCACGTGGGTCAAACTGACCCGGCGGCTCGGGACCCACCACCATGCATTTCTTGTTATGTACGTCATTCCTTGTTAGAGCCAGGTCATAATTATCCACGTGTCAAGCACTTACGTTTTTCTAACGAACTCAAGCGCTTAGGTTTTTCTAACCGAACTCAGAATGTGGAGTACAAGTACAACTACAAGGGAATGTAAGGTCACACTGTCCAAAGTACGGTGTTCACGGATTACTTTAGTCCAGATTTTCATTTTTGTCGAATCGAATTATCAACAGTTGTTTAAAAAATTAAAATTAAATCAGATCAGTTAAACCATATCAACTCAAAACATAAAATAACAGATTGGTTCAGTTTTAAATCACTGTTACTTAATCATTTATTTTTATTTCGTTTTTGTTAAACTTACAACGAAAATGTAATATAAATTTACTATATATCAGTATTATATATTAGATATAAGTACTATGATATATATTTATAAATATTTATTTTACATATGACTTTCATATACTTGAATTTAATTTAAATAATAATAAACATATGAATTAGATAATAACCGGAACATATTAACAATTAACTCAAGTTTTTATTTTAAAGTAATTTGATATTTTCAATATAATATACACTCACAAATACACAAAATCATAATTTATAATCTTAACTTGTAGGTATATACTAGAATTTTTATATATTATTATTTAATGGTCCGCTTTGGTTTAAACGGTTTTAATTTATTGGAAACCGTAACCAAATTATTTATGTGTAAACGGTCCGGTTAACTGAATCATTAAAAACGGTTTTACGGGTTTCGATTTTCTTGGTTCGAATTGCTGTGGTTCGATCCAGATTCATGATTTGACGGATTTTTTGAACGTTTTAGTTCAAACTTTAAGATAAGCAGTTTTATATGTGTAACGAAGTATAAATCGATTTCAATTTTATAGTTAAAATTAAGATATTTATTGAATTTTAACATCAAGAATATTTATATTTTCCAGATTTAGAGAAGTAAAACTAAAATTGGCTGTAATCAGGGGAATAAGATTTTATGTTTTTTCAAAAAATTTATGTTTTATCAAAAACATAAAATACGAGAATATATTCGGAAGTGTCACTCGAAATATAATTGCTGGATATCAAATTCTCATTTCTCAAGTGGCATAGAAGTTAAAATTAAGACAGAGTATTAAAAGTAAATCAATTGCAGTTTTCCTAAGAGTAATAACAAAATTGCAATTAGTTTTTGTAAATTTAAGAACTTATAACATGTGATGAAGTTATGCAGTTGCCCACGTGGATGAACTGAAAGAAAAGATTCTTAAAACTAATAAATTTATATAAATATTTTCACAAAAAGTCGCAAAGACACAAACAGAGACTCACAACTAGACTCAATAATATTGCAGACTAATCCAACATGTCAAACAAAATTACACAAAAAAATTAAAACAAACAGATTCATGGTACATGGTCATTTCATTGCTATTATTATATGCAGGACCGCTCTTTTATGATGTAACTGTACTACAAGAAATATAACTATTTGTGACAGAAAATTTGTGACGGAAAAAAATGTGTGCCCAACTTACGACGGAAAAAAGTAAAATATCGTAATTATTTATGACGAAATCCAAAATCATCGTAAATTTAATATTTTATTAATAAAATTCCGCACGACTCGATTAAAAAAATGAAAATTATTTAAATTTATGACGAATTCTAATGTTAAAATTCCGTCGAAAATGGGTATATTTCTTGTAGCGCTAGTAGTAATATATACACACAAATGCAATAGTTATAGACAATGCTACTAGTGATGTTTGAGTTAACCCCCTTATCTAAATTACGTAACTATTAACACATAAAATAAAATCACTAAACTGATCTTATCTAAATTACGTAATTAATTCGATTAACTAACTTAAGTGTACCACGTGACTAGTAAGCAAAGAAAAGAATATTAATTATATATTGAAAAGAAATTGCTAATTGATTAACTATTGCAAGTGAACTTTAAAATATTAATTTAGTAGTACTCGAATACCAGTAGTAACTTTTAGCGGTCAAAAGGAATTCATATTTAATGATGTGCTCAAGTTAAAATGAGAAGAGAAAAGAAAAAATGGAATATAAATTTTTAATAATTTTTTTATGGTCGTGCTCCTGAGTTTTTAGGAGAGAGAGAAAAGATTAAAAAAGAATATTTCCAAAATTTTCCACCCAAAAGTTTCTTTTCAAAAATGGATGATTTGGGGAGAAACTGTTACATACTTTTCAATATATTTCCCTCCAAATCAAAATTTTTAAAATTTTCTCTCCTTTACAAGAAATAACTTGGGAACATATTAAAGAAATTTTTTGTCTTCTCTTCTTTTCTCTTCTCTTCTGTTCTCTTTTTTCGTAAAAAACTTGGGAGTACAACATAAATGATTACGTCGATGCAGTAAAGGCTCATTTTTATTTTGAGGTCAGTCCATTTAGATTAAGACTATCTCTAATTTTATTTTATTTTTCCAGTATCTAATTAATTATAGATATTAATTATAATTGGCAAGTATTCAAATGCAACTATAAATACACATGATATGAGATATTAATTAATTTGTAAATTGAAAACATGACATTATTATGCAAATGAAAAAGTTAAGTTTGCCCCGACAGTCTGGTACTGGTAAATTAAATCCAGCGTATATGAGATCACACCAGTGAATTGGTCTTGCACTGGTTGCAAGTTGTTTATATCTTGTCTATATGACAAGTTTATTCCTATAAGTTCTCATTTGTATTAAAAATTACTGATCAATGGCAACAAAACTAAACGATTTAGAGGAGTTATATACGAGATTATAACCGGAGGCAGAGGACAATGAAGGGATTATAGTCGGAAAAGAGGATGTGAACAAAATAAAAAAGTATGTGTTGATAGGCAGGTTCCTTACAGAGAAGAACGTTAATTTTAATGCGATGCAGAATGTGATTGCTTCACTATGGCGCTCGAGGGAAGGAATGGAGATTCATGATACAGGAGGGCAGATATATTCATATGTGTTCTACCATCCTTTAGATATGCATAAAGTTTTGGAAGGAGGCCCATGGACGTTTGAGCAAAGCTTATTGGTAACTCAACAGTTACAGGAGGGAGAAGATCTGCACACAGTTCTGTTGAACAAAATGGACATCTGGATTCAATTGTATGATATTTCAAATGGTTGTTTCTCAGAGAAGATAATTCAAGGAATTGGTAATTATGTTGCGAAGCTAATCAAAACGGATCCTGCAAATCTCAATGGAATGTGAAAGGCGTATGCACGGGTACGAGTTACAATGGATGGTACGAAATCTCTTAAAAGAAAGATGAAATTGAAGCGGGAATGCGGAGATTGGAGTTGGGTTAACTTTAAGTATGAAAGACTTAGCATTTTCTATTTCATTTGTGGTATTATGGGACATTCAGAACGGGATTGTGGAATAGTGTATGCACATCCTGATAAGGAAATCAATAGAGCATATCAATCATGTCTTAGAGCGCCAACGAGAGGCGGAAAAATTTCGAATATAAGGGCAAAATGTTTGAGAAATGGGATGGACGGAAATGCAGCTTGGAAGACTCCGGAAATGAGTTCTCAGGAAGTAGCAACGGGAGAGAGATTCATGGAGATTGATGGTGTAATCGGCGATATTTCTGTAGAAGAAGGGAGGATTAGTTTTATCCAGCGAGATAAAGGGAATAAATTAGTAAAGCATGATATTTTAAATCAGTTGGAGGATAGGGAGGGAGAAAATAGTGGAATAAAAGATATGGTAGTTGTGGACTCAAAACGTAAATGAATAGAAAGTGAGGGAATAATAGAGGGAGTTCAAAATAAAAATGCATTTGGGCTTAAGTTAATTGATGGGCCAAAAAATGATTTAGAGGCGGGTCTTGTGGAGCAAGCCCGCCTAGGAAAATGAGTCTGTTAGCCTGGAATTGTCGTGGGATGGGCAACTCACGTACAATTCATTTTCTTAAAGATATTGTCCACCGTATGAAACCTAATTTTATTTTTTATCAGAAATAAAAAAAGACAGATGAAGATGTTTGTAGACAGCTGAGTTATTCAGGAAGTTGGGTTGTTGAGTCTCAAGGGCTTGGGGGAGGATTGGCTTTAATTTGGAAGAATAAAGGGAGTTGCTTGATTAAGGATGAGGGTAACCATTTTATAGATTTTGAGGTAGAGAATGCGCATGTTGGTAGGTAGAGATTTACGGGATTTTATGGGTGCCCGGAGCGTGGTAGGCATAGAGAATCAAGGGAGATAATGTGTAACTTGGCAACAAGGTCAGCTCTTCCATGGTGCATGATTAGCGATTTTAATGATTTAATGTTTGAGGATGAAAAAAGAGGAGGTCAAGTGCATCCACGTAATCTGTTAACAGGTTTTACAGATGCAGTTAATGAGTGTGATCCAGTAGACTTGGGTTTTGGGGGTGAGAAGTATGCATGGAAAAAATCAAGAGGAAATCATAATTGGGTCAAAGAGAGGTTAGACAGAGGTTTCGCGAACCGGGATTGGGGGGATATGTTTTGAACGGCTGTAGTGCAAGTGCTTGAGGTCGCGCCATCAGACCATGTCCCTCTTTACCTGATGTTGAACAGAAAAGTGTATGTGCCAAAAATTCAGCGCTTTCGTTTTGAAAATGTGTGGATTAAAGAAAGTGAGTGCAAAAATCTGGTGCAGCAAAGCTGCGAGAGTGTAGAAGGAGAAGAGTTGATGACTAAAATTGAGTTGTGTCGAATGAAGCTAGAGGAGTGGGGAGGAGGTGCAACTAAGAATTTCAAGCAGAAAATTAACCATTGTCATGCCAAGTTGCGAAAGCTTAGATCGCGGAAGGATGCTCATGGTATTCAGTCATATAATGAGGTGCGTTTGGAGTACTTAAACTTGTTGAAAAAGCAGGAGGTATATTGGAAGCAACAAGCCAAACAATTTTGGCTACGTGAAGGAGATAGAAATACAAAATTCTTTTACAGTTACGTATCAAAAAGAAAGAGAAGAAATAATTTACAACGTATAAAGGGAAAAGTTGGTGAGTGGAGAGAAATAATAGGGGAAATACAAGGTGTGATTGAGGGATATTTTACAACATTATTTCAAAGCTCAACCGAAATAGGGGGTCTAATGCATAACGAAGTAGTGAAACATATTACAGACGACGAGAGCGATTACCTAATCTCCGATATTACCTCGGAGGAAGTAAAAGTTGCAGCATTTTCGAGGCACCCGGATAAATTTCCGGGGATCGTTGGCCTAAACCCAGCATTCTTTCAAACAATTTGGAGTATTGTGGGCAATGATATTTTTAAATTTTGCCATAAATTTATGAGAACAGGAAGCATTTCAGGAGCTATAAATCGTATTGTGGTTTAATTTCTAAGAGCAAAATACCACAAGAAATGACAGATCTACATCCTATTTCTTTGTGTAATGTGGTAATTCAGATTCTATCTAAAGTACTGTCAAATCGGCTTAAAACTAGTTCGGGTAATCTTATTTCGGACAAGCAAAGTGCATTTATAGATGGGAGATTGCTAACGGATAATGCTATGATAGCATTTGAAATAAACCATTATATGAAGAGACAGAAGCAAGGAAGAAATGGGATTGCGGGCTTGAAGATTGATATATCAAAGGCTTATGACCATTTAGAGTGGAGTTTCTTACAATGTATGATGATAAAATTAGAATTTACACAGATTTGGATTGATAAAGTGATGAAATTGGTTAAATCTGTCACCTACAGCTTCTTGCATAATGGAGTAGAGATCGGGAATGTGGTTCCAGCTCGGGGATTGCGACAAGGTGATCTAATTTCTCCTTACCTATACATTATGTGTGCAGAGGGTTTAAGAGCTACTATCCGGCGTCATGAGAATGCAGGCCTTATTCATGATTGTACTATAGCACGAGGTGCTCCTATAATATTGCATCTGCTTTTCGTAGACGATTGTTATTTTTTCTTTAAAGCTACTGGAAGTGAAGCTGGTGTTATGAGGAATATTTTAGATCGTTACGAGAAAGAGTCGGTTCAAATGATCAGTTACAGTATGTCTACTGTGATATTTTTGTTGGGTTTCGAGGCATAAAACGCAGCAAAAATAATAAATAAAATTATAAAAATAGAATAAACTGAAACCCACCGTAGGATCCATGGAAAAAAAGAATATTTAATTCGTGGATGAGATGTTTACCTTACACAGTTTTACGATTATGGTTTTCAAAAGGAGATCCTAGCTTTAACCGAACACCGCGTATCTCGCCTTAACAATCTATACCGTAGAGGTATCCACACGAAAGCTGGTACGGAGGAGGTGTTGGAAATAATAGTAACTATTAGAGCAACATAGAGACAATTATATATTGTATTTAGCAAGGCAAGGCCAAGATAACAGTTAACGCAACAAAGCATGCAGGTAAACAATAAATAAATCAGTAACTGAAATACCGAAGAGAGAACATAAATTATACATGTAACCATAGCTTTAACAGAGCGATATAGTGATTGGAAAAGATGGTATCCAACAGATACAAAACACCAAGAAAAATTACAGCTGAGTTGTCAGGCCTTGCTCGAAGCCCTGACTGCTCATGAAGAGATAATTGCCCCCACCTGCTGCGTTGGGATGCTTGTAATGTCTCCACCAGGATAAAACAGCTCGGAGTTATACGTTTATAGCAGCAACAAGAAACTCCACCTCGACTAGCACCTCAGTCGTCGGAAAAACAAAGGAGCTCAGACTTGTGTTTGGGAGAAGAGAGAATGCAGAGAAGAGAAGAGAAGAGAATGTATGTGTATTGTGTGTTCAACCTCAGCTACTTAGTGTGACGGCCTCAACCCCGGGGTAAAGAGTTGACGTCACCAAACACAAATACTAGAAATATAAACAAGATTATTGTTAAAATAAACTAACTTGACCCCGAACCAAGATCCGATCCAGGTTCAAGTATGATCCAGGCTACACATTATTACAAACCATTTATTCAAAAGTCTGACATAAACTAACTTATTCAGCAACTCATTAGACCGCACGTGGCCTGATACTAACTACCTCTGAGGAGCCGGGTCCTGAAGGGGCTGAAACATGGTTCTGCCAACGTCTGATTGGTCTTCTAGCCATCTGCGATATATATATATATATATAACATATTTCAAAATCAGACGTAGAAAATCTAGTTCACAAATCATTTCATTCGAGATAGGTACCTTTCGAAGTTACTTTTCCCCAAAATAGATTTAAAAAAATTATTTATTACTAAGGGGATACATAACTTAAAACGTTTTTGTTCCTTTACGAGAATAAAACATTAGCTATTCATACGTATTGAACCATAAAATAATGGTCAGGGTACTTGCCTTGCAACGCTTTCGGAAACCCTATGTAGCTTTACGCTGACTTCGGTCCTGGAGAAACTCAACTGGGATCTACAATAACAGAATACCCTTGTTAGATATATTTGAGACGTCATGTCTAATATGATTTGTGTTTAGTTTTCAGATCTTAACAAACAAGACATATCAGGACTTACTGAAATCAGGACTTACTGAAGGCAGAGCTTAATATCAGAACTTAAGTTGTCAGAAGATGTATATCAGAACTTAATTGCGGGAAGACTTTCAGTTAAGGAATGAAGCTGATTTACAGGAGAAGATTGAGACTAAAATAATAGAAGATATGCATGGAAAGAGTTAGAGGACTTGAAGACTTGTAGAAGATATCTGATTGATATATTTTAGGAGACAGAATTGTATTCCATATCAAATAGAAGTTATCTTGTAACTGTGTACTATATAAACACAGACTTAGGGTTTACACTATATGTGTTATCATTATCGAGAAGATTATACATTGTAACCTAGCGGCTCTTAGTGATATTTGTTCATCACTGAGAGAGAACAACAGTTCATATTGTAACAGAGTTTATTCAATATACTTGATATTTGTTACATACTTGTGTTAAATCAATTTGATTGTATAAACACTGTATTCAACCCCCTTCTACAGTGTTGTGTGACCTAACAATTGGTATCAGAGCTTTTCTGTTAACACACATACAGTAAAGATCCAAACAATCATGTCTGAAGAAGCACAAACTCCAACCAAGCCCACCAAAACTCAAGAAACTCAAAACGCTCAAACCCACAGTCAATATGAGACTATTAGGGTTTCCATACTGAGACCTTCTGAGTATCCCATATGGAAAGTGAAGATGGCTATGCTTCTGGAAGCTACAGATCCAGAATACCTTGATAGGAAAGGACCATATAAGCCTACCAAGCTCTCTGTTGCAGTTGCTGATCAACCAGCAAAGTCCATACCAAAGGAGAAAGGTGATTACACAGCTGAAGACATCTCATCTATTGTCAAGGATGCAGGGGTAAGGCATTTGTTGCATAGTGCCATTGATAATGTCATGTCAAATATGGTAATTAATTGCAAGACTTCAAAGGAGATATGGGATACTTTGGAGATAAGATGCCAGGGAACTGATGCAATTAAAAAGAACAGGAGGACTATACTCACTCAAGAGTATGAGCACTTTGACTCAAAAGCTGATGAGTCATTAACTGAATTATATGACAGGTTTGTCAAACTCTTGAATGATTTATCACTGGTGGACAAGGAATATGATCTTGAAGATTCAAATCTAAAATTCCTTTTAGCTCTTCCTGAAAATTGGGATTTGAAGTCTACTACCATAAAAGACAACTATGACCTTACTGAAACTATTCTTGATGAAATTTATGGTATGCTCAAGACTTATGAACTTGAGATGGATCAAAGGAGCAAGTGGCATGGAAGAAAGTCAAGGACAGGTGCTCTTTAAGCTGAGGAGGAATCTCCTAAAGTGGTTGCCTCAAAAAGAGGCAAATGAAAGGCTCTCATCATAAAGTCTGATTCAAAGTCATCATATTCTGATGATGATGATTCAGAAACTGAAATTTTACCTGAAATAGATGCTGATGCAGAGATGATGCAACTGTGTACTCTTATGGTGAAGGGTATCACAAAGATAGCCTACAGGAAATTCAGGAAGGGCATGAAGTTTTCCAGGAAAGGTGGAAGTTCTGATAAGAAAGGGTTCAGAAAGTCTGAAGGCAAAGGAGGAAAGTCTGACAGAGGAGACAACTCAAACGTCAAATGCTACAATTATGGTGAAAGATGCCACATATCTCCTGACTGCAAGAAAGGAAAAAGTGACAAAGACAAGGCACTTGTCACAAAGAAGAAAAGCTGGACAGACACTTCATATTCTGAAAATAAAGTGAACTATGCCTTGATGGCAAATGCTGATAGCAGTCCTGAAACTGCTGAATTAAAGGTACCTCAAACAACTTATGCTTTTCATACTGATAATATTACTGAGTTGAGATTATATCTTAAAACCATGTTCATTAGTTATAGAGATCATACTTTAACATGTGAAAGATTAACATCTGAAAATCTTGCTTTTAAAAAGAGAAATGGCTATTTAGAAAATGAGTTAGTTTTTCTTCATCAAACTAAGAAAGAAAGAGATGATGCTTTGTATGTTGGAGATGAAGTGTTAAAATTGAATGAATCTCTAAAAGCTGACTTAAAAAAGGAAAGAGAGATTATCAAAACTTGGACTAACTCTGGAAGAACAACTCAGGATATATTAAGTAGTGGAAACTGGAAAGAGGGATTAGGTTATGGAGATGATAAAAGTGAGAAAGGAACTGTGCAAATTGAGCCAATTGTTGTTAAACAGACTGCTAAGCCAAAGGTAAATCCTGTTAAGTTTATAGCAAAAACTGTAAAGTCTGATTCTGAAAAGATGAAAGAGTCTAGGACAGAAGTTAAAGAAAAGTCAACTTCTGACAAATTAAAACAGGATAAACCAGCTGAAGTAAACATAGGCTTAATGACAAAGAAGTAGCTTAAGCATAAGCTGAAAGAGATTAGAAAAGTGAACAATGTAAAGGAAGCTAGGAAAAATAGGAATAGAAAGGAAGGTGTGAATAAAAGCAATAATTATATGCCTGTTCCTAATGCTCCTAGAAAGATATGTTATAACTGTGGAAACTCTAACCATCTTGCTTCTTTTTGCAGGAAAAATAAAGATATAAACTCTTTACCTCTTAAATCAGGAGTTAAGAGTCAGTCTGTTAGGTTTAAGCCAAAAAATCCTTGTTTTCATTGTGGTAGTTTATGGCATTCCATTTATACTTGTAAGGAATATCATAGTTTGTACTATGATTAATATCAAATAAAACCTTCTTTGAAGAAAGTTAGTATTATTCCTTCTAGTGTAAAGTCTGATGCAAAGTCTGACATAAACTCTGATAAACAGCATGTTAGCATAAACTCTGAAATTAAATCTGCTGCAAATGCTAACAAACTTAATAAGGCCAAAGGATCCAAGCAAGTCTGGGTCCTTAAAACTAACCAATAGTGGTCTTTGTGATTGCAGGGCAACAGGAAAAACATCCTAGTGCTGGACAGTGGATGTTCAGGACATATGACTGGAAATAAAGCCCTGCTATCAGAATTTATGGAGAAAGCTGGCCAGTGGATGTTCTTATGGAGATGACAACATGGGAAAAACTCTAGGATATGGAAATATCAATCTTGGGAATGTCATCACTGAAACAGTAGCTCTTATCTCAGGACTTAAACATAATCTACTAAGTGTGAGTCAAATCTGTAACAGAGGTTATCATGTGGATTTCTTTGAAGAACACTGTGAAGTTGTAAGCAATTCTACATGCAAAGTGGTTCTGAAAGGTTACAGGCATGGTAACATATATGAAGCCAGACTTTTAATAAGTTCTGATGGTTCTGCAATCTGTCTGTTGAGTAGAGCATCAATTGAAGAAAGCTGGAATTGGCACAAAAGACTCTCTTATTTAAATTTCAATAACATAAACGAGCTAGTAAAGAACGATCTTGTGAGAGGACTGCCAAAATCAGTATTTTCTCCTGATGGCCTTTATGATTCATGTCAAAAGGCAAAATAAAGAAAATCTTCATTTAAGAGCAAAACTGAATCTTCAATTCTTGAGCCTTATCACCTACTGCATGTTGATCTATTTGGTCCAGTCAATGTCATGTCTATTGCAAAGAAGAAATATACTATGGTTATAGTGGATGAATTCACAAGATACATTTGGGTGTATTTCTTGCACAAGAAGAATGAGACTCTATCTACTTTAACTGATCATGTCAGACAACTGGATAAATTGGTCAAAGATTCTGTCAAAATTATAAGAAGTGATAATGGCACTTTAAGAATTCAATAATGGAAGAGTTCTGTAAAGAGCATGGAATTAAGCAGGAATTTTCTGCACCTGGAACTCCACAGCAAAATAGATTTGTAAAAAGAAAGAACAGGACTCTCATTGAAGCTGCACGAACTATGCTTGATGAAGCAAGGCTACCAACCTACTTTGGGGCAGAAGCTGTGCAGACTGCTTGTTTTACACAGAATGCTACACTCATAAACAAGCATGGAAAAACACCATATGAGATGGTGAAGAAAAAGAAGCCAAATCTGAAATACTTTCATGTATATGGTTGCAAGTGTTTTGTTCTTAAGACTCATCCTGAACAGCTGTCAAAATTTGATTTAAAAGCTAATGAAGGAATTTTTGTTGGATATCCACTTTCTACAAAAGCCTTCAGAGTCTACAATTTAAGAACAAGGGATGCCATGGAATCTATCAATGTATTTTTTGATGATAAGAAGATTACTGGACTTGAAGATTTTAATGATCATGATCAGCTGAGATTTGAAAATGGAGATTTAAATTCTGATTCTGTAAATTCTGATGACTTAATCCTGATCCTGTAAGTTCTGACGGGTTAAGTTCTGATGTCATTAAAACGGTGGTAACTACTCCAAGGGAAAATGCACCTGTCCAGGGGGAGCAAGCTGAAGATCCTACCACAACTCAAGACTCTCAAGAAGCATCAGAACCTGTCACTGGCTCTTCAAGTCCTGATGAGCCAAACTCTGATGAGCCAAACTCTGATAATTCTGGAAACTCTGATACTTCAAATCCTAAGGATCCAACTCAAATTCTGAAGTTTCAGAGAGCATAACTACAGGGGGAGCATCAGAAAATGCTGGTGGAGACAATATGGATCATGGGGGAGGATCAAGTTCTAGAAATCAACTTCCATCTGCAAGGAAGTTGACCAAATCACATACACCTGACCTAATAATTGGAGATCCTGAAGCAGGTGTCAGAACTAGAACTACAACATCAAATGAATGTCTCTATCATTCTTTTCTATCTCATACTGAACCAAAGAAAGTGGAAGAAGCTCTTCAAGATGCTAATTGGGTGCAAGCAATGCAAGAAGAGTTAAATAAATTTAAAAGAAATAAAGTTTGGACCCCAGTGCCAAGACCAAAGAACAGATCAATAGTTGGCACAAAATGGGTGTTCAGAAACAAAACTAACAGTGATGGCATAGTTACAAGAAACAAAGAAAGGCTGGTTACCAAAGGCTACTCTCAACAGTAGGGCATTGATTATGATGAAACTTTTGCACCAGTTGCTAGATTGGAATCCATAAGAATCTTTTTGTCTTATGCTGCTCATAAAAAGTTTAAATTCTTCCAAATGGATGTGAAAAGTACTTTTCTCAATGGAGAATTGGAGGAAGAGGTATATGTTGAACAACCTCCAGGCTTTGTAGATTCAAAATTTCCAAATTATGTCTACAGGCTTGATAAAGCACTTTATGGCCTTAAGCAAGCTCATAGAGCATGGTATGAGACTTTAGCTCAATTCCTTCTGGAAAGTGGATTTCACAGAGGTATAATTGATAAAACACTGTTCTATCTCAACCATGAAAAGGACTTACTTTTGGTACAGATATATGTTGATGATATCATATTTGGTTCTACAAATGCCAAACCCTGTGAAAGGTTTGCAAAGCTAATGCAGTCAAGATATCAAATAAGTATGATGGGAGAACTTAGTTATTTTCTGGGACTTCAAGTCAAGCAAAATGAAGAAGGTACTTTCATTAATCAATCCAAGTACACCAGAAATTTACTCAAGAAATTTGGAATGCAAGACAGTTCAACTGCATCCACTCCCATGGCCACTGCAACCAAGTTAGATAAAGATACTGGTTCATTAGTAGATATTACTAACTACAGAGGTATGATTGGCTCTTTACTCTATTTAACTACAAGTAGACCTGATATCATGTATGCTACCTGTCTTTGTGCAAGATTTCAGGCTGATCCAAGAGAACCTCATCTAATAGATGTGAAAAGAATTTTCAAGTACCTCAAGGGTACAGCTGATCTAGGATTGTGGTATCCTAGAGAATCAGATTTTAAGCTAATAGGTTACTCAGATGCAGATTTTGCAGGATGCAAAATAGACAGGAAAAGCACAAGTGGAAGCTGCCAATTTCTTGGAGGCAGATTGGTTTCTTGGTTTAGCAAGAAACAGAAATTAATTTCCACATCAACTGCAGAAGCATAATATATTGCTGCAAGAAGTTGTTGTGCACAGATTCTTTGGATGAAGAATCAGTTACTGGACTATGGGTTAGAATTTTCTAAAATACCTATTTACTGTGATAATTAAAGTGCAATTACTATGACAGGTAATCCAGTTCAACACTCAATGACAAAGCACATCAGTATTAGGTACCATTTCATAAGGGAACATGTGATGGAAGGTACAGTGGAATTGCATTTTATTCCAACAGATCAATAACTAGCAGATATCTTCACAAAAACACTATATGAAGCTACTTTTACAATACTGGTAAATGAACTTGGAATGGTTTCAGGTTCTTTCTCAAAATCTGCTTAGTTTTTATTCTCATGCATCAGACTTTATGATCAGTATTTACATATTGTATTAACTCTATGTAATTTGTGCTTAATTTAAAAATTCATTAAATGCTTATTGTTATCTGATGTGGATCTATATACTCTGATAAGTGTTTTGAATGTTCTGTGACTATTCAATCCAATGAGGATTATTGTGCTAGATGTTGACCTAGTAGTCTTTAACATACTAGAAATCCCATGTTTAAATTAGTTGTTTATGTGGAAATTTATTGACACAAGCAAATTCTGATATTGAGCTTAGTCAAATTTACTTTGTGTATCTTATTACTAAGTCACAAACTAGATTCTTGCTTCTTATCTATCAAATTCTGGTGTCAGTAAATCTTAAGGATGAACCACATGCTTGATAAGCCTCACTTATCTAAAGAAAAGAAAAGAAAATTGAAGTCAGGTACTCCTTTGAGATCTAGTGTAAATATGTGAAAAAGAAGACCCAAGTGCATTGCTGGTAATAAGTAATATGCATTAGAAAAGCAAATAAATTTTTCTTGGTGACTTTTCACATTCTCTGATTACTGGAGAAATATTCTGATAATAGAATAAATTCTTATAGCAGTTGTGACTCACTTACACTGAGAAGCCACTGTAAAAAGGAATTTCAAAAGATGCAAAAAATGAGCAGAAGCAGTTGAGGTGGATTCTTGCATAAATTTGTTCTATAGTAGACTTCATAATTACTGACAGATTTTAAGCACTTTTCTTAGTTATGCCTTATTCCTAAGATGTACTAAAGTTTATCAAACTTTAATCTTTATATGATATTTTGCTACATGCACACACTCTCAGTCCATATGAATAATGAAAATTACTGTGGTGATTAAGTTATTTTTGACAAACAGTTAAGTGTCATTTGCATAAATTCTGAGGACAAGTTCTGATGGAAGTTCTGATGCTTAAACTCTGAAGAAACAAGTCAGTATTTGTATGAAGAATCACAGAAACTAAAATTCACTTTTTGAGTATAGAAGCCATGTTCTGATGACTGTTAAAATCTGATAATAGTCAAGTTCTGATATTAAATCCTGATGGAAACTCTGATGCTTACGTGGCATTATTTATTTACTTGACTTATTTGTGGTAAATACTGTAACGGTCAAATTTTATCAGAATATAATTAGGTGAGATAAAAACAGTCATAATCATTTAGTAAGTGGGAAGCGTGTTTTCCTTGAAATACTGCATGTGCACATTTATTACTGCTTAACACCCATGCCCACTAATAATGTTTTAACTAATGATATGCTGCCAGGTGTCTAAAGTCTGTTCTGCTTCAATCATAACAGTTGTAAAAAAGAGAGTATATATATGGGAGTTAAAAGATTTTATAATCTTTTACCTACTTTTCTTTCTCTAATCTCTCTTATTCTCTCTCTCACTAATATTCTCTGAAGCTATTTTCTTACAGGCCTTTTATCAAACACCTTATGTACACTCTATTTTCTCACTTATTTTCCACAGAAAAGGCACCCAAATACATCATTTTCAATGGAGCTAAGTTTGTTCCTAACAACTACTTGGCTATACTGAGCAAGGATGAAGCCCCATCAGAACTTCACTTCATCCAAGACTTTTTGTCTCGAAGTGAAATAGGCTATGCACTGACCCAACCTGAAGCAATCTCAGGGACTCAGGTGCTGGAGTTCTGGAGGTCAGGAGTTTATGATGATGGTGGTGTTAATGGGTCCCCAAGCATTATATTTATAACATGGGAGGATGCCCATGTGGTGACTTTGGCCACAGTTCGACAAGCACTACAATTGCTAGAAAACTGCACTTATTCAACAGTTGAGGAGCCAGCTCTTCAACAGCTAATGGCCAATCTGGGTTATGAGAAAACTTTGGCAAAGCTTGGACAGTTGAAGAGACCCTACATCAGGAGGGAATGGAGTTTCTTCTTTCACTGCATCACTAGAACTTTTGCAAACAAATATTCAAACTTTGATGCAATTCCTATCCTAAGTCAGCAAATTGGGTATGCTCTGATTACTTAATCTCATTTTGATTATGCTAATGCTTTACTAGGATTCATAGGTGATAGGATGACAGAAGATATGAATACAGTCTATTTTGCTAGATTCTGTCAACTTATTTACAATTTCTGTTGCTCTGATGCACCCCAATTAGCAAGTGAGTTAATTTCACCTTTTAAACTTGCTAAGAGAGCATTTATTGACTTATTATCTACTGATAATAAGAAAATTGTTCTAAGACCCCTCCAAATTCCACAATCAGTCAAACAATTTTTAGTAAACTCTGACCCAGCCACATACACTGCTAAATATCCTGATGTCCAACCAACCCAACCTCTATCAGCACCTCCAACCACTACACAACTAACCATCTCTCAACCTCAACCAACTCAACCTACCATCAGAACATACTTACAACCAGCTCAATCCTCACAAAAATAACCATCAACACCCACCATCAGACCTTCATCTTCCAGGCCTAAGAGGGCAAAGCCTATTCCTCAACCTCCACCAAAGAGAAGGAAGATGATTCTAAGGGATGAGTCGGATGATGAAGAAGCACAAGTTCATACATCGGAACTTGTGACTGAAGAAGCTGAAGAGTCAACGCATCAGAATTTAGATGAAGTTGAGGGTTCAGGTACTTTGAAGAGGAAAAGAACTGTAAGTTCTGATGATAAAGCAACTCCTTCACTTTCAAGGAGATTAAAGAAAATGAGAGCAAGAAGGCACATGGCTAAGCCTCCATCAGAGAATACTGAAGAAGCTGAGGAAGGGGATCAGGAATTTGTGATCTCACAGCCAATTGTACTTGAAGTTTTGCCATCTCCATCTCCAACTCAAGCTCAAGATACTGTGCTCACACCTCCTGTCCCTCCTATTCATGACAAAGCTATAGATAATGTTGAAGAACAAGCTGCAACTTCTGAAATAGATATTCACAATCTGAATATACCAACTGTTCTTTATCTGGAAGCTCCAACACCAGCAGCTCAGCTATCTACAGTCAACTCTCCAATCTTAAATGCTGAGATTCCATCAACACCTATTCTGGAGATAAATTCTGATGCTCAGAATTTAGATGAAGTTGTTCCAGAATCTCCAGTTGCCTCACATACTCTTGTACTGTCAGAAGATAATGAGTCTTCTTCAAGTTCTGAAGACAGTGTTTCTGTACATACTCCAGCTCCCATTCTAGGAAATGAGGCACTTATTGAGAAGTTTGTTGAGAAAGCTGCTCCTATTCCTTGGGAAGATACTCACAGAGGTGTGGAGTGGACCAAGAAGTGGAATGAAACTGATTACATTCCAAGCTCTAAAGTTCTGACAGAGCACATTGCTAAGGCTGATGAGCTGATGACAAATTCTGATTTCAAGACTCAACTCAAAGTCACAGCTCTAAGTGTCAAGACACTTCAAGGTCAACATTCCGCTACTCATGAAAAGGTTGGCAAACTTCTTGAAAAGGCTGAAAAGCTGGATATGGAGACCAAGCTTGATAATAAGAGGTTTATCAGACCTAATTCTGAAAAAGTTGAAGCCATTGAGAAGATACAAGAGAAGCAACAGTCCCAAATTACTGAGGTCCTACAAAATCAAGCCTCTCAGAAAGCTCAATTGGATGAAATCCAATCTTCAGTTGAACTTCTTCTCTCTCTCCTACTACCTGATGATGCCAAAAAGGGGGAGAAGGTAGTTAAGTCTAAATGCACTCCTACTCTAATACTGAAGAAAAAGGATGACAAAGGTGATGACCAGGGAAACTCTGATAAGAGTAGAGGTCAAGGTCAAGGGAAGAGCAGCAAGGTTTCTTCTAGGAAACTAATCTATGATTCAAGCAAATCTTCTACTCAAAAGAAAACAAGTTCTGAAGCTGCTCAACTCAAAATCTGATAGCAAGTGCTGATAATCAAAATATGATATCAATTTCTGATGAGCAAAGTCTGATGACAAAGCTTGATGTTCTGATTCAAGATGGAAGTCAAGACTCTCAAAAGTTTATGCAAACTCTGAAGCTTAAGGAAAGGAGACTACTGTATATTACAAGGATCCCAAGATTCAGACACTTGATGAAGAAATTGCTAGAAGATTATTTCTGAAGCATAATCCTGGAATGGATTTAGAAAATCTCAAGGAGGAAGAAGCTAGATTTAAAGCTGAAAAGACAAATCTAAAGCCAAAAACTTCTGTTGCAAAGAAACCTCCAAGGCCTAAGGTAAAAGGCATTGTGATCAAGGAGAAATCAAATACTGAGGCATCAAATCCCAAAACAAGATCACAGATTGAGATTGATCCCAAAGACAAAGGGAAGGGAAAAGTTGATGAACTAACCAAGCCACTGGAGATGAAAATTCCTCAAATCCTGATTAAACCAGTATGCAAAATGGTTCAAGTTACTGATGATACTCTTGCTGAATATGAAGATGTTCAAACTCTGAAAAGAAGGAAGATTTCTGAAGAATCAAAGACAACCTCTGACAAGGCTCAAGTTGTTCAGAGTGAAGAACAACAAGAAATAGCAAGTTCTGATAGAGTCATCAAGACATCAACCTCTGATATAGCTCAAATTGATTTAGACAAGATGAAAGTAGCTGTCAAAAAGAAACTTCTATGGAAAAATGTCAAACCATCAGATCCAAAAAAAAGCCAATTGTTGTCTGATTTCATGACTATTGGGTTAAATGCTAGAGAACCAAGAGACATGGCTGGACTAGGTTCTGATGAAGTTAAGATCAAGACAGGAGTTGAAGTTGCTACTAAAGATCCATTTCTATTGACTGACAGACCTCTTGAAGATGTTACACAAAAACACCTTGATAAGGTTATCTCTATTCAAGTGGTACTGGATGCTCATGACAAGTACAATGTCAAAGAAAATCTGATTCTATTTCTTGAAGATGGAAGGACATATCAGATGTCAGAATCAGATGTGCTAAACAAGTCACTGAAAGAACTTCAATTCTTTCATTACCTTTTATAGGTAAAGTCTGATATTACCAGGAGATGGTCAAATTTCATATTGAAGACCATAAGAGATAAAGCAAGAATTTCTGGTTCAAGGGTTACAGAATTCATTCCTAATATAGTTGAAGATGATGGAAGTGAAATTCCAATGAAGAAGGATTCTGCTAAACTTGAAGTGATTCTGAAAGAGAAATGTCTATGCTACAATGAAGATTCTTCTCATCCAAGGGTAATAAGATTGGATGATGGTTTAGAAAGAAACCATATCTCTACTTTAAGGACTGCAATCTACCAGATTGGAATTCAGAATGAAGAGATGAAGCAAGTGAAGACTACACTATCTCAAGTCCTGAGGAATAAAAAAGAAAAGCTGATATCAAACTTTGTCAAGAATCATTTTGGATTTACATTGACTCAGTGAGATTGGTAAAAGCTACAAGGACTGTAAGTTGTAGTTAGTTATCTAGTTAAACTCTTATTGCATTTGTACTTAAATATTTTTGACATCATCAAATCTATTAACTTGTATATTTTGCATAATTTACAAGTTAGGGGATATTGTTAGATATATTTGAGATGTCATGTCTAATATGATTTGTGTTTAGTTTTTAGATCTTAACAAACAGGACATATCATGACTTACGGAAATCAGGAATTACTGAAGTCAGTGCTTAATATTAGAACTTAAGTTGTCAGAAGATGTATATCAGAACTTAAGTGCGGGAAGACTTTCAGTTAAGGAATGAAGCTGATTTACAGGAGAAGATCGAGACTAAAATAATAGAAGATATGCATGGAAAGAGTTAGAGGACTAGAAGGCTTGTTGAAGATATCTGATTGATATATTTTAGGAGACAAAATTGTATTTCATATCAATTAGAAGTTATCTTGTAACCGTGTACTATATAAACACAGAATTAGGGTTTACACTATATGTGTTATCATTATCGAGAAGATTATACATTGTAACCTAGCAGCTCTTAGTGATATTTGTTCATCACTGAGAGAGAACAGCAGTTCATATTGTAACAGAGTTTATTGAATATACTTGATCTTTGTTACATACTTGTGTTAAATCGATTTGATTGTATAAACATTATATTCAACCCCCTTCTACAGTGTTGTGTGACCTAACAACCCTAATCAGTTATACCGAAATGCTTGATATCCTCGAACCCTAATAACCCAATTTTATAACCCGACTCGTATAATAATTATATACATAATCACGTAATATGTATTCATATAAGGATAAAATGTTTTATATATTAAAGTACGTTTTCTCGTATTTAAAATAGATTTTGGGAAAAAATTTGGCAGCAACTCTTTTGATTATAAGCCTACACGTCGATTACAATCGACGTCCAAATTTCACAACAATTCACAACTCGCAATGCAATTTAAATTCCCAAAATCATTTATATACATAATCGGTTACACGAATTATTTTGTTTATTTATAAAATTTAGGACTCAGAACCAAGTCATCACCGTCCGCCGTCCACTCATTAAAATTCATCGTGGACGGCGGCAAAATTTTCGGGGTACCCGAATATTCGGATTCCAAAACCCAAAATTTCGCCGATTAATATGTAATTTATTATTCTGCACGAATTCACAATAATATCACGAATATTACTCAAATAAAATCCTGCAGAAAAAGAATTATTAAAATTATTATACTATTACAATTCGCAAACTGCAAAATCAGGACATAACCAAAACAAAAGCCAGACAGCACCACAACACGCGCGGAGACGTGCCACGACACGCGGCTGCACACACACACACACACTGTTACACTCGCACACACACACACACACACAATAACATACACACAGGCACATATATACATAAAATCATGTATATACATATACATTAAAACTGAAACAAGAACGAAACCAGGAGGCTCGCCGGAATCACCGGCCAAAAACTCACCGGAGCAGAGGAAGAAAACCGGGAAGAAAGGAAGAGTAGGAGGACAGAATCGAGAAGAAGAAAGAAGAAAGAAAGAGTGCCGAAAGAGAGACTTTAGAGTAGAGAGTAAAAGAGATTCGATGGAGGAGACAAAGAACATGGCTCGTTAGGGATAAACCGAGAAGGGGAGGAAGTAAATAAAAATTGGACACCTGTTACCTAATTTATTGTATGCTGCCACGTATTAACAATTAAACTGAGTGCTTTTACGTGGCCCGAAATATGAATTTGTTCCGAAAACTCGCATATATCGAACCAAGCGATGGTAAAATAAATTTGGATAATTACCAGGATAATTTTAAAACTTTATAATTATCCCGAAATTAACGAAACATAAGTTTTGAAATTTTAAAACAAATTTTGGAGCTCAATAAATATCCGGATTTAACGATCGGACGTAACAAGTTGCGGTTAAAAACACATCGAAATAAATCCAAATTAGTCTTAAAATGTCAAAAATATCATGAAGTACATAAAAATGTAATTTTCACAATTTTAAATTAATTTATGAAATGCAGTTTATACCCGTTTTTAAAAATTAAACGAAATAACGTGCGGGTGAAATTAATCCCAAAAATTTCCAATATAATATGAAAATTCTCAGAATGTTATGAACTTAATAAAATATGAGTTTCGTGATTTTTGAAGAATTCTGGATTTAAATATGGATTTTACAAATAAACACAATCAGAAAATCATTTAAAGATAAATAATTGGTGAAATATTAATTTCTCAATTTTATAAAAATCCCAAAAATAATTATTGAAATTATTAAATTATAAAACTAATTTTTAGGGACAATCCAAATATTTATGAAATTAAAACTGTAATAAAATCACTTTTAAAAGCGTAACAAAACCATATAACTCAATAATAAATCACACAATCCAACCCATATACTAATAAATCACAAACGAATAATAAAAATTAACACACTGCTGCCAAAAATCAATACACACATTTTATTTAATTATTTACTCAATTACTACACTTTTAAAATAATAGAAAATATACAAGTCGTTATATCCTTTCCCTCTTAAAAAGATTTTGTCCCAGAATCTGACTTAGCTAAACAAATGAGGATATTTATCAAGCATGCCTGACTCTAATTCCCAAGTAGACTCTTCTACTCTAGGATTTCTCCACAAAACTTTCACTATGGGGATCGACTTATTCCTAAGGACTCGCTCTTTACGGTCTAAGATTTGGATCGGTTGTTCCACGTAGGACAAATCTGGCTGAAGTTCAATGAGTTTGTATTCTTTAACCTTATTTGAATCAGGAACATAGGGTTTCAACATGGATACATGGAACACATTGTGAATGTGCTGTAACTGCGGTGGTAACGCTATCTCGTAGGCAACCTTTCCTACTTTCTTCAACACCTCAAATGGTCCTATAAATCTGGGGCTAAGTTTACCTTTCTGACCAACTCGCACTAACCCTTTCCAAGATGATACTTTTAGTAACACTAGTGCTCCTATCTCGAAGTTCATATCCTTTCCATGCAGGTCTGCATTCTTTCTCTGTCTATCTTGGGCTACTTCTAACCTTTTCTAAATCAATGCCACTGCATCTCTGGTTTGCTGAACCAACTCGGGGCTTAAAACTTTCTTCTCTCCTACCTCATCCCAATACAATGGTGATCTACACTTACGTCTATGTAAAGCTTCGTAAGGCGGCATTCCAATGCTGGCATGGTAGCTGTTGTTGTACGAAAATTCAATCAAAGTTAAATGTTCGTCCCAATTTCCCTTAAAATCCAAGACACAAACTCTTAACATATCCTCTATGGTTTGAATGGTTCTCTCACTTTAACCATCCGTCTGAGGATGATAGGTGGTGCTCATATTCAACTTAGTTCCTAGACATTCTTGGAACTTGGTCCAAAATCTCGAATTGAACCTCAGGTCTCGATCTGACACAATGGATACATGAACTTCATGCTTGGTCACTATCTCATCCAAATACAGCTTAAACAACTTTTCCAAAGAATACATTTCGTTGATTGGAAGAAAAAGTGCTGACTTGGTCAACCTATCAATGATTACCCAAATGGCATCGTGATTTGCTTACGTCTTTGGAAATCCTACTACAAAATCCATTGCAATCTCTTCCCACTTCCATTGGGGAATCTCCAAAGGTTGTAACAATCCATTTGGTCGTTGATGTTCCGCTTTTACTATCTGGCACACGTGACATTTCCTAACCTAATTGGCAATATCTTTCTTCATTCCTGGCCACCAGAAGTTTTTCTTCAAGTCTTGGTACATCTTAGTACTACCAGGGTGGATAGAAAACCGAGAGTTGTGCGCTTCGTGTAACACTTCATTCTTCAGTTTCTTCACATTGGGAATCCAATTTCTGGAAGAAAATCTAAACAAACCTTGGTTATCCTTTTGAGTACATAATTCTTCTCCCGTCAAAGTATCCAACTCTTGTTTTCTAACTCCCTCTTGACATCTTTTGATCTTTTCCATCAATGCTACTTGGAAGGTCATCTCATACAGTTGCTCCTGACTTTCTCTTGGTAATCGAACTTCAATCTCCATCTTTGCTAAGTCTTGTGCCAACTTATCTGCAATCTGAACCATATCCAACTTCTCTTTTCTGCTCAAAGCATCAGCAACCATATTGGCTTTGCCTGGGTGATAGTTAATTGAATAATCGTAGTCCTTGATCAATTCCAACCACCTTCTATGTCTCATGTTCAAATTCTTCTGCATGAAAATATACTTCAGGCTCTTATGATACGTATAAATGTCGCACTTCTCTCCATACAAGTAGTGACGCCACAACTTCAGAGCAAATACTATAGTTTCCCACTCAAGATCATGGACTAGATACTTCTACTCGTGAGGCTTTAGTTATCTGGAGGCATAGGCGATAACTTTATCGTGTTGCATCAATACACAATCTAAACCTTTCAAAGAAGCATCGCTATAGATCACAAAGTTTCCCGTCTCATCTGGCAATGCTAATACTGGAGCTGACATTAGTCTCTTCTTCAATTCCTGAAAGCTTTCTTCACACTTCTCCGTCCAAATGAATTTCTCATTCTTCCTGGTTAACTTGGTTAATGGGGATGCAATCTTAGAGAAATCCTTTACAAACCTTCGGTAATATCCAGCTAATCCAAGAAAACTTTTATTTCCGTCGGAGTCTTCGGTTGCTCCCATTTGGATACGGCTTTAATCTTCACAGGGTCTACCTTGATACCTTCCCTACTCACCACATGTCCAAAAAACTGTACCTCTGTCAACCATAACTCACACTTGGAAAATTTTGCATATAACTGCCTTTCTCTCAACCTCTAAAGGGCAATCCATAGATGAGTCACGTGATCTTCTGGAGTCTTTGAATATATGAGGATGTCATCAATAGATACAATAATAAAGTTATCCAAGTACTCCTTATACACCCGGTTTATTAAATCCATAAAAGTCGCTGGCATATTTGTCAATCCAAACGACATCACTAAGAACTCATAATGGCCATACTTTGTTCTGAATGCAGTCTTGGGAATATCTTCGGGCTTTATCTTCGGTTGGTGGTAGCCAGATCTCAAATCAATCTTTGAAAAATAACACGCTCCTTTCAATTGGTCAAATAAATCATCAATCCTTGGCAAAGGATACTTGTTCTTTATGGTCAATTTGTCTAGCTCTCTATAGTCAATTCATAGCCTCATACTTCCATCCTTCTTCTTTATGAATAACATTGGAGTACCCCACGGGGAAACACTCGGTCAGATAACTCCCTTATCCAATAGTTCTTGAAGTTGCTTGGCCAATTCTTTCATTTCCACTGGAGCCATTCTATATGGGGCTTTGGACACTGGTTCGGCTCCTGGTATCAAATCAATAAAGAATTCTATCTCTCGATCAGGGGGTAATCCTGGCAATTCTTCTAGAAAGACGTCGGGAAATTCTCTTACTATTGGAATCTCATCCAAAGTAGGAATTTCTTTCTTCGTATCTACTACATGAGCCAAATATGCTTCACATCATTGTCGCAACAATTTCTTTGCTTCTAATACTGAAAGGAATTTCTTATCCTGTCTCTGTCCTTGATAGCTGATCCTTTTATTATCTATGGTATACATAATAACTCTCGTTTTCTTGTAGTCAATATTTGCCTTATACAGAGACAACCAATCCTTTCCTAGAATAACATCGAAGTCTCCTGACTCAAAAGGTATTAGGTCGGCAGGGAAAGTATATCCTGAAATCTCTATAGAGCACTTGGGACAGAATTGACTTACGGGCACTTTATCCTTATTAGCCACCTCTATAGTCAAAGGTTCATCTAAGTCTTCCAACATCAATAGCATTTTATTCACACAGTTCATAGATATGAAAGATTTGGACGCTCTCGAATCAAATAAAACATTAACAGGTACGAAATTAAGAGAAAGCGTACCTGCAACTACATCGGAATCATGAGCTGGAGATTTCTTGGTCATCTTAAAGGTTCTAGCTCTAGCAGTATTTGTTTCTGGTCCTTGGGACACGCTTCTTCCAACACTACCTTGGGTCACTGATTTGCAATTCCTAGCAATATGCCCCACTTTGCCGCAACTAAAATAGGTTACTCCTTGGGTCTCAGACTTACACTCAATGGAATAATGACCCTTCTGGCTACACTTGAAACAATTGATATTTTCTTTGTACTGACCACTATGCTTCTTTCCGTATATCTTACAGTCAATCACTAGCTTGCTAAACCTTGTCGGGGCAGAACTAACTGAAGTGGTACTGGGCCTAGCCCGGGGGAAATTATGTATCCTGAACTTTCTATTCTTATTCTTTCCAAACCGGCGCTGAAACTTCTGACTTACTCCTCCTGATTCTGACCTAGCAGGTCCACTTTCAAACTTTCTTTTCTTCTCACCCTACTCTTTAGCAGCTAACCTCTGGTCATTTTCTATCACTAAGGCAGCCTGAACTACCGAAGTATACGTCTTGAGTTGTAAGGCTACAACTCCACTCCTTATTTCTGGCTTCAACCCTTGTTGAAACCGCTTCGCTCGCTGAGCTTCTGAACTCACATACTCTGGTGCTATACGGGCCAACTCCATAAACTTAGCTCCGTACTCTGTGACACTCCTGTCTCCTTGCTTCAACTCCAAAAACTCCATCTCCATCTGACTCTGCAGACAATCCGGAAAGTATTTTTCCAAGAACAATATGGTGAATCTGGTCCAGGGAACAGGACCTTCTCCTTCTAATGCTCGTGTAGACTCCCACTAATAGTTTGAATCATTCTTCAGAAAATAACTAGCATAATCTGTCTTTAAATCGTCACTCACCTTGGTAAGTGCAAACGTCTTCTCCATTTCCTTCAACCATATCCTGGCAGCAACAGAATCCACTTCACCTTTAAACTCTGGGGGTTTCACCTCCTGGAAAGACTTAAAACTAACAACCTGGTTTGTTCCCTTCATCTCATGCTGCTGCTGGATTTGCAGCTATTGTTTTTGGATTTGTTGTTGTTGTTGTTGTATGAGCTGCTGTTGCTGTTGTTGTTGCTGTAATTGTTGTTGTTGCTGCTGGAATTGCTGTTGCTGTTGGGCCAGCTGAGTAGACTGCTGATGCAAAAAATCGATCAATTCACTCATGGAGGGATCCCCAGCAGATCCGTTATTGGGTTGAGAATTCTTCTTTAGTGGCATTCTCCAGATACATAACAGTCATATGTAAGAAAATGGATTGCTCCAAGCAATTTATACATATGTATCAGGACAGTGTTGCCACTAAGACAATATTTTCATCCTCAGTTTATTTGAATCCATCCTGAGTGAATGATCATAATCTAGAAATGCCAGCAACAGAAGTAACAATAATAGTAACAACAATAATAACAATGCACAAGTATTTAAAAACTAAACAACAAAATAAAGCAGCTACTATATAATAACCAATAGAAATCCAACTAATACTACTGAAATCCAACTGAAAAGAAACCATCCAAATACATATCAAAACTGGATGTCATAGAAGCCTCCGCCTACTACAAACTATCACAACATAATGTATATATATAAAGAAAACAACTACATAACTCCTGGAAGCCAACTCTGAGCTCTATATCTCTCTGCTGCAACCCTGGTCTAACCACTGCCACTTCCACAGATAGAACCTAACTCAAACACCAACCAGTTCACCAGGTCCTAATACTGAATGGCTCTAAGATCTGAGCTAATAAAACGGTCAATGGATCTAGCCCTCTCAACAGCAGCCTGGGTCAAAGATCGCACACGGGCCTGCACATCGGGTAAAGGGGCAGGGATGCCCTGGAAAGGTCCAACTGGTATCTGGTCAAGCTGTGCAGCCAGCCCCGGACTCTGCTCTCTAATGAAAGATATATCCACCACTTGGTGAACATGGTAGGGAATCGAGGAAGACGTACCGCTAGGGGTAAAGGGAGGAACCGGAGGTCTCGACGAGGAAGAAATAGGACCACAACTGGGAGAAAAATCCCTAACATCAGACACATACCTACGTACCCAGCGAGGACGGGCACTAAGTCTAGGGATATCCCTCGGTACGAAGGGAGGAACTGGTGGGGGAGGCATAGGAGTCTCCTCAGCTATAACATCCATGATCCTCTCGGAGTCAGAGCTATCCGAGTCTGATGGGTTCTTCCGAGATGGAGAACTAGAGATCACAATAGGCCACTGCCGACAAGATAAATATACAGGAAAGACACAACAAGGTCAAGGCAGTTCTATCAAAACATTAATAGATGCTAGGGTAACGCCGTCGGAACCCTCGACTGACTCTAAGGGTTGCTCCTCTATATGAGTTGCTGACTCACACCTTAAGACTCAATTCTATACCTATTCGACACAATCCCTAACCTAGATCAGGGACTTGAACTTGTAGCTCTGATACCAACTGTGGCGGCCTCAACCCCGGGGTCGGGAGTTGACGTCACTCAACAAAATTACCAGAAATATAAACAACAAACTTATTATTAATATATATACTAACTTGACCCCAAACCAAGATCCGATCCAGGTTCAAGTATGATTCAGGTTCACATTATTACAAACCATTTATTCCAAAAAGTCTACCACACTCTAACTTTATTCAGCAACTCATCAGACCGCATGTGGCCTGATAAACACTACCTCGGAGGAGCCGGGTCCTGAAGGGGCGGGAACACTGTCTAATTGGTCTTCTAGGCATCTGTGACATATATACATAACAGGTTACAAGGGTGAGCATAATCGCTCAGTGATACCAACTTATGAATAACAGGGTAAAATAGTAATGTAAACAAAAATAGGAATAGAGTTGTAATCATGTGAACAATATTGCATAATGAAAGCTGAGATAACTGGATATTGTTAGGTCCCAATGTGTTTGTAGAAGGGGGGGTTGAATACAAACGTTACCGAATAATCGAATAAATGCGGAATAAAAAAATATGAAACAAAATTCAAGTTAAATAAAAAATATTATTAAACTTGAAAGGTGTTACAACAACTGTATCGATTACAAGGTATTAATCTCAAATCAATTATCACAAATCTAGAATAAATTCGACATGAACTTTTTCTATTTTTGCAATAATTAGAATCAAATGCTAAACGCGATTTGAGATTAAGTTCTAGGGATTTTGATCCGCTAGATTGTTACACAAGAACAAGATAAAGATTTCTAGTTGATTGGATTTAACTTTGCAATCTAGAAATTGATCTTTGAATTTCAGCAGAGAACAATGAAATATTTCTTAGGCGGCTGCTGTGTTCTTGTATTTTTCAGTCTGTTGGATGGATGATTGAGTTGAATGACTTCTGCTTCTATTTATCAACAGCCGAATTAATTGAATTGGAATGACAATCCTTTAAGCTTGTATGACAATCGGTGAGACTATCCTTTTGAGCTAGCAAGACAATCGTTTGAACCAGCATGACTATCGGTAGGACAATCTTTTGAACTGGCATGACAATCTCCTTCCTAGTGTAACTTTCGGTATGACAATTGAAATGACTTGGCATGACAATCGGTATGACAATCCAGATTGTCATGCTAGTTCATTTTCAATTGTCTTGCTGATTTAAGATTGAATTTAATCCAATTAAACTTCTGAAAATTCCTAAAATTAATTCTGAATTAATTAATCAATTAATTTAATTAATCAATAAATTAATCTTTGCAGATATAATTTATTTACTTAATTAAATTATATGACTTAATTAATTAATAGAGAATTAATACTAACCCTGAGCAGCATCCATTCTTCTGAATATCTTCTGAAAATCACTGAGAATTATGAATCAATTCCGCCACTTCAACGTTGACACTCGATGTACTGTCTGGTTCATGAGTGACTAACTTCCGTGACGTTTCTTCATGTCTTGACTTTGACGCTTTGATTTTCTTCAGATTAAATCCTTGTAATTAATGATACTCTGACGAGATCTCTGTCACTTGATTAAATCCACGATCTTGATTTATATCACTGAGGCATGATCAACTTCTTGAACTTCTTCCAGTGAATTAACTCCTCAAGTCTGTAGATGAACCTTGTTTCTGAATCCTTTGACAGATATTACTTTGCGAGATCTCTCTGACGGTCGATCCACTATTTACTTATTACATTCTTATTTGAGTTGAGTTGAATCCTCGAATATACAAATATGCTATGACATATGACTTACAATATCCCCCTATTTGTTTGTTAGACAATAACACACAAATACCTAGAGGATAACTCAACTAACAAATAAGAAAAAGATATAAACATACATGCAAAGTAAATAGCAGAAAAGTTCTGGATGAGATTTAACATTTTCCAGATTCCAAGTAGATGTTCCTCTAGACTGAACATATCTTCAAGTAGTTCCATCTTCATTTGTACAACCACATTTCCTGTTGAGAAGCCCATATCTCTCTTGCTTCTCCCCCTATGAGAATCAACTGATTAAAGAAGATCACCTTCGTTTACCACCTCTCCCGTACAATAGGATCCGCAGATAAAAACCAATGGTACTCCCCTAACAGCTTCTTCCCTTACTAGGAAATCACCTTGTGTTTACCACCTCTCCCGTACAATAGGATCCGTAGTTACAAACAACAATGGTGTGGTGTAGTGTACATTTTTAGGATCTTTTTCTTACTCCCTGCTATTTCTCCCCCTTAGTTGAGGAATCCTCCAAACTTTTACTTAAGCTTTTATCTCCCCCTTAAAGAAGGAATGTATGCCGTCGTCTGAAGGAGTTCTCATATTTCACTTGGTTGGAAAAGAAATAACAAGTAGTTTCTCTTTCTTCCTCACTGTGAGTGTGTGATTCTGTTTAGTGTACCTCACATGTGTTTCACTCTTCTCTCCACTCGTGTTTACACTATTTCTCACAAGTGTATCACTCCTCTCATAGCTCCATATTCCAGCTGTACCTGCAAGGAAAATCACATTAGCCATCCTTAAGGAGGTCATAGGTGGTGCAATGGGAGTTCGCAAATCCCCATCCTTGTTAAACTCGTCAGATAAATCTGAGTCATAATCTACAAGTTGCCAGTTTCCCTTTCAGGGTTCCAGATTTGAATTCTGGGAAGGTAAACAATGATCCAAAGAATTTAGCATAAAGATCAAGGTTCCCTTCTAATGTCTGTGAAGACATTTCCTTGTGACTCATCAGGTAATATCTGAATCATTGTCAACAAGTTGCCGATCTGCACCTATGTCAGATCCACTATCCGCAGATGCATCCAGGGGATTTAAGCCTGGGGAGGTAGACACTGACCACTGACATATGGCTTTTGGATCAGTATCCTCTCCTAACACCTGTAAAGGCAATTGGTCCACTAATGAACCTTGAACAATCGAATCTGACCTTAAAATGGTCAAAACTCTTGTTTCCGTCAACTCATCCTTTGTGTGTGTAACCTCTCCTTGTGCATCAAGAATTGTTTATATTTGAAGTGGTGACACTACATCGGATACCTTGGCCGACAGGCAAAATTCAATAGACTCACCCTGTTGAGAGAATGAATCTAGTAACTGTTTTTGTGCCTTTTCAGCCATTACATCTTTTTGAGAAGATGTATGGGGGCTAGCAGTTGTCTCGGTTTAAATACTACTCATCTATGTAGGAGACAGAGCTACTGGGTTGACTACAGAACCTTCCTTATGTGGTGCACTAGGCACTATCTCCCTCACGCTCATTCATACTACTTTTAGTGGTAAAAGAGTGTTGGTTGGTTCTGTTTTTGTGTTTGTCTTTACAGTCTGGGATAAACGTTGTGGATTTTCAACCTCATGACTGTCAATGAAAGAAAGTCATTGGAGACTGAACCTGTAACACAGAATATATGGTAATAGAGAGAAAATGATTTACAATAGTGATTTCAAAAGATTTTACATGACATAAGAAATCACTAATGTAGAAAGAAGTTTGATTTTGTTTTTCAATATGAATGAGTTTTTGATAAAACATTGATCACTTAGGGTAAAGTCTAAGTAATTCTCATTCATGTCAAAAGCTTACAAATATCTGCAACATAATGTTAACAAGATATCATTGACCGATACTTGTCAAGTACTTTAGATACTAATTGTTATGTTGCATTATCAATATATCACTGCACATATAAAACAATATGATTGTGCTTAGTGATAAGATAGTTATTAATATGATGACTCTACTTATTCATATAAAATTATAACTTCTGTTAGAGTGCCATACCATGTCCTTGACGATTGCTTGAGCAGTATACTAGTTCATACCAACCTGAAGTGAGATTGTGAAGAAGAAATTGCATAGTCCAATAGATCTGCAGCTGCAAAGTCCATGAACTGTGGTGCACTGAATTTCTCTTTTGACTCACCAAACAGGAGTACACTTGTACACATCTTACTAGAGTACAATTCCACGTGTAATGTGCAGCAGGTGTCTGATATGTCATAATATTCTCAAGTCTCGTCACTGGTGCTATATGTTAGATACTGCTTCCTGATAATAACCTAGCACAATATACAAAATTACAATGATAACATTCCCAGCTTGCAAACAGCCATATCCCTCAGATAAACCTTTGCTGTTATCTCCAAAGGTAACCAGGGGGCCAGCTTTCTCAATCCACATTTGATAGCAGGGCTCTATCTCCGGTCATATGTCTTGATGATCCACTGTCAAGACTCCACACTCCCGGTTTCACCTGTTTAATGCCCTGCACTACAAATGGATTAGACCTTCTTCGGAACCCAAACTTGGTTGGGCCCGGCATACTTGTAGAATTGTCCTTTGTCAGTCAAAACAACATTTTTAATTTTAATGGTCTCAACTTTCTCAATGACTGAACATTTGACCTTGTAAACAGCCTTAACAAATTTCTGTTTAAGCTTAGGCACAAATGTCTCCTTTCTAGCCTTAGAAGGACTAGCAGTCTTAGACCTATCATGCTTCTTGTTATTCACATGCTGACGAGGAGTAGTCTTATCATTAGACACATGCTTACCATTAAAATAAGCATACATCATATTAAAAGCACAAGACATACAATTAGCAACAGTACATGCTTTATGAGAGTGATTAACAGCAGGTAATTTATGCATGGTAGACATGGAATTATTGTTATCCAACTCATGTGTGTCTGAGTTAGTCTCAGTTGCTTTCACAACTTTGACTGGAACTTTCGACTCACTTGACTTAGAAACAATCTTCTCATTAGCATGATCTTCAGCACGTATTTCTTCATGAATAACAGAAGAGGTCGCATCAAATGGTTCAGCAATTGATGCTTTATAGAGGGGTTCATCAACACCCTTAAGCACATGTGGTACTTCCCTCCCTTTAGCACAGACATGAGGAGGGGAGTTTATGCCTAATTCTCCAATAGCAGCATTGTAATCATAACCTATTCCAGATGTTTGATTAACAGCTTGCTTACTGTAGAACTCTTTAGCCTTCGAACAAGAATTGAAGTAGGCTCTAACCTTAGTCTCAAGACCGGTGATCTTGTCTTTGAGAATAGTTTCGAGTTTTCTATAACAGTCAACTCTATTCTCTAGAAAAGATACCTGTTCTTTTAATTTGTCTTGATTAATGTGCACAAGTCTTAATTCATTGACCTCTTTCTCAAGGTCTGTGATCTGTAAACTTAACAGTTCATTATCACGACGTGCACAATCTAAGTTACCTCTTAGATGATAAACCATTTCAACATCAGAAAGTTTTACCTCTATTCTTGATGATGAAGCTTTTCCATCAATAGCCATAAGAGCAAGATTTCCTTCATCTTCATCTTCACTGTCAGTATCATCCCAGCTTCTTCCCTTTGCCAGATAATCCCTTTCAGAGTTCTTTCTTACTTGCTTTGGCTTCCTACATTCTGTGGCAAAGTGTCCCAACTCATTGCAGTTATAGCATCTAATGGTGCTTCGATCAACCATCCCTGTTTTGTACCCACCACTGCTGGTGTTAGAGGATGAAGATCCACCTTTCTGGAATTTGTTGTAGTTGGACTTGTACTTAAGCTTGGGATTCCTCCTGAATCTGACATGGGAGAATCTCTTGACAATTTGGGCCATTGATTCATCTTCCAATTGCTCCAGCTCTTCCAAGGAATAAAAATCATCACTTGATTGATTTGTAGTAGGAGGATCATATTCTGCTACTAACTCATTTTCCTCACCCTTGGAAAACTGTACCATTCTTTCTAACTGTTGAGATTGTTGTTGTTGTTGACCTTCAGCTACAAGTGCAGTAGATGTGCTGACCATTCTATCCTTCCCGTAGACTTCCTTCTGTTGAATCTGCTCTAACTCATAGGTTTTTAACACTCCATAGAGCCTGTCCAAAGAAATCTCACTCAGATCTCTAGCTTCTCTAATGGCAGTGATTCTATGTTCAAGATGAGCTGGCAGTGTTAAAAGGAACTTTTTGTTGACCTCCCTGATTGAATAATACTTTCCATTGATGTTCAGGTTGTTGATCAACGCATTGTACCTCTCAAACACTTCAGTAATTCCTTCTCCTGGATTTGATTTGTAATGTTCATATTCAGAGGTTAGGATTTCCAACTTGTTCTCCCTAACTTCCTCTGTGCCTTCATTAATCACCTCAATAGTTTCCCACATGTGTTTGGAATTTTTACAGTTCATCACATGTCTGTTCATCAAGGGATCAAGGGAATCAATTAATATTAATTGAAGGCTGGCATCCAAGGAGGCTTCTTCCTTCTCAGCAGGAGTAAAATCTTCAGGCTCTTTTGGATAGGTTCTAGCTTCAGTAGTCACCACACCATCTATTATTACCTCCGGTTCAATAACCATCGGAGTTTTTATACCCTTCTTTAACAAGTTTGAATATTTGGGATTTGCAACTTGTAAAAATAATAGCATCTTCTTCTTCCACATGATATAATTCTCTTTATCAAATTATGGAATTTTAACGGTTCCAACTTTATGTGAAGTCATTATGAATTTTTGAATAAATAAAAATTCAAGGAGTTGAAAAATCACAAAAGTCTAGGATCTTGATTTGTTCGTTAATCAGAAGGCTCTGATACCAATTGTTAGGTCCCAATGTGTTTGTAGAAGGGGGGGGTTGAATACAAACGTTACCGAATAATCGAATAAATGCGGAATAAAAAAATGTGAAATAAAATTCAAGTTAAATAAAAATATTATTAAACTTGAAAGGTGTTACAACAACTGTATCGATTACAAGGTATTAATCTCAAAATCAATTATCACAAATCTAGAATAAATTCGACATGAACTTTTTCTATTTTTGCAATAATTAGAATCAAATGCTAAACGCGATTTGAGATTAAGTTCTAGGGATTTTGATCCGCTAGATTGTTACACAAGAACAAGATAAAGATTTCTAGTTGATTGGATTTAACTTTGCAATCTAGAAATTGATCTTTGAATTTCAGCAGAGAACAATGAAATATTTCTTAGGCGGCTGCTGTGTTCTTGTATTTTTCAGTCTGTTGGATGGATGATTGAGTTGAATGACTTCTGCTTCTATTTATCAACAGCCGAATTAATTGAATTGGAATGACAATCCTTTAAGCTTGTATGACAATCGGCGAGACTATCCTTTTGAGCTAGCAAGACAATCGTTTGAACCAGCATGACTATCGGTAGGACAATCTTTTGAACTGGCATGACAATCTCCTTCCTAGTGTAACTTTCGGTATGACAATTGAAATGACTTGGCATGACAATCGGTATGACAATCCAGATTGTCATGCTAGTTCATTTTCAATTGTCTTGCTGATTTAAGATTGAATTTAATCCAATTAAACTTCTGAAAATTCCTAAAATTAATTCTGAATTAATTAATCAATTAATTTAATTAATCAATAAATTAATCTTTGCAGATATAATTTATTTACTTAATTAAATTATATGACTTAATTAATTAATAGAGAATTAATACTAACCCTGAGCAGCATCCATTCTTCTGAATATCTTCTGAAAATCACTGAGAATTATGAATCAATTCCGCCACTTCAACATTGACACTCGATGTACTGTCTGGTTCATGAGTGACTAACTTCCGTGACGTTTCTTCATGTCTTGACTTTGACGCTTTGATTTTCTTCAGATTAAATCCTTGTAATTAATGATACTCTGACGAAATCTCTGTCACTTGATTAAATCCACGATCTTGATTTATATCACTGAGGCATGATCAACTTCTTGAACTTCTTCCAGTGAATTAACTCCTCAAGTCTGTAGATGAACCTTGTTTCTGAATCCTTTGACAGATATTACTTTGCGAGATCTCTCTGACGGTCGATCCACTATTTACTTATTACATTCTTATTTGAGTTGAGTTGAATCCTCGAATATACAAATAGGCTATGACATATGACTTACAGATATCACTGACTAGTATGCTCTTAACAAAACAAACATAGTGGTGTGTTGTGTAAGTACCAGAGTCCAATTTTAGCATGCTATTCACATTTATAACACTACTGTATTAAGTACTTACCCTTACGGGAATCACGAAGCCAAATCAGATACGTACGGATATGTGAAGACAACTGATCAGGCTATCAACACCAGACGGCTCTAACTGCCATCCCATTTACCTATTCCAGAACTCAGAGGGTTTGCCTTAGCTAGGTCTCTAACCTGCTGGACTAATCAGTTGTTAGGAATATATGTGCATTAGTTTGATGATATGTTTGACAAAACACTTAAGTAGAAATTTAGTGTCTGTAGCCTCAACGGATAAGACCACTTTGGCTATCCGTTGATGGTGTAGCTTTACTTAGAAATAAGTTTAGTGTTGTAGCATATTTCAGTCTCTGTATTTAAAATGTAATTCTTAGAAGTTGAGAGAAACTATGAGTCATGTTGACTACTAGATGATATGCAGATAGGAAGGCCAATTGTAAATACTTCATGCCTTGTAATTTTGTATAAGTGAAGTGGTAACAACAGATGACTTAAAGACCTTCAACGGATAAGAAGCTAAGCTTCAACGGATGTCTCTAAAGCTTCAACGGATAAAGTCATCAACGGATGAGTGCATCAACGGATGAAAGCTTCAACGGATAAAGTCATCAACGGATGAGTGCATCAACGGATGAAAGCTTCAACGGATAACATCCTTCAACGGATGAGTGCATCAACGGATGAAAGCTTCAACGGATGCTCTGATGATTAGCCGTTGATAAGAGGTAGTTGTACCTACAGACAGAGGCACATGGGTTGATGGAGACAACTGAGATGTGGTAGCCGAATTTCAGGATCAACAGAAAAAGCAGCCGTTCTTCTCTGGTACAAAGATGCAATAGTCAACAAAGTACTGGAGTGAACAGGAAAAGAAGCAAGTGAAGATCTTATTTTATTATTGTATTTTATATTGTTCTTCACTTGTACACTTGGTAATATATAAACCAAGCAGAAGCTAGTAATTAGAGGAGAGATTTTCCAGAGCTGTTTAGAAAAACATTGAGAGAAAATTCATCTAGTTTGTACTAGGATGCAGCTGTGATCAACATTGTTGAACACAGATTTTCTAATATACCATCTCTGGTGGAACAACAAATCCACCAGAAAAGTTTTTAAGGTCTGTTGTGTTCTTTACATTTGTGCTCGAATATACATCTGTCTGCATTAGCTTAAAGCAATTCACACACTTGTTCTTCTTGAACACACAACCTTCATAAACTGCTCAAAACAAAAAAAGTTTTGAGATTTACATTCAACCCCCCTTCTGTAAATCTCATTGTTAGTCTTCTAGGAATAACAATTGGTATCAGAGCCGGCTCTTGACATACAAAGAGTTTAAAGATCTTGGAATCTAACAAAGATGAGTAAGAAGGATGTTGGAGTAAAGATCCCAGTTCTTGACAAAGACAGTTATCACCATTGGAAGGTGAAAATGCACCTTCATCTACTCTCCCAAGATGAAGGTTATGTAAACTGCATTGAGAATGGTCCTCACATTCCCCACAAAGTAGCAACAGTTGCTACGGCCACAGTTGCTGTTGGTCAATCCATTCCAAAACCTAGAGCAGAATGGACAATGGAAGACACAGAAGAAGTCCACAAGGATAAGAAGGCTATGAACATTTTGTTTAATGGTCTTAACATGGATATGTTTGATAATGTGATAAATTGCACAACTGCCAAAGAGGTTTGGGACACAGTTCAACTACTGTGTGAAGGTACAGAACAAGTGAAAGAAAACAAAATGCAGCTTCTCATTCAACAGTATGAATACTTTCATTTTGAAGAAAATGAATCTTTAAATGAAACATTCAATAGGTTCCAAAAGCTGTTGAATGGACTGAAGCTGTATGGAAGAGTGTACCAGGTGAAGGATTCAAATCTTAAATTTTTAAGATCCTTGCCAAAGGAATGGAAACCCATGACTGTCTCCTTAAGAAACTCTCAAGATTATAAGGACTTCACTCTTGAAAGATTGTATGGAATCTTGAAGACTTATGAACTAGAGCTGGAACAGGATGAGGTATTGGAGAAGGGGAGAAAGAAAGGAAGTTCAGTTGCATTGGTAGCTGAAGATGAGAGGAAATGCAGACAAGAAACTGCGAGATCTACATCAAACTCCAAAGATGGTATAAGAAATCAGGAATCAAGCAAGGGGAAAGAGCAAGTTGCTGAAAATGAAGACAACTCCAGCCAAGATGACTCAGATGGTATTGATGAGCATCTTGCATTTCTGTCCAGAAGATTTGCAAAGATGAAATTCAAGAAAAACACTAGAGCCACTAAACCTCACAAAAACACTGTGGACAAATCCAAGTTCAAGTGTTTCAATTGTGGTATAAGTGGACACTTTGCAGGTGAGTGCAGAAAGCCAACTTCTGAAAAGAAGAAATTTGAACAAGTAGATTACAAAAAGAAATATTTTGATCTACTCAAGCAAAAGGAGAGGGCTTTCATTACTCAAGAAAGGGACTGGGCAGCTAATGAAGATGAAGAGGATGAAGATGTGGAGTATGTCAACCTTGCTCTCATGGCTGATTCTGAAGAAAATGAAGTTAGTTCATCAAGCAATCAGGTAATCACTACTGACTTAACACAGCTTACTAAAGAAGAGTGCAATGATGCTTTTAATGACATGTCTACCGAATTGTATCATTTGCGTGTATCTCTTAAATCTCTTGCTAAAGAAAATAGTAGGATTAAAGAGAACAATCTGTTTTTAAGTAATAGAAATGCTTTGTTAGAAGACAAGTTGATTGACCTAGAGAAAACTAAGTTGCATTGTATATCTGTTGAAAATGAACTAGCTGAATCTGTAAAGAAAGTAGAAATACTTTCCAATCAATTAGAGAAAGAGCAAGAGGTGATCAAAGCCTGGAAGACATCTAGGGATGTAAGTGCTCAAATTGCTAAGGTCCAAGGAATTGAATCATTCTGTGAAACTGCCTGGGATAAAAATAAAAAGAAACTGGAATTAATTGATGGGCTGTCAACGGATGTGGAATCAACGGATGATGAAAGTTATCCGTTGAAGGAAGAAAAGGAGCATCCGTTGAAGGTTCCTCAATTAAAGCAGGCAGATGTTTCTAAAAGAGAGAATCTAAAGAAACTCAACAAAAAGTTTGGTTCAACTTCAAAGAACTTTGTCAAAGAAGAAGCAAGCACATCCAAAGATGTCAGTAAGGTGAATGTAGGGCACATGACCTTAGAACAGTTAAATAATAGGCTCAAGATGGTTGAGGATAAAAAGGAATCTAAAAGAAAATCCAACAGAAATGGGAAGGTAGGAATTAATAAACACAACAATTACACACCTGATAGGTATGCTCCTAGAAAAAGCTGTGTGCATTGTAGTAGTGTTAATCATCTATCTGCTAATTGTAAATCCATTAAGAAAACACCCATAACTGTACCCTCCTCTCTGCCTAATATGTCTGCATCACCTCTGCATGCTTTGCCTGTTATGTCTCAACAAAATCCTTATGCACATTTTGTAAACATGCCATATTTTAACAATCCTTATCTTGCTGCATGTAGTATGCCTCAAATGCCATACAATATGCCCATATGGAATAACATGTTTGCACAATCAATGCCTAATAATTTTACAAATGTGCTAAATGATTCTGTAACTAACCCTACACCTCAACCAACTACATCTAAGACCAAGGTTGACTCAAACTCACCTAAGTCTAAAGATGCAGGAGGAATGAAGTCTAGGAGAAAGGCTAACAAGAATGGACCCAAGGAAACTTGGGTACCAAAATCAAATTGATTGATTTTATGGTGTGCAGGGAAATGAAAGAAATCTATGGTACTTGGACAGTGGTTGTTCAAGACACATGACAGGAGATTTCTCCCTGCTCACAGAGTTCAAGGAGAGAGCTGGCCCTAGCATAACCTTTGGAGATGACAGCAAAGGGTTTACTATGGGATATGGCTTGATTTCAACAAGGAATGTCATCATTAATGAAGTTGCATTAGTTGATGGTCTCAAGCACAATTTACTGAGCATCAGTCAACTATGTGATAGAGGGAATACAGTTTCCTTCAATTCTGAAGCCTGTGTTGTCACTAGTAAGAAAGACAACAAAGTGGTTCTAACTGGAGTTAGAAAAGGAAATGTGTACATAGCTGACTTCAACTCTACAGATGCAGAATCCATTACTTGTCTCTTCAGCAAAGCAAGCTCAGTTGAAAGTTGGCTATGGCACAAGAAGCTATCCCACTTGAATTTCAAAACAATGAATGATCTAGTCAAAAAGGACTTAGTTAGAGGAATCCCTCTAGTTGAATTCTCAAGGGATGGTTTGTGTGATGCTTGTCAGAAAGGCAAACAAAGGAAAGCATCATTCAAAAAGAAGCTTGAAACAACAATTGATGAACCATTACAGCTGCTACATATGGATTTGTTTGGACCAGTCAATATATTGTCTATTGCAAGAAAAAGATATTGCTTAGTGATTGTAGATGATTTCTCAAAGTTCTCATGGGTCTGTTTTCTTGGATCAAAGGATGAAGCAAGTGAAATCATTATCAATCACATCAGGCAAGTCAATAATCATCCTGACTTGAAGGTAAGAAACATCAGGAGTGACAATGGAACTGAGTTCAAGAATTTGACATTAAGGCTGTTCTGTGAAGAAAATGGAATCATGCATGAGTTCTCAGCTCCAAGAACACCTCAGCAAAATGGGGTAGTTGAAAGAAAGAACAGATCTTTAATTGAGGCTGCCAGAACAATGCTTGAAGAATCAAAGTTACCAACATATTTTTGGGCTGAAGCTGTTAATTGTGCCTGTTTCACTCAAAATATTTCTTTGATCAATCAAGCTAAAGGCATGACTCCTTATCAGTTGTTCAAGAAAAGAAAACCAACTCTAAACTTTCTTCATGTCTTTGGATGTAAATGTTTTATACTGAGGAATCAATCTGACCATAAAGGGAAGTTTGATGCAAAGGCTGATGAAGGAATATTTGTTGGTTATTCAGCTGGAAAATCTTATAGGGTCTACAATCTAAGAACCAACATTGTTATGGAATCTGTGCATGTTGTGTTTGATGATAAAAAGATTGATGGACTAACAGATGAGGGACATAATGAAAGACTCAAATTTGACAACATTGAGATATATTGTGATGATAGTGAAGAGGAGACTGATGGAGATGACACTTCAAAAGGGATTCAAAACATGCCCTTGGATAATGCACAAAATAATGCAGCATCCGTTGAAAGACATAGTGCATCATCCGTTGAAGTACAAAATGAAGCATCCGTTGACCATGGTTCATCAACGGATAATCGATTTACATCATCAGTTGATAGAACTCCAAGTTCCCTACAAAGGACCAGCAACTCAGGGGGAGTTTCAACTAATCAAAACTCTATCTCACATCATGACAATACTGAGATCACCTCATCCAGAGCTCATCTTCCACCTCAAAGGAAATGGACCAAGAATCATCCCTTTGAACTGATCATTGGTGATGCATCATCTAAAGTGCAAACAAGAAAAGCCACTCAAGATGAATGTCTGTATAGTAGCTTTCTGTCTAAGGAGGAACCTAAGAAAGTGGAAGAAGCTCTATTGGATCCAGATTGGATATTAGCTATGCAGGAAGAGCTAAACCAATTTGAGAGAAACCAAGTTTGGAAGCTGGTACCCAAACCAAAGAACAAGAGTCCTATTGATACAAAATGGGTATTCAGAAATAAGATGGATGAAAATGGCATTATCATAAGGAATAAATCCAGATTGGTTGCTAAAGGCTATTCTCAGCAAGAGGGAATAGATTTTGATGAGACATATGCTCCTGTTGCAAGACTTGAAGCTATCAGAATCTTTCTAGCCTATGCAGCCCATGCCAATTTCAAAGTCTATCAAATGGATGTCAAGAGTGCATTTCTAAATGGGAAATTAGAGGAAGAAGTCTATGTAAGTCAACCTCCAGGATTTGAAGATCCAAATTTTCCAGACTATGTGTATTATCTGTTGAAAGCACTCTATGGACTGAAGCAAGCACCTAGAGCCTGGTATGAAACATTATCAAAATTTCTTTTGGAGAATCACTTCACTAGAGGTACTGTTGATAAAACTCTCTTCTTTAGGGATGTTAATGGCTCTAGTATACTTGTTCAAATTTATGTAGATGACATAATATTTGGCTCTAAAGATGACAAACTTTGCAAAAAGTTTGCTAAGCTAATGCAAAGTAATTATGAAATGAGCCTAATGGGAGAACTAACCTATTTTCTTGGTTTACAAGTTAAACAAGTTAGTGATGGAATTTTCATTAGTCAAACTAAATATATTTATGATCTTTTAAAGAAGTTTGACTTAATGGAATGTTCATCTGCAAAAACTCCTATGGCCACTGCCACCAAACTTGAATTAAATAAGACTGAAAGGTCTGTGGATATTACAAGTTATAGAGGCATGGTTGGTTCACTTCTATATTTAACTGCTAGCAGACCAGATATAATGTTTGCTACATGTCTATGTGCTAGATTCCAAGCTGATCCTAGGGAGTCTCACTTAATTGCTATCAAAAGGATTTTCAGATATCTCAAGGGTACACCAAATTTAGGTATTTGGTATCCTAGAGAATCTGGCTTTGATCTAATTGGTTATTCAGATGCAGACTATGCAGGTTGCAGAATAGATAGGAAAAGTACAACAGGCTCCTGCCAATTCCTAGGAAACAAGCTTGTATCATGGTTTAGCAAAAAGCAAAATTCAGTCTCTACTTCTACAGCTGAGGCTGAATACATTGCTGCTGGAAGTTGCTGTTCTCAAGTGTTATGGATGAGGAACCAACTCATTGACTATGGACTTCATGTTGATAGAATTCCTATCTTTTGTGACAACACAAGTGCCATAGCCATAACAGAGAATCCTGTGCAGCACTCAAGGACCAAGCACATTGATATCAAGTACCACTTCATTAGGGAGCATGTCATGAATGGTACAGTGGAACTACACTTTGTTCCAAGTGAACAACAAATTGCTGACATATTTACCAAGCCACTTGATGAATCAACATTCACAAGATTGGTAAGTGAGCTAGGTATGCTTAATTACTCTTAAAATTCATGTCTTCTTTGCAATTTGATGTGAAGCCTGAAATATATTAGTTGCTAGAACAAATTTGACTTTTAACAAAGTTTATTCCATCAACGGATGTTCCCTATCCGTTGAAAGTCAAAATTGCTCTATCAACGGATATTCATTATCCGTTGAAAGACAAGTATATCTCTGGAACTTTTATCCGTCAACGGATAAAGCTGAAGTACCTTTCAACGGATGACAATTTACATTATCCGTTGAAATGTCACATCAGACGTTTGAGGTGTTTCACAACCGTTGATTCTATTTTCTTAACCGTTGATACCATACATACATCTGTATGTATTGGTTTTAAAGGTAGTTATTAGAATACTTACAGTTTATTCTTAAACGGCTGAAATTCACTAACACCTATTTATTGATTAATCCTTTATTTATTTCTTTTTCTTTGAAAGCATATAAGCCCTTTTGATTGTTCATTATTACTTTACGCTTTCTTAGAATTTCAAGCATTTACCACTATTCTCTCTGCAAAACCTTCAAGTTATTCTCTGCAATTTCTACTCACAACAATGGCACCAGTCGTGAAGATTATGTCTCAATCTGGGTTCATCTACGAGAAGAACAATTTCATAGCTCTGGTAGAAAAGAATGAAGCCCACTCAGATTATCACAAAATGATGGACTTCATCAAAAACTGTAAACTTAGCTATGCAATGCTGGAAGCCCCAACGATTTTCTGTGAAGTAGTTGAGGAGATTTGGACAACAGCTGAGTTCAACTCCATGGATATGACTATCTCCTTCACTCTCAAAGGTAAAAATCACTGTATTAACTGTGATGACTTACAAGCATGTTTTAAATTACCTGAGAACAATGCCATGACACCACACACTGATAGTGATGTATCCAGCATGTTAGATTCCATAGGTTACTCTCTTAACTCTGCTAATTTAGGGGGTATTAGACGAAAAGGCCTTAGGAAAGAATGGAGTTTTCTTGGGGATGCCTTCATAAAGGTTTTCTCTGGGAAAATTAGTAATTTTGATGCCATAACTTCATCTCTTGTTAATATGTTCTATATGCTTGTTTCTGATAGGTATTTTAACTTTAGCAACTATGTGATGCTAGAATTAGGTACTAGATTAGGTAACAAAGCTAATAGACCTAATAACATCTATTATGCTAGATTCTTTATGTTATTGGCTAACCATGTTGCTGAAGGTTTAGTCATTATCAATGAGAATAATAAACTCAAGTGCTGGGCACAAGAGAAAAGAGTTCTTGCAGACTTATTGAGAATGGATCTCAACTGCAGTGTGCAATTGGTATATTTACCAATCATGAATGCACCCCAGGTAGGTGAGGTAATTGCTTCTACAACTCCTACTTCTTCAAACCCCTCTATTTCTTTATCTTCTAGTGTGGCCATGATATCTGTGTCAATGCCCCAACAGATTTCTACCAAGGTCACCAAATCTAAACTTTCAAAATCCAAGACAAAGAAAACCACCTCTGTTGTTTCTCAAAAGACAACAGTTGTAACAACAACCATTAACCCTGAGGGAAGTGATCAGGGTGTGAGTGGTGAGGGGAGGGGTGAACATCAAAGAAACCCCCAGGATAAGGAAGGAGAGTTGAGTGCTTCCCAAGCTAGCCAAGCCCCAGTTTCTCAAAAAGCTGTGGTGGTTGAAAAGGTTTCTAGCACATCCCTAGTAGCATCCTCCCAAAAGGATGTTACTATTGAAAAGAGTTCCCAACCAGGAACACAGAACAAAAGAGGGAGGGACACTATAGCCAAACACTCACCTACAAAAGCTTTTATTAGAAGAAAGAAGGCTAGAACCCAATCTTCTACACAGGGTGCACACACTGCACAGATACATCCATCTGTCTCTGTGCCTTCTCAAACTCAGTTTGATGTGACTCCAATAAATGTGGAGTCACAGCCCCATTCTCTCACAATAATCACACATCAATCACCAAACACTTCATCACCATCTCTGGATGTGGATATGTTATTCCCATCAATTCCTGATTCTCCCTCTTTACAACTCAGGGAGAAGCCCCACTCAAATACAGGTGATCATCATCTCTTAGATGATTTGTTGGATCACCCGCAAATTCTTTCAGATATGATTGAAGGATCTGTGTCACCTCATCTCAAATCAATCTACACAGATTCAACAGTTATATCACTTTCAATTTCAACTTCTTTTCCTTCTTCAACGGATATCACTCATCCGTTGACAAGTGGTTGCTCTTCAACGGATAAGCTTAACAGCAGTTATCCGTTGATAACATCAGTTTCATCATCAACGGATATTCCACATCCGTTGACAGTCTCTACACAAATGATCCCCAGTGTAGAAGACATGAATACTGTGCAATCACTCTTAGGATTGAGGGAAGGGAGTGAAAATTTGAGTGAGAGGCTGGGTTGCTCCCAGGCAAAAGGAGAGATTGAGAGCTCAAAAATGCATGCTATTTCTTCCAGCATGGCAAAAGTCAGTGAGTGGAGTACCACCTTAGAAGGTGAAGGTGAGGGAGTGAGATGTGTGAGCCAGGGGGAGCCCCTGATGCAAGAACATAGAGAAAAAGAGAGAAAAGCAGGTACAGTTGATACAAGGGTGAAACCAGCCATTGCTCATGAGTCAATGATTGTGGATGATGCTGAAAAGGAAAGACAATTTCAGCAACATTACAAAGCTGTAATTGATAACATTTCCTTAGATGCTGACACTTTTACTCATCCTGTGACAGCCTATCAAATGTTGGCTGCTCAGGGCAATGAGGAGGCAGAAAGGACACTACATCTAGTGCACACAACAGAATCTCTTCAAAGGGATAAAGCTGCTATTAACAGGATGCCTTCTACAGCTGGTGAGCCATCTGAGGAATTTGGAGTAAATTCTGATGATGATGACTCTATTTCTTCTGATGGAAGCATGAACATAGGGGGAGATGAAGACCCTAGTTCCATTTCTAATCTACCTGAATGGGCCCTGACTAAGGAGCATAGAACAGGTGAATTCAATGTCCACTTGGTCAAACAGATCATCACTATTCAACAGGCCATTCAGAACACTTCAAATGCAAATATCAAGGCTATCCTCCAAGCTCACCTGGACTCACTGCATCTCATGAAGTTGCAGAAAGTAAAGCAAAATATGAGTCTAGATGATCTCAGGAAAGATATTGCTGACTTGAAATCCTTCACTTCAGAAAAATTGGATTCAGTCATGCCCTATGGTACTTTGCAGGACTTGGTTTCGAGGTTGAAAAAGGAATCAGTTACTGAACAAAGGCTGGCCAAGTTGGAAGACAGAGTTCAAGGAATTGAAGACTCTGTGGCCACCCTTCTTCTCAACCAACAATCTCAAACCAATCTCCTAATGCAGCTGGCAAAAGCACAAGGCTTGACCCCTTTCCTTGATGATAACAAAAAGGGGGAGAATAAAAGGGAAGGGGAAGGAGAGCCCTCTACAAAGATTCAGATATCTAAAGTGCTAGTTCCTGCCATCACTACTTCTCCAATTAGTCAAATCAAGGGCAAGCCTGATGGAATTGATTTGATTCAGCTTGCAGCAGCTGAAATCCAAGTGAAAGAGCAAAGGAGGAGAATTGATGAAAGGTTGCAACTGTTGTTTGGTTCTACACAAGACAAATCAATATCTGTGAAACACAGCACAAAAATTGAACCAATCAACATGGAGCTCATGCCAGTAGGGAGTCATAAGGATGGAGAAGCTTCTTCCAAAGAGCTACAAGCTATAATCCTCAAGCCCAATGAAAGATCCAATAAGGACTCAACAAAGAATCCTTTAAAAGAAGTGGACTTTCCTCCTTCAAAAGATGATGAGAACAAGATCTTAGGCAGGAGTATTGCCTATGTCAAAAAGTCCATGGATGAGGCTGTAAGGAGAAATAGAGCTATTATCATTAGAGAGGGAAAGAGCATATGTGTAATGCAAGGACATCCCAAATTCTCAATAGCCAAGAAAGAAGAAGCCAAGCAATTAAAGGCTGACAAAAGAGCACAAGCAAAGATTGAACAACAGCTAAAGTCAAGTCTAGTGGAAAAAGAAAAAGGGATTGAAGTCAGGGGTGAAGACAAGACTGCAAACCTAGATGAGGTTCTAGGGAGTATATTTGGTGAGAGTGTGGAAGAAAGAGAGGAATGGCAGAAGGGAAACAGAAGAAAGGCCAAGGCACATAGAAGGAGTGGAGATAACACTGAAGTAACCAAATCTATATCTAAACCACTATCTTCCATACCTGAACCCATTGTTGCTGATCCCACAATAAACATCCATGGTGAACCAATCATTCCAAAAGAGGAACCTATTGATTGGGACACTATCAAATTGCCTACCTTTCTAACCACTCTTCCACCACCAAAGAAACAGAAAAGAAAACCAAAATCTACACCTCCCCTAACCTCTAAGAAATTCACTCAAAAACAAAAACCTAACCCTAAGCCACCCATTTCTAAAGATGATTATGTTCACATCTGTGACATAAAAGAAGCTTCAGACATTAATCTCTATCTGGATGAGCTGGAGGAAGTAAGGGGAATAGCTGCCTATAGACAGCTACCAGAGAGATTGGTTTTCAGATATAAGGGAGCTGGGGAAAGAACATGGCCTCTCTACAGGATTCTAAATGAAGGCTACTCTACCTTGATCAGAGTCTTTTCAGCCATCAAAAAGGATTCTGGCTTTACCAGAACAGCCAAGACTGAAATTCTCAACAAGATTGCCAACATAAGGAAGACTTGGAGGGAACCAAATGCTTTGCCCAGAACCTTACTCATACAAGAAAGGGGAACTAAAATTCACAAATCACCTCATTGGTTGATGGAATTTAGAGATGACAAAGAAGGCAGAAGATTTTTCAGACTTGAAGACCAACTCAAGATTGCCAGCAATGAAACTCTCAAGGAAATGCAATCTAAGTTGGATATCAGTGATGAAGATGAAGCTGAATTCTTCAGACAACTCCAACTTCAAATTGAGGGAAATGACAAAGGGCTAGGAAAGAAAACCAGGGAACAAAGAAGAAAATGATGATTTGCTCAGGCAAGAGGAGCACCCTTGGAAATACTGTAAATCTTCAATTACCTCCTAGTACATACACTTTTGCAGCACTTTTTATATTTCTACTTAGTTTCAATTCAAATATTTGTTAAGTGTTTTGTTATCATCAAGTTAACCCTGAATTTATGCCTACAGTTCTTATAGACATAAATAGGGGGAGATTGTTAGGAATATATGTGCATTAGTTTGATGATATGTTTGACAAAACACTTAAGTAGAAATTTAGTGTCTGTAGCCTCAACGGATAAGACCACTTTGGCTATCCGTTGATGGTGTAGCTTTACTTAGAAATAAGTTTAGTGTTGTAGCATATTTCAGTCTCTGTATTTAAAATGTAATTCTTAGAAGTTGAGAGAAACTATGAGTCATGTTGACTACTAGATGATATGCAGATAGGAAGGCCAATTGTAAATACTTCATGCCTTGTAATTTTGTATAAGTGAAGTGGTAACAACAGATGACTTAAAGACCTTCAACGGATAAGAAGCTAAGCTTCAACGGATGTCTCTAAAGCTTCAACGGATAAAGTCATCAACGGATGAGTGCATCAACGGATGAAAGCTTCAACGGATAAAGTCATCAACGGATGAGTGCATCAACGGATGAAAGCTTCAACGGATAACATCCTTCAACGGATGAGTGCATCAACGGATGAAAGCTTCAACGGATGCTCTGATGATTAGCCGTTGATAAGAGGTAGTTGTACCTACAGACAGAGGCACATGGGTTGATGGAGACAACTGAGATGTGGTAGCCGAATTTCAGGATCAACAGAAAAAGCAGCCGTTCTTCTCTGGTACAAAGATGCAATAGTCAACAAAGTACTGGAGTGAACAGGAAAAGAAGCAAGTGAAGATCTTATTTTATTATTGTATTTTATATTGTTCTTCACTTGTACACTTGGTAATATATAAACCAAGCAGAAGCTAGTAATTAGAGGAGAGATTTTCCAGAGCTGTTTAGAAAAACATTGAGAGAAAATTCATCTAGTTTGTACTAGGATGCAGCTGTGATCAACATTGTTGAACACAGATTTTCTAATATACCATCTCTGGTGGAACAACAAATCCACCAGAAAAGTTTTTAAGGTCTGTTGTGTTCTTTACATTTGTGCTCGAATATACATCTGTCTGCATTAGCTTAAAGCAATTCACACACTTGTTCTTCTTGAACACACAACCTTCATAAACTGCTCAAAACAAAAAAAGTTTTGAGATTTACATTCAACCCCCCTTCTGTAAATCTCATTGTTAGTCTTCTAGGAATAACATCAGTTATATAGTGCGCGCAACCGAATTAGCCTCTTACGCCACCTCAATAGGCCTACTATGGCCCCTATGTATCCCATATCTGATCGTTTTATCCAGTTTTCAAAACACGTGTACCCATCTCATTTCAAAACCATTCGTTTTAACAACACACATATAAAGTCTAGTTCGCAAATCATTTCATTCGAGATAGGTACCTTTCGAAGTTACTTTTCCCCAAAACAGATTGAAACCAGTGATTTATAACTACATGGGATACGTAACTTAAAACATTTTTGTTCCATTATGAGATCAAAACATTAGCTATAAGAATGGTCAGGGGTACTTGCCTTGCAACGCTTTCAAAAATCCTAAGTAACTTTCATGCCGACTTTAGTCCTTGCAACACTCGACCGGAATCACAATAGGCCACTGCCGACAAGATAAATATACAGGAAAGACACAACAAGGTTAAGGCAGTTCTATCAAAATATTAATAGATGCCAGGGTAACGTCGTCGGAACCCTCGACTGACTCTAAGGTTTGCTCCTCTATATGAGTTGCTGACTCACACCTTAAGACAGAGTTCTACACCTATTCGATACAATCCCTAACCGGAATCAGGGACCTGAACCTGTAGCTCTGATACCAACTGTGACGGCTTCCACCCCGGGGTCAAGAGTTGACGTCACCAAACACAAATACAAGAAATATAAACAACAAGATTATTATTAAAATAAACTAACTCGACCCCGAACCAAGATCCGATCCAGGTTCAAGTATGATCCAGACTATATATTATTACAAACCATTTATTCAAAAGTCTGACATAAACTAACTTATTCAGCAACTCATCAGACCGCACGTGGCCTGATACTAACTACCTTTGAGGAGCCGGGTCCAGAAGGGGCTGAAACACGATTCTTCCAAGGTCTGATTAGTCTTCTAAACTTCTGCGATATATATATAACAGGTTGCAAGGGTGAGCAAAATTGCTCAACGGTACCAACATATGAATATCAAATAAAAAAAGTAATGTAAACAATTATAGGAACAGAACTATAATCAACATGAAATCCGTAATCTGTAAATCATTTCGAACAACATTATATAAAACAAAGCTGAGATAACTGGATATCACTGACTAGCATGCTTTTAATAAAACAACGTAGTAGTGTGCTGTGTAAGTACCAGAGTCCAATTTTAGCATGATATTCCCATTTATAAAGCCAATGTATTAATTACTTATACCCTTACGGGCATCACAAAGCCAAATCAGAAACGTAACGGATATGTGAAGACAGCTGATCAGGCTATCAACACCAGACGGCTCTAACTGCCATCCCATTTACCTGTTCCGGAACTTAAAGACTAGCCAGGTCTCTGACCTGCTAATTGGTTATATAGTGCATGCAACTGAATTAGCCTCTTACGCCACCTCAATAGGTCTAATCTGGCCCCTATGTATCCCAAATCTGATCGTTTTATTCAGTTTTCAAAATCACTTGTACCTATCTCATTTCAAAACCATTCATATTAACAGCACACGTAGAAAATCTAGTTCACAAATCATTTCATTCGAGATAGGTACCTTTCAAAGTTACTTTTCCCCAAAACAGATTTAAAACAATTATTTATAACTAAGGGGATACGTAACTTAAAACATTTCTATTCCTTTACGAGAATAAAACATTAGTTATTCATACGTACTGAACCATAAAAGAATGGTCAGGATACTTTCCTTGCAACGCTTTCGAAAACCCTAAGTAAATTTACGCTGACTTCGGTCCTGGCGAAACTCGACTGGGATCTACAATAACAGAATACCCTAATCAGTTATACCGACATGATTGATATCCTCGAACCCTAATAACCCAATTTGATAACCCGACTCGTATAATAATTATACACATAATCACGTAATCTGTATTCACATAAAGATAAAATGTTTTATATATTAAAGTACATTTTCTCGTATTTAAAATAGATTTTTGGAAAATTTTTGATAGCAACTCTTTTGATTATAAGCCTAACCGTCGATTACAATCGACGTCCAAATTTCACAACAAGTCACAATTCACAACTCGCAATGCAATTTAAATTCCCAAAATCATTTATATACATAATCGGTTACGCAAATTATTTTGTTTCTTTATAAAATTTAGGACTCAAAACCAAGTCATCACCATTCACCGTCCACTCGTAAAAATTCATCATGGACGGCGGCAAAATTTTCAGGGTACCCGAATATTCGGATTCCAAAACCTAAAATTTCATCGATTAATATGTAATTTATTCCGCACGAATTCATATTAATATCACGAATATTACTCAAATAAAATCCTGCAGAAAATAATTATAAAAAGCATTATACTATTCCAATTCGCAAACTGCAAAATCAGGACAAAACAAAAATAAAAGCCACACAGCACCACAACACTCGCGGAGACGCGCCACCACACACGGTTGCACACACCCACACTGTTACAGTCACACACACACACAATAACACACACAGACACATATAAACACACAATCATGTATATACACATTCATTAAAAACTGAAACAAGAACGAAACCAGGAGGCTCGCCGGAATCACCGGCCAAAAACTCACCGAAGCAGAAGGAAGAAAACCGGGAAGAAAGGAAGAGAAGGAGGAGAGAATCGAGAAGAAGAAAGAAGAAAGAAAGAGTGCGGAAAGAGAGATTTTAGAGTAGAGAGTAAGAGAGATTCGATGGAGGAGACAAAGAACAGGGCTCGTTCGGGAACAATCGAGAAGGGGAGGAAGTAAATAAAAATTGGAGACCTGTTACCTAATTTACTGTAAGATGCCACGTATCAATAATTAAACGAGCTTTTATACGTGGCCCGAAATATGAATTTGCTCCAAAAACTCGCATATATCGAACCAAGAGACGGTAAAACAAATTTGGATAATGACCAGGATAATGTTAAAACTTTATAATTATCCCAAAATTAACGAAACATAAGTTTTTAAATTTTAAAACAAATTTTGGAGCTCAATAAATATCCGAATTTAACGATCGGACGCAACAAGGTGCGGTTAAAAACACATCGAAATAAATCCAAATTAGTCTTAAAATGTCAGAAATATCACGGAGTATATAAAAACGTAATTTTCACAATTTTAAAACAATTTCTGAAATGTAGTTTATACCCGCTTTTAACAATTAAAATGAAATAACGCGCGGGTGAAATTAATCCCGAAAATTTCCAAAATAATTTTAAAATTCTCAGAATATTATGAACTTAATAAAATATGAGTTTTGTGATTTTTGAATAATTTTGTATTTAAATATACATTTTACAAATAAACACAATCAGAAAATCATTTAAAGATAAATAATTAGTAAAATATTAATTTCTCAATTTCATAAAATCCTAAAAATAATTATTGAAATTATAAAATTATAAAACCAATTTTTAGGGACAATCAAAATATTTATGGAATTAAAACTGTAATAAAATCACTTTTAAAAGCGTAACAAAACCATATAAGTCAATAATAAATCGCACAATCCAACCCATATACCAATAGATCATAGATAAATAATAAAAATCAACACACTGCTGCCAAAAATCAATACACATATTTTATTTAATTATTTACTCAATTACTACACTTTTAAAATAATATAAAATATACGAGTCGTTATACTTGGTCCTTTATTTATAGTAGAGGCTAAGTGTAACTCACTACACTATTAATATAGGAATTAAACTGCACAATTAATAAAATAAATCAAAACTGAAGAAATTTGAATTTAAATTACAATTGTAACAACTTTACATTTATCACTCACATTATTATATCAGATTTAATATTAATTTGAAATATTATTATCAGTTACAATGTATATATTATAGTCCAGGTTCAATGTATCAAACGAATTTGACTAAGCCCACTCACAAACTGACTTAGCCCAATTCAGCAACCGAACCCAACCCAATAATATTAACCAGGCCCAAACTGATATATAAATTTTAATTAAAATATTAAATCACAAATAATTAAAATCCTCGTCCAGGTCGACTCGCGTACGCGAGACGCCGAGACATTCGCCCAAATCGTCCTTCGACCCGACCCGACCCGGTCGGGTCCGGTCTGGTCCGGTGCGTGGCGGGGCGGGGCGGGGCGGCGGCTCATGTGTGTGTGTGCGTGCGTGAAGCACACAACAACACAATGGACCATCACACACCTTAGTAGTTGTATACTACCCATGTGTGTGATACCATATAAAGCCTATACCCCTTTAATTATTTTCAATGTGGAACAAAAAATACATTCTTTTTTTTTCAAGCTTTTTCAAGCTAACTTCATGTCACATTCTCTATGGATTTCATTAAGCAAAATTCTTAAAACCATATATGAAAGTTTAAGTTCACATATCATGGAACAACTTCCAATCATTAGATTTTAGGATTATCATCAAGAACATAATAAAATTATGATCTAAAATCCGATTTTCTAACAATCCCCCACAAATTCATACAGAATTGCTATCAGATTTTATCATGACTTGTTTTTCAGAGTAGGTACCCTTCCGGGTTTGAACCCTCCTAAGTCCTCTACTTCAATGGCTACCAGATTCAGATGGAATGTTTCACCTTGAATCTTAATCCGTTTAGTATAACCATGTTTCATAGACGATGACAAGTCAACAGCTATGGTGCCAATCTACGGCTTTGAGACATTAATGGTCTTGTCTCGATCCTATTCGTCGAATATTTCAAGGAATAACCATTTCCTCTAATTGCGACCATACAATTACATTCGCTTAGCTGGGCATCTCCAGAGATATAATGCTTCTATCTCGTCAAATGACTTGATCCCATTCAGAGTTTTAACACTCTTGCTTTTCTAGCAGTGTCAGTACCTTCTTGGTTTACAGGGGATAGACTCAGATAAAACAGTATCATCTACGTAGCAAAGTTACTACCAGTTCATTCTTACAGCTTGTTATTACCATATTGAATACACTTCGAGGGATTTCCTCTCATGTGTATTGGGTTCCCACTATTGATGAATTATGATGGGTTGACAGTCCCATCCCCAACATTGACTTGAGGACCACTGCAGGTTCCAGTCATTTAGTCAAAGGATCAGTTATATTATTCTGAGTTCCTATGAACTCTGTAGCTATAATCCTATCAGTCACTAAACCCTTTATAGACTTAAGTCAACTTGGATGTGTATCTTAGTTTTAGCATTATGCTTTTTATTGCTAATCTTGTGAATAGTTGTTCGACTATCACAGTGAATAGCAATAGCAGGAAGTGGTCTGCTTACTACAGGTATTGCAGACAGAAGTTCGTGTAACCATTCAGCCTCTGTCCCTGTGGCATCAAGTGCACACAACTCAGCCTCAAAAGTAGACCGAGTCACTATAGTCCGTCTTCTTGACTTCCAGGATATTGCTCCACCATCCAAGGTGAACACATATCTAGTCACCCCATTGGAACCAGACATCTTAGATATCCAACTTGCATCACTGTACCCTTCAAGCACACCAGGAAATCTCCTGTAGTGTAAACTAAGGTACATTGTGCCTTTTAGATATCTAAGTACTCTATCAAGAGCATCCCAATGAGTTCTTTTTGGACAACTTGTATATCTAGCCAACTTAGACACATAATATAAAATATATGGTCTAGTACAGTTAGCTAGATACTGCAAACTCCCAATAATCTGAGAATAACTTAACTAAGACACAGGCACTCCTGAAGTATTCTTAACAAGGGCGACTTTAGAATCATAAGGTGTACTAGCGATTCTACATTGTGAATAACCATATTTCTCAAGTATAGATTTCTCTATATAATGAGATTGAGTCAAGGTTATTCCCTCAGCTGACTGAATCAGTTTGATTCCAAGAATCACACTAGCCTCACCCATATCCTTCATTTCAAAGTTCCTTTTCAAGAATTCTTTTGTCTCGTTAATAATCTCAATATTGGTTCCAAACAGTAAGATATCATCCACATATAGGCACAGGATAATACACTCACTACCTTTAACTTTAGTGTAGATAAAACTTGTCACTCTCATTAATCTTATAATTGAATGGCAATACAGTTTCATCAAACTTTTTATGCCAATCTATGGGAGCTTGTTTCAAGCCATAGATGGACTTGATCAACTTACATACTTTCCTTTCATTTCCAGATGCAACAAATCCCTCAGGCTGGTCCATATAGATCTCTTTTTCAAGCTCACCATGAAGAAAAATGGTCTTTACATCCATCTGATGGATGATAAGACCATGGACAAAATCTAATGTTATAAGCATTCGGATTGTTACCATCCTAGAAACCGGAGAGTATGTATCAAAGTAATCAATTCCTTCCCTCTGCTTAAAAACCCTTAGCTACCAGTCTAGCTTTGTACTTATCTATTGAGCCGTCAGGGTTCAACTTCCTCTTAAAGACCCATTTGCACCCAATATTAGAACACCCAGGAGGGAGATCAATCAACTCCCATGTTCCATTAGAAATAATAGAGTCAATTTCACTCTTCACAGCGCATTTCCAATGCCTAGACTCCGAAGAATCCATAGCTTGTCGGAAAGTTAAAGGTTCGTCCTCAACATTGTAAGTGATAAAATCACCTCCAAAGTCCTTAACTACCTTTGCACGCTTACTTCTTCTTGGTTCCTCTACTTCCTTAGGAATAGAGCTACTACTCGGTTCTGCCCCCACATTTGTCATCTTTTCCACATGATCAGGAATAGAACTCGATGTGTGAGTAGGATCTTCCTCAGAAGTCGTTTCAAGTATTCCAGTCTTCATAGGATAGACATCCTCAAAGAATGTAGCATGTCGAAATTCAACTATCGTATTAGCCACTATACCATCTATGTCAGATTTTAATACCAAAAATCTCATAGCTGTAGTGGTTTCAAGATAGTCCAGAAAGATATAGTCAACAGTTTTCGGACCTAATTTCTTTCTCTTGTGTTCAGGAACAAGTACCTTAGCAAGGCACCCCCACACACGAAGATACTTAAGACTAGTCATCCTTCATTTCCATAACTTCAAGGGTATCTTTTCCACGTGTTTTAGAGGGACTCTATTCAAAATAAGGCACGCCGTATTTAGAGCCTCTCCCCACATGTATTTAGGCAATCCAGAGTTAATCAGCATACTATTAATCATATCTTTAAATGTTCTATTCTTTCGCTCAGGAACCCCATTAGACTCAGGTGTGTATAGTGGAGTAACTTCATGAACTATACCATTGTTTGCACAAAATTCATTAAAAGTGTTACTCGTATACTCAACACCTCTATCAGATCTCAATCATTTAAGTAACTTACTAGTTTGTTTTTCTACTTCAGTTTTATATATAATGAATTTACTAAATGCTTCATCCTTATGTCTAAGTAAATAAACATAACAATATCTACTACTATCATCTATAAAAGTAATGAAGTATCTAAACTGGTCATTGGTCAACACACCACCAAATTCACAAATATCAATGTGTACTAAATCTAACAAGTCTGAATCCCTAACAATGTTATGAAAAGGTTTCCTTATTTGTTTAGAAGACACACATATTTGACATTTAGAATTTTTTTATGGTATATTTTGGAATCAACTCTAAGTTCATCATATTCTTAAGAGCACCAAAGTTTAAGTGACCTAGTCTAGCATGCCATATAACCGAGGATTCAACACAGTTAATAGAAGGAATAATATTATTATTCAAATTCCCCAAAACAGGTCCAGTATTAATAACAAATAAACCATTTGACAAGTAACCCTTGCCAAAAAATGTACCAGTATGGATAAGAACTACTTTATTACATTTGAAAGAAATTACAAAACCACTAGAAACTAAACAGCTTCCACTTATTGTATTCCTACGCATGTCGGGAACATGATGCACTCTAGTCAGAGATAGTATACGTCCTGAAGGGAACTTCAGATCCACGTTTCCTATTCCAAGTACTTGAGCGGCACTAGCATTCCCCATCTTCACAGTCAAGCTATGACTCTGTTGATAAGATACAAATAAACTAATATCAGTACAAATATGCACATTAGCTCCAGTATCTATCAACCATTCATTTGACAGATAGGTAGAAAATATTAAAGGGTTGTAGGATACATACCGGTCATCGTTAGTTTCAGAAGCCGTAGCCTCACCAACAACCATGTTCACTATGGGCCCACTTGCGGTTCCAAGCACACCATTTTCTTGCGCTACCACCTCGGTTTTCTTCGCTTTCTTCGTAGGACAATCCTTACTCCAGTGCCCAACCTACCCATAAGACCAACATGGTTTATTTGCGTTGGGTTTCTTAGCCTTGTCCATGTCACTCTTAGGTTTATTACTATTCACTTTCTTACCAACAACCTTCCTTTTCTATCCTACAGTTGCTACGTTTACCTTCAAGGTACCATGCTCATTTGGCATCACATGTCCCTGTTTCGACTTGTGTTGTTCTTGGACCGAGATGTCCAGCATAAGGTTGATCCAGGTGATCTCTCCTTTCTGTCTTTTCAGGGAGAGAGAGAACTCTTCCCAAGACTTCGGGAGCATTTCAATCACGCTCATAACCTTGAACTTCTCAGGGAGGTCCATTCCAGACTCCTTCAAAGCATGCACTATCATCTCGAACTCATGCACTTTCTAAGTCATGGACTTATTGTCCACCAGCTTGAACTCAAGGAACCTTGTCACAGAATACTCTTCCAGACCGTGTGAGTCAGTATTATGTGTTTGGTCCAACTTCTCCCATAAGAGTTTTGTGGAGTAGGCATTAGAAGAATAGACATCAAACAAAGTATTTGTTAGAGCAGCCAAAATGGCCGCCCTAGCCACCCCATCCTTCTCAGCCCACTTCGCAAAAGCCTTAACCATTTCAACCTTCTCTTGATCTACAACCGGTTTTTTATATTCCACAACCGGCCACAAACCCTTTATAGTCAACCACAATTTCATCCTTTTCTGCCAACGAGAAAAGTCGATGCCACTGTTAAATTTCTCCGGTAAACCAGTTAATTCAACGACTTGTGGAAAACTATAAGTGGTCCAATCAATGGCCCCAACAGTTGCACCAGAACTACTACCACCACAAACGGGAACCTCAGTTTCGCTAACCATTATTACGCTAAATAATATATAATGAAATATCTCTTCAAGAATGTTGGAAATAATAATAACTATTACTGCAACATAGAGGCAATTATATATTATATTTAGCAAGGCAAGGCCAAGATGACAGTTAACGCAACAAAGCATGTAGGTAAACAATAAACAAATTAGTAACTGAAATACCGAATAGAGAATAGAAATTATACCCATAACCATAGCTTTAATAGAGCGATATAGTGACTGGAAAAGATGGTAGCCAACAGATACAAAACACCAAGAAAAATTACAGCTGAGTCGCCAGGCCTTGCTCGAAGCCCTGACTGCTCTTGAAGAGATAATTGCCCCCACATGCTGCGTTGGGATGCTTGCAATGTCTCCACTAGGATAAAATAGCTCGGAGTTATATATTTACAGCAGCAACAAGAAACTCCACCTCGACCAGCACCTCAGTCGCCGGAAAAACAAAGGAGCTCAGACTTGTGTTTGGGAGAAGAGAGAATGCAGAGAAGAGAATATATGTGTGTTGTGTGTTCAACCTCAGCTACTTAGTCCTCTATTTATAGTAGAGGCTAAGTGTAACTGACCACACTATTAATATAGGAATTAAACTACACAATTAATAAAATAAATCACTACTGATGAATTTTGAATTTAAATTACAATTGTAACAGCTTTACGTTTATTACTCACATTATTATATCAGATTTAATATTAATTTGAAATATTATTATCAGTTACAATGTATATATTATAGTCCTTGTTCAATTTATCAAACGAATTTGACTAAGCCCACTCACAAACTGACTTAGCCCAATTCAGCAACCGAACCCTGCCCAACAATAATAACCAGGCCCAAACTGATAAATAAATTCTAATTAAAATATTAAATCACAAATAATTAAAATCCTCGCTCAGGTCGCCTCGCATACGCGAGACGTCGAGACATTCTCCCAAATCTCCCTTCAACCCGACCCGACCCGGTCCGGTGAGGTGCGTGGCGTGGCGTGGCGGGAAGCACACAACAACAAAATGGACCATCACACACCTTAGTCTTTTTATACTAACCATGTGTGTGATACCATATAAAGCCTATACCCCCTTTAATTATTTACAACGTGGGACAAAAAATACACTCTCTTTTTTTTTCAAGCTTTTTCAAGCTAACTTCATGTCACATTCTCTATGGATTTCATTAAGCAAAATTCTTAAAACCATATATGAAAGTATAAGTTCATATATCATGGAACAACTTCCAATCATTAGATTTTAGGATTATCATTAAGAACATAACAAAATTATGATCTAAAATCCAATTTTCTAACAGAAAGCGTGTACTAGCACCAAGAACAGACATGTTTTCCCCTCTCTCTCTCACTTTTAGCTGCTAGGGTTTTATGTTTTTATCTAATAAAAACATAACCCTAATTTTAGGCTTAAGGATGTTTATATAGAGAGGCCAAAAACAGTCCTAACCCTAATCCCAGTTAAAGTTTATTGAAATCTGAAATTCTATTTATTTAATAATTAAGTTTAACTCAATTATTAAATAACAACTGAATTTCGGATTTAATAAAATATAAATTCAAAATTCATTTATACCATTAATTAAGTCCAACTTAATTAATAATAAATAATTAAAATTTTCTTTTTAATTCAAATCCGAATTTGAATTAAAGATTCGTCCACGCTTTCTTTGTGCGACCTTATAGGTTATTATTATATTGGCAATAATTTAAATATCTCATATTTAAATTATAAACAATAAGTGATATTTAAAATACATTATTGCTACCCAAGTAATAATAATTAAATCGGTGATCGATTAAACCTTTCATAAATAATGTATAAAGTAATATAAATCCCTTTAACCAAATATTATAGATTAAACTCGAGGCATGTTATGTGTCATCCTCTTCATGGTTTAATCCAGGTTTCCTTGAACAATGAGTAGATTATCATTTCAAAACAACATTTGAGCGTGGCGTCACGCATTTCATAGTCCAGCTCACACAAGAGGCCAATAATATCTCTCCAATAATTAGGAGGGTTAAATCCTTTCTAGATCATTCATATTTCTCACACGATTCTTAATATACCCGAAGTCCACTTCTATCATTACCCGGTCAAAGGAAACTTTTTGATGTAATCAAAGTATATTAATCATCGTATAGAAATATAATAATTTCAAATCGAAGGACCATTACATCATTATCACTGTGAGAATTACTTATGACAAAACAGACATGTAGAATCTAACTTTGGGTCTATCCAGCACCATGTATATTTACATCGTCCTGTGTTTTGGACTATAGTATCACTATACCTATGATCAATGAGATGTGAACATCAGTCAACAAACACACTAGTCTTAATGAATTATTATTGTCCCTTAATAATAATACTCGATTAGGGATATTTGGGAATATCGTTACTATTCACATAATCTCATTTCTAAGTCACGTACTTAGAGATATAGAATTCATATCATATTCCAAGGAAATTTATTAATATAATATTTATATCGCAGTAAATTAAGACTTAATAAATTATTTAAAAGAATAATTGATAGAACATAAATATTAATAATCCAAATGTCATAAACAAAACATAATAGTGTTGTCTCTAGGGCACAAACACTAACAGTTTTCGCCTAATACTACGGAGGAAAATAGGCAGATTGTGTGTTCTGAATTGGGTGTAAGGGAAGTGCAGGAGCCTCGGAATATTTTAGGAATACCCATGAACATAGGCCGAAAGTAAGATTAGAAGTTTTTCATTTTTGGTGGAGAGAGTAGAGCAAAAGATTCAAGTATGGCAGAACATAATATTATCAAAATCAGGAAAAGTAACTCTTCTTAAAACTGCAGCCAAGGTAATTCCAAATTTTTGGATGAGCCTATTCTTAATCCCTACGGACATTTGTGATACAATAGAAAAAAGGATGAATAGATTTTGGTAGAATAACAAGGACACATGGAGTGGAATTAGATGTAGGTCATGGGATAAGATGTGTGAATGCAAGGAGGGAGGGGCTAGGATTCAAAAATCTTAAAGATTTGAATATATCGATGTTGGAAAAACAAGGATGGAGGATTCTAAATAATTCCAACCCTCTAGTTGCTAATTTGATGAAAGTAAAGTATTTTCCTGGCAGTTATTTCTTGAATGCAAAGTTAGGGGATAATCCTAGCTATATTTGGCGAAGTATCTTTCAAGAACAAGAAAATATTCATCAGGGGAGTAGAAGGAGTATAGGAAATGAAAGAAGTACGAGTGTTTGTAATGACCCTTGGTTACCGTGCTCTGAGGACGGATATGTTACAACCAATATGCCATTAGAGTTGAAGGAGTTACATTTGTAGGACTTACTTTTGAATGATAGGAGAGAATGGGATATGGGTCTGATTCAGAGTATTTCTAACGAACGAGATGTGAACCTGTGTTAGGAATATGTTGTGTACTTGATGATAAGCCAAACAAAACACCTTAGTAGATTTAACTTAGTGAATTTTGTAGCACCCGACGGATAATCAATTATAGTCCCGATGGATAAATCTTTATTGTGGCGCTCTCCAAACCCGGGTCAGAAGTTTGGGGTCCACAACACATACTAAATATATAAACCTGTATATAAAATATTATTTGTAATGACCCTGCTTTACATAACCACGGATCGCAACAGGTTAAAGTATGAAAATAAGCCACAACCTTAACTTTTATTACAACGCACCAAATCCCAACTAATTTAATTTACAACTGATATGGAATTATTCTTACAACCTTACTATCTCACTACTGCAATAAGCTCCTGCTAGCTCGATCAATCATAATCTGGAATCCTAGCTCGAACATTGAACTGGGAAACCTCGCTATCAACCGTATCCTTCTTAACTGTAGAATATATAAAAAGATTCGCAAGAGTGAGCTAACTATCTCAGCAAGTCATATTATCAATAACTGAGGTTAAACAATAATAAACGAGGTGATTCAAAGGAATCAAGTTTCTTGTTAAACAACCAATATAATTGGATATTCATTTTAAGTTTTTAAAACCAACGTTAGGCTGCTGATCAGTCACGCACTAACCCCGAGCAAAGCACACAACACTGCTCTAACTACTGGATCCAAGGCACACATTGCCCTAACTTGACCATCGATATGGTCTGACCACGAATCTGGTCCACACAAAAAAAACTATCCAATTCTAAAGCATTTCAATATGATAAACAATAGAGTTCAATAAAACCAGATCATAATCAATAATAATAAAACATTTGTAAAAGAGCATGGTAAAAATTCATGGTTACCGAAAGGGTATGTCAAAGTACATAAAAGAAGTGGCCTTCAGCCGGTAGGATAATCGGGTATTAGATGAATAGTGTTTTTACAATGTTTTAGTACTTTGATATCACAAGGTATGGTTGAGTATAAAAGTTTCTGTATGCTCAAATAATTCTGTTTCAGTATTTGGTATTTGATGGATATATATTTGTGGAGTAGTATTGTATTTGTGTGGTTTAATATCTGGTAAATCAACAAGAAATGGTTCACAAAGAATAAGGCTTGCGGCTTAAAGATCAAATGATGTGGCTCAGGTTCAAGGCTGAAGGATTTAAAGTATTTACGGTATAAAACAGAGCTATTTTGGGTATTAACAGTATGTCACAAGAGAATTTAAAAATATTTGCTTTATATCTCGAAAAAGGTTTAGAAGTACTTGCCTTATCATAATCGATTTCAACTTCACTTGTACTTGTCTAATGACTCCATTCAACAATCACTCGTCTGCTTCTCTTATGCTTCGCTTCTATCCTCTGATTACTTGCTGTATTTTCTATATGTCAATTCTATTTTCTGATCGCCTGCTTCCCTTTCTTACGCCTTGCTTACTCTTTGATTCTGGGTTGAAATTGATGGCTGAATCAGATAGGAAATTTTTCAGGCTTCGATTCGAGTATATGCACGCCTTAATCCGATATCGGTAACGCCTCCGAATTTGTGTTTGATTACGAAGAACAGTTTATAATTATAGTATTTTCTCTGTAAAAACTCTGTAAATGTTGTTTGCAAATGATTTCTAGTACGAAATAAAATACGGTAAAGGCTATTTATAATTACGGAAACTTAGTATCCCATTGGATCATTCTGGATATAAAACGGTACGTTTATTTATAAAAACTAATCCAAACGGTATCGGTTTTCGGGATAATTATCCAAATCAGTACAATTTGTACTGCGATCTTGGTCTCAGCGCCTGGTTATACGTATTACGAGGTGATAATTGTGATAGTTTAATAAAAAGCTCCCGTTTATCGAAAATACGAGTTTTATTGATTTACCGAAACGAATATTGTATCGAAAATATTGCACTGAGACCCGCGCAGGACAAACTGTACGCCGGATCGAAAAAGTCGAAACATGGAAAATGCTCGGAATATTGCAATTAGGTTAGGAAGGAGTTCTCGTAAGAGTTTCGGGTTCTAAAAACGTAAGAACAGATGACGTCGGTTGGTTCCCGTTTTTATAAAATAGGTTTTAAATACCCGAAAAAAGATTTTATAAAATTCATATATCTCCTATAAAATCATAAATCAACATAAAAATAATTAGGAGGATATAACAATTACCTATATTTTATTTTGGACATATAAAAATTAAAATACTCAATTAATATTATTTTTAAACATCTTAACACCTTTAACACTTAACAAATAATTCACAGAATAGATACTGAACACATATAATAATTATTTATTAGCAAAAATAATTACACGATATATCCCGGATATTACATTTATAGTCCCGACGGATGACTAATTGATATCCACCGGGTGAGTAGCTTATGTAACAATGAGTCATGTAGCACATTTGTGCAAACATCTTTGTATAGATTCTGTAGTAGCTTATGAGTCATGTAGACTACTAGTAGATGTGCAGAATAGGTTGATTAAATGTAAATATAAGATGTCTTGTAATTCTGCACAAATAAAATGGAGTCAAGTGATAAATGGCTACCCGACGGATGATCAACAAAGCTACCCGACGAATGATCAACAAGGCTACCCGACGGATAATAAGCATGTTGTAACACCCCCAAATCCGGGGTTGGGGATCTGGGTTGTCACGAGTTCCATTTCCGTTAATAATACTTAATCTTAATAATCAACCAACTACTGCGTACTGTGACCCCACAATATACACACACACCACAAGTTATAGTCTCAGAGATGAATATCCAAAAATAACACAAGTCATTTTAACCCATAATTATAAGCCATTACACCTCAAAAGGGTTTCTGAATAAATTTACATATTCTTTGCCATTATTACAATTCATAAATGTACATAAGTCTGGCACATCAAAAGTTGAAAGCCTAGCCTATTGGTAGTTCCTACCTCAGCTACAACGGCATCAACGCCTACAGGAAACTACGGAACGTTTCCTAACCGCTCACGAATGGGAGCTTGATCATGTTCATCTTGTCTATCTGTTATTGTGTGATGAAAGAAGACAGCAAGGGTGAGCAACAAGCCCACCAAAATAATATGTATAATAATTTACAATATATGAGCATTCTCATAGCACTCATGAAAGTCTTGGTCAAAAAGAAATGAACCAAGTTTGATCTCTTAATGCGACCAAGTCGCAAAATATTTAGTATATATGTATATATACTTTTCAAAATCTTGAAATCCTCTGCCATGTATAATATACAAAGAGTTCCAGTTTAAAACTGTATATAAAAAAAATAACGTTGCAAGGTAATCTCATATATCTAACCTTGTCTCAACGTTTTTCTGAAAATATTTGCTATGCATAAGATAATCATTAACCAGAAATAAGTTGAAAAGGTGAAGTTACGAGATATTCCAATATGCTTATATCTTTTCCGAATACTACTTGAACTACCACCGTTCAAGGTATAATTCATTTCAAAAGTTCATCACATAGATGAAACTACAAGATAAGATTTGAATAGATTCAATCCTTGAAATATCATTATAAATAATGAAGTTACGAGATACTTCATTAAGTCCCGATATATATATATATACACCTATATATATATATACATTTCATACACTCCTTGAAAACCTCTATTATGAAAATTATAAACAGAGTTGTAATATCCAATGAATTTGGAAAGGAGAAAACCTTGGCATAAACCAGATATCTTGCTGATCAGGCAAAGATAGCAATAAGTAACATTTTCTACTAGTAGATGGATGAATCCCCCACCGGTCATCACCCTGGCCGTATTAGGACCTTGTGTTGGACCGCCACCCGGCCTCTTACGCGTTGATGGACTGCCACCCAGCCACTTATACTTTGATAGACCGAACCCCGGCCTGTCGCTTATGCCGACTCAATTAGATGGGCTTACTTCCCGAACATTGGGCAAGTAATCAAACTGTTTTCTCAAAACATCAACCTCGTTGCGAATGTAAAATACACCACAGAGCCGGATCCCTCAGGTTTTGAGCGAGTATTTAAATCCCCTTCGATAGGAGGATCTTAAATATCAAAATGAGTTTTGGGATCCACCCTAAATTTTAAAAATCATTTTGAAGACTCGAAAACATTTTTAAGAATGTTTGGAGTAATGCTGATTCAATAAAATAAATCAGTCCCAATATATTTGAAAATATCTGAATATTATTATTTAAATAATATTCCCATAAAGAATAATCTTTATAAAATTAATTGAAGTAGAAGTTTTAAAACTCATACTTGAAATGAATATTAATTAACCAAAGATATACGTATACGAAAGTACGATCTTTATTTGAATAATCAAAAATAAGTTTGATTATCGAAATATTATTCTTTAATAAAATAAAGAATATTATTTAATAAAATAAGCGGAGTCATAAGTCCTCGAATGAATATTCAAAATAATATTCATTAAATAAAATAAGCGGAGTCATAAGACCTCGAATGAATATTCAAAATAATATTCATTAAATAAAATAAGCGGAGTCATAAGTCCTCGAATGAATATTCAAAATAATATTCATTGAATAAAATAAAGTTATCGAATAAACCTTATTCGATTAATAGTTTTGAAAACTATATCTATATATATGTATATATAAATATATATATATATATATATGTAAAATACTCGGGAACATCGACTCCCGGTTTAGAAAATGTTCACCTTTGGGTCCCCTATAGTAAGGGCATACGCAACTACTGCTTATCTCTAGCATAGGTATTATGCAACTTATAAGCATTTGAATCAACAATTAGATATCAAGATTATGAAACAGACATGCATATATACCATATCAGCATGCTCCAATATATCGCAAAATTTGTTAATAACAATCATGCACTTATCACAAGATAATGCATATACATATATTTACATCACAACAACAATATAACGGGTAGAAAACTTGTCTGAGTGTTCCCGGATAGACTTAAGCTTAGAGTGGGTCCGATAACCTATGAACAACAACATAAGTCGGAATTAAACCCCGGTCGCTTAAGAAACTAGACTTTAACCAATTAAACCCTAACGTTCGATCATGGTCACTTCTTACGCTTAACGAATCACATAAGTCATTCGGGTACCCTCGGCTCCACCATTTTTAATAATTTAACCATTAAGAATTTTAAGGTGATTCTTTCACGAGTACCCTACCAACTGCCTAATCCACTTTACACAATTGTTTTATACTCCAATTAGTCATTTAAGGGCCTTAACCAAGGTTTCAAAGTAAGGCGAGGGGTAATGGTTCGTTCGCGAAACGCCGTTACTTAAAACGGTCGTTTCTCCTAAACCGTACATCGGATTCAAGCGAACCACATATCAAAACGAAGCTCGTAATATGAAATATCTAAACATGGCAATGGTCAGAATCTTACAGTGAGTTCACGGGTCCTGAAGTTAAGAACTAAAACAGTCTAAGGTAAATTGGGCATTACGACGGCTATGTTTACGCGATTACCAAATTTTAAACTACTCCAATCAATCCACAAATCAACCCACAATCAACCTTACAACCAAAATCCCTCCAAACCTCACTACGTCAGTCCATTACTTCATGTTTTATCCAACTAATTCAATCACAACAAAAGCTACTAACCATACTAAGGTTCATTAACTAATAACCAAGATTCAACCATCAAAATCTCTACAAACTCAACCAAACTTTAAACAAACAAGCATCATGCTTCTCATATACTATATCAATCATAACCATTCCTAAATACTCAAAACTAAAGCTAGGGTTTGGAGTTTATACCTTCTTGAAGCTTCTTAACACAACACAAGAGCTTTGAATGTCTAAAAGAACCTTGATCCTTGCTTGTATAACCTTAAACTTTCATAAAAATTCCAGAAAACTAAAGTTATTTTTTGAAAGTTACTATTCACCATCTTCTTCCTTGAATTATTGGAAGAGATTCATGAAGAATTGGAAGCTTAAACTCCTAGGATATGCTTATCTAATCATCAAAAAGCTAAGGAAATTACCTTGAATTTGTTTATGGAGTGAAGCTTGAATTTTGCAATTTTTCTTCTTTTAAAAAGGGAAAGGGCCGAGAGCTTCATGAAGAAAAGAGAGAAAATGAATTGTTTGCTTGCTTGGTGTTTTTGTGTGGTGTTTAGCTTGGTTACATGGAATTTACCATGGTAACTTTTACTTGGCCTAGAATCATCCAACAAAACACTTCTCCTTCTCATGCTTATGTCACCATACTTGTGTCATCCTATTGCCACATGTCTTCTCCTTGTAGTGTGATGATATCACAATCCTTGGCTTCTTGTACAAGCTTGTCTCTTGGTCGCTTATTTATTTTACGGTTCGCTTAACTTTCGTTCTCGATCGTCATTTGAGGAATCATATTTGGGATCTTATTACTTGGGTTCCCCTAAACCTTTCTTAATATTTTATATTCCTTTTATTATCCTCTCTTATAATCCTTGAATTTAAATCCTTTTAATCATGTTACCTTATACTCAATTCTTTCGGTACTGGTGGATTTTCGGGAAAAAAAATCAAAGTGTTCGAATTTGGATTCTGACGATCTTTACATACACTTATTTACTTTATGGAATACTAATACGATCTTAGAATTTCCATAACAGTACTCCTATATAGTGTGGTCTGATAATTTTCCTTAATCAGCATCATCAGCAAAAGTTACTATTCATCAGGGTTTCAAAAATTCCAAAAATTGGGGTTATTACACATGTACTCGACGGATGATCAATTCAAATATCTGTTGACAGTGACAATACAGTCACATGCGTTGGGTGTTTGTAAAAGAAATGTGGCAGCCTATTTAGCAGGAAAATGAGAACAAAGAAGCATTATCATTTTCATGCAAGCTATGAAGATTTTCAAAGATTCTGGAATAGAGTTATGAAGTAGCATAGAGTTAGAATTGATAGTTTTATTTTATTATCTTCTCTTTTTGCTATGTAAACTTGGTGATATATAAACCAAGTGTAGCAAGTAGAACAATAACAAACTAGACTAAGAAAATACATTCTCAGAGAAACATTTGTAAGCTGTATCCTGTAGCATTTATCTACAAGTGTTAGTTGTTCATACTTGTAAGCAGCTGTGAGCTTATTTGAGCTACATAGGGTTCTCTCTCGATATATATATATATATATATATATATATATATATATATATATATCTGGTGGATACATTCAAATCCACCAGAAAGTTTTAAAGACTTTTGTTTTTATTACTTGTGTTCTGATTTCTATAATTCTGTCATTCCGTACCTTGCAAATCAAACACTTATATATATTATCAGAACCATTTTTCATAAATCTCAAAAAGTAGCCAGAATTACATTCAACCCCCCCCCCCCTTCTGTAATTCTTCTGGTATTGTTAGGGAATAACAATTGGTATCAGAGCAAGCTCTTGAAGTACAAAGAGTTTAAAGATCACAACAAAACAGCAAGATGAACAAGAAGGATGTTGGAGTCAAGATTCCATTTCTGGACAAAGATAATTATCACCACTGGAAGGTGAAAATGCACCTACATCTTCTTTCTCAAGATGAGGCCTATGTGGATTGCATAGAAAGAGGTCCTCATGTACCAATGAGAGCTGCAACAGGGAATGAACCATCTGTTCCCAAGCCTAGGCATGAATGGTCAGATCTTGATATTGAGCAAGTCAGGAAAGAAAAGAAGGCCATGAATATATTGTTCAATGGAGTTGATGGTGATATCTTTGATAACATCATTAACTGCAAAACTTCCAAGGAGGTTTGGGATACAATTCAGATTATCTGTGATGGTACTGAGCAAGTAAGGGAAAATAAGTTGCAACTGCTAATTCAGCAATATGAGCACTTTTGTAATAACCCTAATTTTTGGAAATTTTTGAAACCCTGATGAATAGTAACATGTTCTGACAATGCTGATTAAGAAAAATTATCAGACCACGATATATAGGAGTACTATTATGGAAATTCTAAGATCATATTAGTATTCCATAAAATAAATAAGTGTATGTAAAGATTGTCAGAATCAAAATTCGAACACTTTTATTTTTCCCGAAAATCCACCAGATACCGAAAAAATTGAGTATAAGGTCACATGATTAAAATGATTTAAATTCAAGGATTATAAGAGAGGATCATAAAAGGAATATAAAATATTGAGAAAGGTTTAAGGAAATCCAAGTAATAAGATCTCGGATATGATCCCTCAAACGACGAACGAAAACGAAAGATCAGCGAATCATATAACAGATCAGCGGTCAATAGCCAAGTAATTAAGGGATTAATCAAAAAGGTAGTGGATGATGATGTCATCACATGACACAAGCTTGCTTGCATAAGCATGACAAAGGAGTTTTGTTTGTTAGGTAAATTTGGGCCATACAAAATTAACCATGGTAAAAAGGTTAAAACAAATTTCAAGACAAAAAGAAGAATCAACCAAGCAAATAACATAAATAAAAAAGAGAAGAGTTGACTTTGCAAGAAGAAGCTCCCGGCCAAAACAAACTCAGCAACTTCAAACTGCCATATCTCCTTCAATACTCACTCAAATGTTGTGTTCTATAGCTCGTTGGAAAGATATTGAGATGAACTACAACTCTTGTTCACAAGTATCGTCCAAATAAGCAAGGTAAGACCCTCATTTTTACAGTTCTTTTAACCGGACTTTTAGAAACTTCAAAGCCTAACTTTGTGTTCTTGATTTCTTTGAAAAGATCAAGCTTGTAGGAGGCTCCCTAAGGCTTCCTAGAAACTTAACACCTCCCAAGGAAGGTATAAACTTCAAACCCTAGCCTTTACTTTGATTATTAGTGAGTTTGATGGTTGGTTTTCTAAATGAGAAGCATGATCTTTGATTATTAGTAGTTTGATTTGAATTTGGAGTGATTTGGTGAATGAATCTTGTTATAGTTAATAGAACTTGATTGTGGTTGGTTGAGATGAAGAATCTGGAGAATAAGGACTGGTATAGTATTATTTAGTTGAGGTTTTGATGTGTTAATAATTGTGAGTTGTTTGGTGAAGTTTTGGTGTAGTGAGAAACTTGGAAAACTCGTAAATATAGCCGTCGTATTGCCCGTTTTCCTTAGACTGTTGTACATGAATCTCGGACCAGATAACTCACTGACCAATCTGTAACATTTCCATGATTAGCTATAGCGTGTCGTAAGCTTCATTTTGATATGTGGTTCGCTTGGTTCCGATTTACGATTTAGTAGAAACGACCGTTTTAAGTAACGGTGTTTCGCGAATGAACCTGTACCCCTCGCTTTACTTTGAGACCTTGTTTAAGGGCCTTAAAAGACTAATTGGATTACAAAATAATTATGTAAGGTGGGTAGGCAGTTGTTAGAGTATTCGCGAAAGAGTCGCCTTAAAATTCGTAACGGTTAATTTATTAAAATAAGTGGAGCCGAGGGTACGCGAGCGATTAACGCAAATCGTTAAGCGTATAAGCGACCGTAAACGACCGTTAGGGTATGAATGAGTTTTGACTAGTTTCTTAAGCGACCGTGGTCTAATTCCGGCTTATGTTGTTGTTCATAGGTTACCGGACCCACTCTAAGCTTAATTCTACCCCGGAACACTCATACAAGTTTTCTACCTGTTATACTGTTGTTGTGATCTAAATATATTGATGCATTATCTTGAGATAAGTGCGTGGTTGTTGTTAGCAAATATTGCGATATATTGGAGCATGTTGATATGGTATATATATGCATATTGTGAAATCTTGATATTTTATTATCAATTCAAATGCTTATAAACTGCATAATACCTATGCTAGAGATAAACAGTGGTTGCGTATTTCCTTAGTATAGGGGACCCGAAGGTAAATATTTTTCTAAACCGGGAGTCGATGTTCCCAAGTATAATATATATATATAGTTTTCTATCACTATTAATCGAATAAGGTATATTCGATGGTGTGAATAATAATCAATCTTATTTCGATTATTCAAATAAAGATCGTACTTTCGTATAAGTATATCTTTTGTTATTTATTATTCATTTCAAGTATGAGTTTTAAAACTTCTACTTCAAATATTTTCATAAAGTTTATCCTTATGGGAATATTATTTAAATAATAATATTTAGATATTTTCTAATATATCGGGACTGATTTATTTTATTAAATCAGCACTACTCCAAACATTCTTAAAAATGTTTTCGAGTCTTCAAAATGATTTTAAAAGTTAGAGCGGATCCCAAAACTCGTTTTCAAATTTATGATCTTCCTTTCGAAGGGGATTTAAATACTCGCTTAAAAATCTGAGGGATCCCGCTCTGTGGTGTATTTTATATTCGCAACGAGGTTGCTGTTTTGAGGAAATATTTTGATTACTTGCCCAACGTTCGGGAAGTAAGTCCATCTATTTGAGTCGGCATAAGCAACATGGGCTCAGTGGGCGTCCATGAAAGTGTAAGTGGCTCAGTGGGAGTCCATCAATGCGTAAGTGGCTGAGTGGCAGTCCAGCATAAGGTCCTAATGTGGCCAGGGTGATAACCAGTGGGGGATTCATCCATCTACTAGTAGAAAAGGTGACTTAATTGGTATCTTTGCCTGATCAACAAGATATCAAGTTTATGCCAAGGTTTTCTCCTTTCCAAATTCATTGGATATTGTAACTCTGTTTATAATTTTCATAACAGAGGTTTTCAAGGAATGTATGAAATGTATATATATATGGGTGTATAAATATATCGGGACTTAATGAAGTATCTCGTAACTTCATTATTTATAATGATATTTCAAAGATTGAATCTATTCAAGTCTTTTCTTATAGTCTCATCTATGTGATGAACTTTTGAAACTGATTATACCTTGAACGGTGGTAGTTCAAGTAGTATTCGGAAAAGATATAAGTATATTGGAGTATCTTGTAACTTCATCTTTTCAACTTATATCTGGTTAATGATTATCTTATGCATGACAAAGATTTTCAGAAAAACGTTGAGACAAGGTTAGATATATAAGATCAACTTGCAATGATATTTTTATACAGTTATAAACTGGAACTCTGTGTATATTAGGAATGGAAAAGGACTTCGAGGATTTTGAAAAGTATATATACATATATACTGAATATTTTGCGACTTGATCGCGTTAAGATATCAAACTTGGTTCATTTTTACTTGACCAAGACTTTCATGAGTACTATGAGAATGCTCACATATTGTAAATCATTATACATATTATTTTGGTGGGCTTGTTGCTCACCCTTGCTTTCTTCTTTCATCACACAACAACAGATAGACAAGATGAACAAGACCAAGCTCCCAATTCGTGAGCGGATAGGAAACGTTCCGCAGTTTCCTGTAGGCGTTGATGTCGTTGTAGCTGAGGTAGGAACTACCAATAGGCTAGGCTTTCAACTTTTGATGTACCAGAATTCTGTATACTTATGAATTGTAATAATGGCAAAGAATATGTAAATTTATTCAGAAGCCCTTTTGAGGTGTAATGGCTTATAATTGTGGAATAAAATGACTTGTGTTATTTTTTGATATTCATCTCTGAGACTATAACTTGTGGTGTGTGTATATTATGGGGTTACAATACACAGTAGTTGGTTGATTATTAAGATTAAGTATTATTAAGGGAAATGGAACTCGTGACAACCCGGATCCCCGACCCCGGATTTGGGGGTGTTACAGAAATGGTATCAGAGCTAAGCGTTATAAACCTCATAGATGATGCGATGTTAAGATAAGAAGTTCACTAAGATAATAAGAACTCTTGCCAAGTTCATAGTCAGACTACCTAACGTAGTACTGATAGTAAAACCCTTATGGGAACCCTTATAAATATCGTGATAGAAGCGTAGTTCGTTATCGTATATGGTAGTGGGACTCCGAACCCTGAAGTTCAAGAGCAATAATATGATGATGTTTTACTACATATTGGGGATCAGATTGTGGATCCAATGGAGCACCCTAATGAGGGACCAAATGATGTTCATATTAAGGATGTAGCGGTTGAGAATGTTATCCCAGAAGGGATTGTTGCTGACGAGGATTCTGTGGAGGATCCTGACAAGAATGAAGAAAGGACCGATGAGGAATGGATGACCTTGCTCAGGATGACTACCAGAGGTAGGATTGGCTGATAACTACCGTAGGTTCATTCAAGTTTGTAAAGATAGTAGCCCCTTTAACGCGGCTTACTCGTAAGACTGAGAAGTTTGAATGGACAGAGAAATGCGAGAACATCTTTTAAGAACTGAAGCAAAGGTTGGTGACGGCCCATATGTTGGCGTTGCCGGATGGAAAAGGAGATTTTGTGAAGTGTAGTGACGCTTCGCACAAGGGCTTAGGGTGCGTGCTTATGCAGCACAGTAAGGTAATCGCGTACACGTCAAGACAATTAAGGGAATATGAAATTCGCTATCCCACCCATGATCTTGGGCTCACGGCAATAGTTTTTCCCTAAATATTTGAGGCACTACTTTTATGAAGAGAAGTGCGAGGTTTACGCAAACCCCAAGAGCTCAAGTATATTTTAACGTAGAAAGAGCTCAACATGCGCCAGAGGAGGTGGTTAGAGCTAATCAAGGATTACGATTATGAGATTCTTTATCGTTCAAGAAAAGCCAATATGGTGGCTGACGCCCTTAGTAGAAAGGAGAGACTCAAGATGATAATGTCTTCGGAAGAATTGGTAAGAGATTATGAGAAAATGGAAATAGATGTGAAGGTAACCGAAGCCGGTACCGAAAAGCTGTTTGAGATTGTAGTACAACCCGAATTATTGAAAAAGATCATATTGTGCCAAGAAAAATTGATGAATGAAGCAAGAGAGCCAATGACTGGAGAAGAGATTAATACCGAGAAAGATGATAAGGGAATAATGAGGTGTTCCTACAGAATTTGGGTTCCAAATGTTCAAGAGCTTAAAGATGAGATCTTAGATGAAAGCCCTAGTTTGAGGAATAAGATTTATAGCAAACCCTGAACGTGATAGTCAGGGAGGTCGCCATCAAGATAGAAGGAACCCATAACATAATGAAGTGGAAAATGAGGATTTAAAATATGTAGGATGATCCTGATTATGGGGAGGAGGAGGGGACGTTCAGACTAAGGAAACAGAAGTCGAGTAAGGAAAGGAAACCCGAGATGGTACTCCTATACGACAATTCATGGACCTTTCTAAACATAACTTAGACTATTATCCCCAACCACTACCCTGAGGAAACAATGCGGTGATAAAAAAAAATTCAGGACCTTTAAGTCGCTAAGCTCTCAGAGTTCCAAGGAACAAGCTGACCCAGTCGGGCAAGAGTCTGGCTAAAGGAAATATAGGAATTATTTAAAATTCTAAATAATCACAAAAGACTGTTTTTATCACTTACCCTCCTAAGAGAGAGGCCACCTGCTGCTGAAAGGCCAAGAAAGACACGGGGCCAGAGGTTATAATAAACCGATTAAAGTTCAGTCAATTATTTTCGGGAAAGTACTTCCCAAGGTTATAGAAATAATGTAAAAGCTTTAGAGCCAGAACAAAGGCAGACGAGTATGATGAATTATGAATCTAAGTTGTAAAAGTTGTCAAGATTCATTTCGAGGAGAAGAATCCCAAAACGACGTGATGTTTGAAGTCAATGATTAGGGGGTTCATGAAATGATTGTAAGAGAAAGGAAAATAAAAAGAAACTGAAGTGGAAAGGAATATAAAGGCAATAGAGTTTGAGGAATGATTAGGGAGTTGGGTATGAGGAAACCCTAAAGACTCATAGTAATAGAAATAGAAAAGTATATGATCGTTAGGATGAGGGTGATTCACCATGAGTTAAAGTTGACAGTTGAAGACATAAGAGATACATATATTTTATCCCCTTTAAGTTAGGAGGATTCGAGGAAACCTTGAGATAGTTTGAAGGATAAATAATGAGACGCGGATAGACTGAAGAGACAAGAAAGTAAGAAATTAGGAAATTGGATGAAGGAAGTGACCTTCAAGAATGTGAAGTGTAAGTAACGGATGTGAATTGATACCCAAAAGGGGGACACCAGGTATAAAAGATATCCCAACATTAAGATGACTGTTGAGATAAAATAAAGAGGTAAATGAGTAGTTAGAACTAAAAAGTTCACGTTGAACACGACCAATATCTTCTAGAATCTCCCTGTTATCAATACTAAATCAGGCAAGAAAAGCGGATAATCGTTGTTATCTTTTGGAGGCCATATTGATTGACCTCATTTTGAATAAGGATGCTATTGTGAAATTAGGTATAGACTATCGAGGTGGGAATGATGGAATAAGATAATCTATCAAGGATATATGACTTGATCTATCCATGGAAGGATGCATGTACCTTTTTAAAGGTGGAATTAAGGATAGAACCTCGATAACCTGAGATGAATCCTAGGGGAATGCATAAAGGTTGGCATTTCACCCTTAATAGGGACAACATGAGTTTTGGCAGTATGAATTAAAAAGGATTAAGGTAACAACAACCTCTAAAGATCAGTGGAGAAAGTTTTTAGAATTATGTAGACAATGGTTCTAGTATTAGTAAATGGTATCTTGATATGCCCTGTACCTAGGGAGTACCAGATGAAGAATTTAAGGATAACCTTAGAGGTTTTACAAGGAAAAAGGTAATATTCAAAGTTCTCAAGAATAGAAATTTTGATAAAGGAAATATGACATAATTATAATAATGCCAGGTGAGCACGTGTTCAACCATAAGAAAGTATAGATCGACCCAATGAAGGTCGAGATTGGTGAAAACAAGTAGGACCCAAGCTAAGAGACGTCCTAAGTATTCGTGACAATGTTAACCTCTAAAAGACCGAGGCAATAACTTATGGAAAAATGGTGATATATTTTTTTTTCACCAAAGCGTAAGGAAGAGCATTTTCACACAAGCAGTGATTGGAAATGAGGTAGAATATTTAGTTGAAGATCATTTAAAAGACATTGATTGTAAGGAAATTTTACTCTCAGGAAAGGCCAAAGAGGTGGCCGACACTTTAAGTGTAAGAGGACAATTATAGGCGCTCGTGCCAAAGGAATACAGTGATGATGGTTAAAGCCGTGAAGGTTATATTGTGGTATGGAAGATGTACATTCCTTTTAATGGTTGTGTGATACTCAACCATAATAGTAGTTTGGTAAAGATTGAATTTATGTTAATCACCGTGAGCGGGCTATCTATCTTAGAAGGTCCTATCTTGAGAATAAGCCAGGACCATGTTTCAAAAAGGACTAAACAAACCTTTGAGTTAAGTCTTCTATTGAAGGCATATGATTAAGAATGGTATTAACCTGCTATCATTGCTTTGATTGAAACTCTTCTGCAATTTTTTCTGCTTCATGTCATGAATGTACGTCAAGATCTGGAGTGTTCTTCATGAATCATGAATGGTGATTATATTAACTCCTTAAAAGATTTTAATACGGCAGATATGGACTCCGTATGATTAAATATTAAGATTTCGAGGAAAACGAATGACTACAGTAGGTCAGTGGTAGACCATAGTAATGGTACAATGAGTCTATGAATAATGAGGCGATGAAAACTGTGAGAGTGGTATTGTAATGAGCGTTGAGATTGAGTACCACTAATCGGGTCATGGTGATGTATAAGTAATCATCGTTAGACTAACTAAGGCGATCATTTACCTATGATATATTTATTCTTTCTTATCGATAGAGAGTAGTATTACTATACGAAGAAGGTTACGGTGTAGCAATGAATTCTAGTAACGATGATATCTAGAATGAAATCCAAGATTCGATTTTCAATATCGAGGGAGTTTTAAAGATGATTGTTTTTTTAAGCTCGAGCAAGAGCATGGGTCCATAGAATGATGGACAGAATAGCAAAAATATTTAGGCATGTGAAATACGATGCAATAATACTTGATGTTGGTATATATACGTATATGTTTTATTCTCCTATGACAAACCTCTATAGTTCAGAGGTAGATTCCAAGCCAGATATTTTATGGCAGTATATTTTATATATATACAATTCTCTTCAATTCGTTCTTTTCTCTCCTTTTCATTTCATATAAGCTGAAAAGAACAACCCTTCCAGAAGGGCAGGTATTGCCGAATGACTATCTATCTGTGTGATAGAAGCCTAGTAGGATACCATATATTATTTAATTGCTTGTCAAGTACTAAAGGCTGACCACCTTCTATACTAACTATGCAATAGAATAAGTGTTCATGATCATAGTGATCTCTCAATAAATTCTTTTACTTCTATACGATGGATCAAGCTTTCAAAGGTGGAAGCAGCTAGAAAGGAGTAGTATCAGTGTGGTGGTATTTCAAATCTAACGCGTTCGTGATACTAAGGTTGATGTGGTTATTAAAAGGTTATAGAACGTTAACGAGCAAAAGTATAACCAATATAATATTAGGAACGGAAGATAGTAGCGATTACGAAATGGAAAAGAATGGGTATTGATAAGCAAAAGCTATAATGCTAGAAGCTATGATAAGAGTCTGTGCAATAGACTCGAAAGAATTTGGGATGATCACTTAACGCGAATTGAGTTTTCTTACGACAATAGATCGTATGTCAGTATCGAGATGTCGCCTTATGAGATCCTTGAGGGAACACAATGTCAATCTCCCTTATATTAGGATGAAGTTGTAGAGCGCAAGATGCTCGGACCAGCAGTGGTCCACAGGACCAAAGATATAATATATCTAATCAGAGGACGGCTGGTAGTAGCCCAAGATCATAAGAAGTATGTTGATTTGACATGAAAGGACAAAGAGTATGAAGTAGGGGACCAAGTGCTGTTATAGGTATTTCCTTAAAAGGATGGATGAGGTTCAGAAAGAAAGGAAAGTTAAGCCCACGATTTGTTGGACCCTTGAATATATTAAGACATATTGGGAAGTTATCAAACAAACTAGCCCTACCCACGAACCTGCAACAAGTTTGCAATGAGTTCCACGTATTAATGTTAAGGAAGTGTAATCCGGATGCCAGACAAATAGGGGTATATGAGCGCATAGACATGCAACCAGACGTAACCTATATGGAGCAACCGGGAAGGGTTATAGATCGAAAAGGAACAAGTGCTTAGGAGAAGGGTTATCAAACTAGGCAGAGTTTGGTGGTAGAACCACAATGTGGGAAAATTTACTTGAGAGTTAGAAAGTGCAATGCTAAGAGAGCATCCCTATTCAATTTCTATCTGAATCCGGGACGGAATCCTTTTAAGGAGGGGAGACTGTAATAACCCCATTTTTTGGAAATTTTTGAAACCCTGATGAATAGTAACTTGTGCTGACAATGCTGATTAAAAAAAATTATCAGACCACGATATATAGGAGAACTATTATGGAAATTCTAAGATCGTATTAGTATTCCATAAAGTAAATAAGTGTATGTAAAGATCGTCAGAATCAAAATTCGAACACTTTGATTTTTCCCGAAAATCCACCAGATACCGAAAGAATTGAGTATAAGGTCACATGATTAAAATGATTTAAATTCAAGGATTATAAGAGAGGATCATAAAAGGAATATAAAATATTGAGAAAGGTTTAAGGAAACCCAAGTAATAAGATCTCGGATATGATCCCTCAAACGATGAACGAAAATGAAAGATAAGCGAATCGTATAACAGATCAGCGGTCAATAGCCAAGTAATTAAGAGATTAATCAAAAAGGTAGTGGATGATGATGTCATCACATGACACAAGCTTGCTTGCATAAACATGACAAAGGAGTTTTGTTTGTTGGGTAAATTTGGGCCATACAAAATTAACCATGGTAAAAAGGTTAAAACAAATTTCAAGACAAAAAGAAGAATCAACCAAGCAAATAACATAAATCAAAAAGAGAAGAGTTGACTTTGCAAGAAGAAGCTCTCGGCCAAAACAAACTCAGCAACTTCAAACTGCCATATCTCCTTCAATACTCACTCTAATGTTGTCTTCTATAGCTCGTTGGAAAGATATTGAGATGAACTACAACTCTTGTTCACAAGTCTCGTCCAAATAAGCATGGTAAGATCCCCATTTTACAGTTCTTTTAATCAGACTTTTAGAAACTTTAAAGCCTAACTTTGTGTTCTTGATTTCTTTGGAAAGATCAAGTTTGTAGGAGGCTCCTTAAGGCTTCCTAGCAACTTAACACCTCCCAAGGAAGGTATAAACTTCAAACCCTAGCCTTTACTTTGATTATTAGTGAGTTTGATGGTTGGTTCTCTAAATAAGAAGCATGATCTTTGATTATTAGTAGTTTGATTTGAATTTAGAGTGATTTGGTGAATGAAACTTGTTATAGTTAATAGAACTTGATTGTGGTTGGTTGAGATGAAGAATCTGGAGAATAACGACTGGTATAGTATTATTTAGTTGAGGTTTTGATGTGTTAATAATTGTGGGTTGTTTGGTGAGGTTTTGATGTAGTGAGAAACTTGGAAAACTCGTAAACATAGCCGTCGTAATGCCCCTTTTCCTTAGACTGTTGTACATGAATCTCGGACCAGATAACTCACTGAATCTGTAACATTGCCATGATTATCTAGAGAGTGTCGTAAGCTTCGTTTGATATGTGGTTCGCTTGGTTCCGAAGTACGGTTTAGGAGAAACGACCGTTTTAAGTAACGGCGTTTCGCAAACGAACCTTTATCCCTCGCTTTAATTTGAGACCTTATTTAAGGCCCTTAAAAGACTAATTGGATTACGAAACAATTATATAAGGTGGGTTAGGCAGTTGGTAGAGTATTCGCAAAAGAGTCGCCTTAAAATTCGTAACGGTTAATTTATTAAAATAAGTGGAGCCGAGGGTACGCGAGCGATTAACGCAAATCGTTAAGCGTATAAGCGACCGTAAGCGACCGTTAGGGTATGAATGCGTTTTGACTAGTTTCTTAAGCGACCGTGGTCTAATTCTGGCTTATGTTATTGTTCATAGGTTACCGGACCCACTCTAAGCTTAATTCTACCCCGGAACACTCAGGCAAGTTTTGTTCCCGTTATACTGTTGTTGTGATGTAAATATATTGATGCATTATCTTGAGATAAGTGCATGGTTGTTATTAGCAAATATTGCGATATATTGGAGCATGTTGATATGGTATATATATGCATGTTGTGAAATCTTGATATTTTATTATCAATTCAAATGCTTATAAACTGCATAATACCTATGCTAGAGATAAGCAGTAGTTGCGCATACCCTTAGTATAGGGGACCCGAAGGTGAATATTTTTCTAAATCGGGTGTCGATGTTCCCAAGTATAATATATATATATATATATATATATATATATATATATATATATATATATATATATATATATATATATAGTTTTCTATCACTATTAATCGAATAAGGTATATTCGATGGTGTGAATAATAATCAATCTTATTTCGATTATTCAAATAAAGATCGTACTTTCGTATAAGTATATCTTTTGTTATTTATTATTCATTTCAAGTATGAGTTTTAAAACTTCTACTTCAAATATTTTCATAAAGATTATCCTTATGGGAATATTATTTAAATAATAATATTCAGATATTTTCTAATATATCGGGACTAGTTTATTTTATTGAATCAGCATACTCCAAACATTCTTAAAAATGTTTTCGAGTCTTCAAAATAATTTTAAAAGTTAGAGCGGATCCCAAAACTCGTTTTCAAATTTATGATCTTCCTTTCGAAGGGGATTTAAATACTCGCTTAAAAATTTGAGGGATCCCGCTCTGTGGTGTATTTTATATTCACAACGAGGTTGTTGTTTTGAGAAAACATTTTGATTACTTGCCCAACATTCGGGAAGTAAGTCCATCTATTTGAGTCGGCATAAGCAACATGGGCTCAGTGTGCATCCATGAAAGTGTAAGTGGCTCAGTGGGAGTCCATCAATGTGTAAGTGGCTGAGTGGTAGTCCAGCATAAGGTCCTAATGTGGCCAGGGTGATGACCAGTGGGGGATTCATCCATCTACTAGTAGAAAAGGTGACTTAATTGGTATCTTTTCCTGATCAGCTAGATATCAAGTTTATGCCAAGGTTTTCTCCTTTCCAAATTCATTGGATATTGCAACTCTGTTTATAATTTTCATAACAGAGGTTTTCAAGGAGTGTATGAAATGTATATATATAGGTGTATAAATATATCGGGACTTAATGAAGTATCTCGTAACTTCATTATTTATAATGATATTTCAAAGATTTAATCTATTCAAGTCTTTTCTTGTAGTCTCATCTATGTGATGAACTTTTGAAACTGATTATACCTTGAACGGTGGTAGTTCAAGTAGTATTCAGAAAAGATATAAGTATATTGGAGTATCTTGTAACTTCATCTTTTCAACTTATATCTGGTTAATGATTATCTTATGTATGACAAAGATTTTCAGAAAAAGGTTGAGACAAGGTTAGATATATGAGATCACCTTGCAACGATATTTTTATACAGTTATAAACTGGAACTCTGTGTATATTAGGCATGGAAGAGGACTTCCAAGATTTTGAAAAGTAGATATACATATATACTGAATATTTTGCGACTTGGTCGCGTTAAGATATCAAACTTGGTTCATTTTTACTTGACCAAGACTTTCATGAGTACTATGAGAATGCTCACATATTGTAAATCATTATACATATTATTTTGGTGGGCTTGTTGCTCACCCTTTCTTTCTTCTTTTATCACACAACAACAGATAGACAAGATGAACATGACCAAACTCCCAATTCGTGAGCGGATAGGAAACGTTCCGCAGTTTCCTGTAGGCGTTGATGCCGTTGTAGCTGAGGTAGGAACTACCAATAGGCTAGGCTTTCAACTTTTGATGTACCAGACTTATGTATACTTATGAATTGTAATAATGGCAAAGAATATGTAAATTTATTCAGAAACCCTTTTGAGGTGTAATGGCTTATAATTGTGGAATAAAATGACTTGTGTTATTTTTGGATATTCATCTCTGAGACTATAACTTGTGGTGTTTGTGTATATTGTGGGGTCACAATACGCAGTATTTGGTTGATTATTAAGATTAAGTATTATTAAGGGAAATGGAACTCGTGACAACCCGGATCCCCGATCCCGGATTTGGGGGTGTTACAACTTTCATTGTGAAGATAGTGAGTCTCTCACTGACATTTTTAGTAGGTTTCAAAAACTAATAAATGCTCTAAAGTTGCATGGAAGAGTCTATCAAACAAAATACTCCAATCTCAAGTTCATTAGATCTTTTCCAAAGGAATGGAAAACAATGACAATCTCACTGAAAAATTCTCAGGATTACAAGGAGTTTACCTTGGAGAGACTGTATGGCATCCTGAAAACTTATGAGCTTAAAATAAAGCAAGATGAGAGGATGGAGAAAGGAAAGAAGAAAGGAGGGTCCATAGCACTGGTTGCTGAGTTGGATAAAGAGAAAGAGGTGAAGGTAGAAGCTGTTGAGTCTACTTCAAAGGTCTATGAAAATAAGGGCAGGGGGCTGGTAGCAGAAAATGAAGATTCTTTGAGCCAAGATGATATGGATGATATTGATGAACATCTTGCATTCCTTTCCAGAAAATTTGCCAAGCTCAAGTTCAAGAAGAACTTTGGAGCAGCTAAGCCAAATAAAAACATGGTGGATAAATCAAAATTCAAATGTTTCAAATGTGGTTTGGCAGGGCACTTTGCCAGTGAGTGTAGAAAGTCAGATTCCAGCAAGAAAAAGTTTGAGCCTGTGGATTATAAACAGAAGTATTTTGAGTTGCTTAAACAAAAGGAAAGGGCTTTTATTACACAAGAAAATGACTGGGCAGCAGATGGTTTGGATGAGGATGAAGATGTCAACTATGTCAATCTAACCCTAATGGCCAATTCTAATGAAACAAAGACACGTTTTTCAAGTAATCGGTTAATCACCACTAACTTGCACATTTATCTAAAGTTGAATGTAATGATGAAATTAATGACATGTCTACAGAATTATATCATTTGCGTGTTACACTTAATTCCCTCACTAAGGAAAATGCTAAAATCAAAGAAAACAATTTGTTTTTAAGTGAGAGGAATAATGTGCTAGAGTCTCAGTTTATTAAATTTGAAAAATTGAGAATAGAATGTAAGATTGCTAAGGATGAATTAACTGAGTCCTTGAAGAAAGAAGATATTTTGAAGAAGCAGCTTGAACGAGAGAAGGAGGTGATTAAAGCATGGAAATCATCTAGAGATGTTCATGCTCAAATCACCAAAGTTCAAGGAATTGAGTCCTTCTGTGATGCATCCTGGAAAAAGAGTAAAGAGGAGCTGGAATCTAATTTGGTTGAAGGGTTGCTAACAGATGTAGACTCGACGGATGATGAAAGTCATCCGTCGGATATTCAAAAAGATTATCCGTCGAGTGACATAAATCCTCATCCGTCGGCTGTGAGCAAACCTGTGAATAAAGCCAAACTTGCCAAGTTAAATGAAAAATATGGATCAGTTTCCAAAAACTTTATTTCAGGAGAATCAAGTCAAGTGAAGAAGGAGAAGAAAGTGAATGTTGGTCATCTGTCCATCAAGCAATTGAATGACAGATTAGAAAAGATTGAGGTTAAAACAAAGGCTAAAAAGAAAACAATAGAAATGGGAAAGTAGGGATTAACAAACATAACAACTACACACCAGATAAGTATGCTCCAAGAAAAATCTGTGTTAAGTGTGGTAGTGCTAATCATTTGTCTGTTAATTGCAAGCTTGCCATACCTAATCCCATATCTGTACCACCTTCTTTTCCCAACATGAATGCCATGCCTTCTATGCCTATGAATGCTATGTCTGCACAGAATATGAATACACAATTTGCTAATATGCCATTTGCACATAATCCTTATTATGATGTATTTAGTATGCCTCAAATTCAATTTAGCATGCCTTACTGGAATAACATGTTTGCAAATAGCATGCCATTTCCTGTTAATCAAAATGTGCATAATAATTATGTTTTAATGACTGGTTTCAAAGGTCCAACTCAGATGACTAAGGATGAATCTGATATCCCCAAGTCAAATGAGATCAAACCTAAGAAACAAAAGAAGAAAGCTAACAAGGCAAGACCCAAGGAAACTTGGGTACCAAAATCAACTTGGATAGTGGTACTTGGATAATGGTTGTTCAAGACACATGACTGGAGATTCTACCCTGCACACAGAGTTCAAGGAGAGAGATGAGCCAAGTATTAGTTTTGGAGATGACAGCAAGGGTTTTACTGTGGGATATTGCTTGATTTCTAAAGACAATGTCATCATTAAGGAGGTTTCCCTAGTGGATGGTCTCAAACATAATTTACTGAGTATCACCCAGCTTTGTGATAAGGGCAATTCAGTAACCTTCAATTCAGAAGCGTGTGTTGTGACAAACAAAAGGAGCAACAAAGTTGTTCTCACTAGAGTGAGAAAAGGAAATGTGTACCTAGCTGATTTCAACTCATCAAATGCAGAATCTGTCAATTGTCTTCTCAGTAAAGCAAATCAAGATGAAAGTTGGCTATGGCACAAGAAGCTGTCCCATCTAATCTTCAAGGCCATGAATGAGCTTGTCAAGAAAGAACTGGTTAGAGGTATTCCTCAAGTGGGGTTTTCTAAGGATGGATTGTGTGATGCTTGTCAGAAAGGAAAGCAGATCAAAGCATCATTCAGAAAGAAGCTTGATTCAACAATTGAAGAACATTTGCAATTGCTAGACATTGATTTGTTTGGACCAGTCAATGTGTTGTCCATCTCAAGGAAAAGATTTTGCCTAGTAATTGTGGATGATTTCTCAAAGTTCTCTTGGACATATTTCCTAAAGTCTAAAGATGAGGCTAGTGAAATCATCATCAATCACATAAGGCAAGTCAACAATTACCCTGATTTCAAAGTTAGAAGAATCAGGAGTGACAATGGAACTGAGTTCAAGAATTCTGTTATGAGAGCATTTTGTGAAGAGAATGGGATTATGCATGAGTTTTCAGCAGTAAGAACTCCACAACAAAATGGAGTAGTGGAAAGAAAGAACAGATCACCTATTGAAGCTGCAAGGACAATGCTTGAAGAATCAAAGTTACCAACATACTTCTGGGTTGAAGCTGAAAATACTGCATGCTACACTCAGAATATTTCTTTGGTTTATCAAGCAAAGTGTATGACACCCTACCAATTGTTCAAGAACAAGAAGCCAACTCTAAATATTCTTCATGTCTTTGGCTGTAAATGTTATATCTTGAGAAATCAAACTGATCAAAATGAGAAGTTTGATGCTAAAGCAGATGAAGGAATTTTTTTGGATATGCTGTTGGTAAATCATATAGAGTCTACAATATGAGAACTAACATTGTTATGAAATCAATACATGTTGTATTTGATGATAAAAAGATTGAAGGACTGCAAGATGGAGATTACCATGAGAGCCTCAAATTTGATAATGTGGAGATGGTTAGTGATGATAGTTATGATGAAAGTGATCAGGAAACAATGACAAAGGATATTGCAGAAAAATCTACTACTAATGAAGCACAAAATTCAACACCAGTCGAGTTGCAAAATGCTTCATCCGTTGGGAGACAATCTGCTTTATCCATCGGGAGACAATCAGCCTCATCCGTCGGAACTCATAATGCACCATCCGTTGGGTCATCAAAAAAATCTAAAAGTCAGAATAGATCACTTACAGAAAGTTTCCCTTTCTCAAATCAAAGATCCATAAACTCAGGGGAAGTTTCTAATAATCAAAACTCAGCTACACATCAAGACAACTACGAGGCCTCTTCATCTAGAGCTAATCTTCCTCAACAAAGAAAATGGACAAAGGATCACCCCTTTGAGCTCATCATTGGTGATGTATCTTCTAGAATTCAAACAAGGAGAGCAACTCAAGAAGAATGTCTATATAGCAGCTTCCTATCTAAGGAAGAACCAAAGAAGGTAGAAGAAGCTTTGTTGGATCCTGATTGGATTTTAGCTATGCAGGAGGAGCTAAACCAATTTAAAAGGAATAAAGTATGGAAGCTGGTACCCAAGCCTAAAGGAAAGAATCCAATAGACACCAAATGGGTATTCAGAAACAAGATGGATGAAAATGGCATAGTAGTCACGAACAAAGCTAGATTGGTTGCTAAGGGCTATTATCAACAAGAAGGAATAGATTTTGATGAAACTTTTGCTGCCGCTGCAAGACTTGAAGCCATCAGAATTTTCTTAGCCTTTGCAGCCCATGCCAATTTCAAGGTCTATCAAATGGATGTCAAAAGTGCTTTTCTAAATGGAGATTTGGAGGAGGAAGTCTATGTCAGTCAGCCTCCTGGTTCTGAAGATCCAGATTTCCCACATTATGTCTACTATCTTTTGAAAGCACTCTATGGACTGAAGCAATCACCTAGAGCCTGGTATGACACTTTATCAAAGTTCCTTTTGGAAAATCACTTCACAAGAGGTACTATAAATAAAACTTTATTCTTTAGAAATGTTAATGGCTCTAGTATACTTGTTCAAATTTATGTAGATGATATTATATTTGGCTCTACAGATGAAAAAGTTTGCAAAAAGTTTGCCAAATTAATGCAAAGTAAATATGAAATGAGCATGATGGGAGAACTAACTTACTTTCTTGGTTTACAAGTTAAGCAAGTTAGTGATGGAATATTCATTAGTCAAACTAAATATATTCATGATCTTTTTAAGAAGTTTGATCTAATGGATTGCACATCTGCAAAAACTCCCATGGCCACTGCAACTAAGCTTGAATTAAACACTACTGAAAAGTCTGTGGATATTTCAAGTTATAGGGGCATGGTTGGTTCACTTATGTACTTAACAGCTAGTAGGCCAGATATAATATTTGCTACTTTTCTTTGTGCTAGATTTTAGGCTGATCCTAGAGAATCTCATTTAGTAGCTATTAAGAGAATTTTCAGATATCTCAAGGGAACACCAAAACTTGGCATTTGATACCCTAGAGATTCTGGTTTTGATCTAACTGGTTATTCAGATGCAGATTATGCAAGTTATAAAATAGACAAGAAAAGTACAAAAGGAACCTGTCAGTTTCTAGGAAATAAGTTTGTGTCCTGGTTCAGTAAAAAGCAAAATTCAGTTTCTACTTCTACAGCTGAAGCTGAATATATTGCTGCTGATAGTTATTGTGCACAGTTTCTATGGATGAAAAACCAATTGTTGGACTATGGTCTACAAGTGGATAGGATTCCAATTTTCTGTGATAACACAAGTGCAATTGACATCACTGAAAATCCAATACAACATTCAAGAACAGAGCACATAGACATCAAGTACCACTTCATAAAGGAACATGTGATGAATGGTACTGTGGAACTGCATTTTGTTCCAAGTGAAAAACAGCTTGCAGACATATTTACCAAGCCACTGGATGAATCCACATTTTCAATGTTGGTAAGTGAGTTAGGTATGCTTAATTATTCTTGAATCATTTCAGATATTTTGCAAGTTGTAATGCAGCCAGAAATTTAATTGATTTTTCAGTTTTTGATGAAATTTTGGCTCAGTCAAAATTTACATCCCGACGGATGATTATTATCCATCGAGTTTGATTATCCGTCGGAATACAATTTGTCAATAAAATCAATTATTTTTCTGGAATATTTTATAACTCGACGGATAACTGATTTATCCTCATCCGTCGAATTGTCTCAATCTTAGCCGTTAATTCACTGAACATTATCCATCGAGTATACTTATAGCTTATAAGCATAACACGACGGATAAGTGACGGAATTTTTAAAGTTTATTTTTTAAACGGCTATTTTGGGCAATTTTTATTGGTTACTTTATTTTACTTTATTATTTTTGTAAGTATATTTCTGAGATAGTATAAAAGCAAATTCACTTTTATTCATTTCTTTTATCATTCTCAAGATTCAATTGCTCTAATTTCTTTCTTCTCAAAAACAAACTCTCCCTCTGCAAATCCCAAATCTCTAACAATTGCACCTGTAGTGAAAATCATGTCTCAAACTGGTTATATCTATGAGAAAAACAACTTCTCAGCTTTAATGAACAAGGAGATTCAACAGTCTGGTGACAATCACAAAATGATGGATTTTGTGAAGAACTGCAAACTAAACTATGCCATGCTGGAATCTCCCACCATTTACTGTGAGGTTGTTGAAGAGATATGGACAACTGCAGTATACAACTCGACAGACAAAACCATCACATTCACTCTGAAAGGTAAGCAGTTTTGTATAAATTGTGATATTGTTAAAGCATGCTTCAAGATCCCTGATAATACTGTAACTGTTCCACATACAGACACTGACATTGTTAATATGCTTAATTCCACGGGCTATGCACTCACTACTTCTAAATTAAGTGAAATTAGGAGGTTGGGTCTTAGGAAAGAATGGAGTTGTTTTTGTGATATAGTAACTAAGGTGTTTTCTGGTAAAGTTAGTAACTTTGACTCTATAAACATTTCTATGCTTAACATGCTTTACATGCTAGTTACTGATAAGTACTTTAATTTCAGTGACTTGGTTTTGTTTGAGTTAGGCTTTAAGTTAGGAAACATCAATAAGAGAGGTAGAAGTGTCTATTATGCTAGATTTTTCATGATGTTTGCTAACCATCTTGTTGAGGAAATTGTAATTGAGAACCCAACCAACAAGATGAATTGTTGGTAGGGGTGAGCATTCGGTCGGTTCGGTCCAAAACCGGACCGAACCGAAAAACTGAATAGTCATTTTTTCTTGGACCGAACCGGACCGAAGTTATATTATGGACTGGACCGAACCGAACCGAAATAATTCGGTTCGGTCCGGTTTTGGACCGAACAGACCAAAATTTTTTTCAAAAAGAAAATTGCATTAAAAATTAAATCACAAATTATAAAATTTAAAATATAATTAAAGTAATGTGACATGTATAGTTCTAATAGTCTATAAATATAATTAAAAATTATAATTATGATTATAATTTTTAAGATATAGGTAAAATGTATATAATATGAAATTATAGTATTTATAATTTTATCTATTCGGTCTATTCGGTCCGGACCGAAATATTTGTTAAAAGAACCGAACCGAACCGAATTTTATTTCAGTCTATTCGGTCTGGACCGAATAGACCGAATTTCTGAAAAAATTAGGACTGAACCGAACCGAATTAGCACGGTTCGGTTCGGTTTTTCGGTTCCGGTTCGGTTTTGCTCAGCCCTAATTGTTGGGTTCAAGGAAGAAGGATAATTGCAGATTTAAATAGAGCAAACAATCACAAGGAGGTACCCTTATTCTACTTTCCAGTAATGGAGGGACCTCAGGTAAGTGAGGTAATTTCTTCTGTCTCTACTCTTCCAACCTCACAAACATCTTTGCTTTCTAGTGTAGCTATGGCAACTGTGTCAATGACCCAACAATTGCCTACCCAAGCTACCAAACCAACAAAAGTTTCTAAATCCAAAGCTAAGAAAGCCCCCTTTGATTTCTTTCAAAAGAGATCAGTTGTAAAATCCACCAAACCTAAAGAGGGGAGTGTGAAGGTGGGTAAGAAAGGTGAGGGACAGGGTGAAAATCAAAGAAGCCCTAAGGATAAGGCTGGTGAGAAGAGTGTACCCAAACCTAGCCACACCACAGTTTCCAAACAAACTGTAGTTGTTAATAAGGATATTAGCTCATTACTGGTTTCATCCTCCCAAAAGGATGTTACCATTGAAACAAGCTCCCAACCAGGAGCACAGGCCAAAAGGGGTAGGGACACTAGCTCACCACTGTGCAAACTGGTGCTAAAGACACAATCACTGCACCTTCTCAAAGTCAGGTTGATGTGGCTCCACTAAATATGGAGTCACAGCCAAAATCTCTTACAATTGAAGCACCTGATACACCAAATTCTCCCACACACTCATTGGATGTTGACATGATAAACACATCACTTCCAAATTCTCCATCTTTAACTCTCTTGGAGAAGCGAAAAATCCAAACAAGTGAGCATCATCTTTTAGATGATTTGTTGGCTCACTTGCCTTTTCTTTCTGAGACTGTTGAGACATCTGTGCCAAATTTTTCATCAATCTACACAGAGTCTACAATAGTCTCCACTCCAAACTAATTTATTTCTTCTATCCCGATGGATATTCATCATCCGTCGAGTAGTGATTGTATCCTGGCGGATAAGCTTAACAGCAGTCATCCGTCGGATAATCAAACTGCTAACCCGATGGATATTCCTCATCCGTCGGGTGTCTCTGCACAATCTCAAATTTCTTCAATTCTTACAAGTGCAGAAGATTTAGTAATAGTACAATCACTCCTAGGACTGAGGGAAGGGAGTAAATTGAGTGAGAGTCTGGGTTGCTCCCAGGAAAAAGGAGAGAAAAAGAGTGAACCAATGCAGTCCATTTCTTCAGGACTGGAAAAAGTGAGTGAGAGAAGTCCCACCTTAGATGGTGAAGGTGAAGGTGTGAGGGTGGGGAGACAAGGTGAGACCTTGATGCAAAAAAAGAGAGATAATTAGAGAAATGCAGGTACAGGAGATATAAGGGTGGATGTCTTTACAAGTGAGTTAATGAATGTCTAGAATGCAAACAGGGAGGGACTATTTCAGCAAAGTCAAGTTGTTATAGATTCTACCTCCTTGGATGCTGAGACATTTACTCACCCTATTCCAGCATATCAACTTCTAGTTGGACAGGGCAATGATAATGCAGAAAGGATGCTCAATTTGGTGCACACCATACAGTCTATGCAAAGATCAAAGGATGCAATCACAGTTTTGCCCTCTACAGCTGGTGATATTGACTATGAGACTGGTGGTTCAGAAGATTTCTTTGGTGGTGAGGATGCAGAAAGTGAAGAAGAGCCATTGGACATAGGGGAGGAGTAGGCCTTAGTTCCAGATCTGGTATGCCATCTTGGGCATTTTCAAAGCAGTGTGATGAACACTATTTCAAGACAACCCTAATTCAACTTATAAATCAGACACATTTTGCTCTTCAAACCACAACAAATGCCAGTACCAAGAAGCTCCTTCAAGCACACCTTGCTTCTCTTCAATTACAACAAATCCAAGGTTTTCAACATACTCAGGATGTCACTTCTATCAAAGGTGAAATTGATCAAAAGAAGAGAGACATTTCTGATAGATTGGATTATAAACTTCCAGAAGCTACAATGCTTGACATTAAGAGGCAACTCAGGAAGAATTCTGATCTTTCCACAAAGATAAATTCCTTGGATGCCAGAATGACAGCAATGGAAGCTTCTCTGACAGCAATTCATCTCCACCAAACATAACAAACAGACTTGCTTCAAAGGCTAGTGGTAACACAAACCTTCTTTTCTATTCAACTTGCTGATAACAAAAAGGGGGAGAAAGAAACCTCTTCTAAGGGGGAGAAAGAAAGCTCAATTTTCTTATTCAGTCAAGGGGAATCAAGAAGTGAGGGGGAACAGAAAGTGCTCAATGTTCAAGTAAGTAAAGCAATTATGCCAACAATTGTTTTCACAAAGCCACCTGCTAAAGATAACATAGATCTAATCAAAGAAGCAGCAACCAATTTGAGAGCAGCTGAGAAGAAGCAATTGAGTCCAATCAATTGGAAGAAAGTTGATGAGAACATCCAGAAGATATTTGGCCCAACACAGAAGCCAAAAAAAGTTTTCAATCATCACTCTAAAGTCATGAAAATCTCTGTAAATGATATCAGTATGAACTATCTGGAAAGGGGTCAAACTTCCTGTGTCAAGTCTCCAAAGAAAGATCTCATCATGAAGGCCAAATGGAACTATCCTAATGTTTCAGATAAGAATCCTATAGATACAGTGTTTGAGACACCAAAGCCAGATGAAAAGAAACTGTTGTCAAAATCTATTGCATTCTAAAAGGATCCAGCTGATTCAGCATTGAAAAGAAGAATTGCCAAAATTTACAGAAATGGTAAGGAGATTTGTATGGTGGTTGGACATTCACTGTTTGTGGAAGCTAAGAAGGAAGAGAAAGAAAGAATCAGGCTAGAGAAGAAGCAAATTGCTTTGGATGGTAAGAAGCAAAAGCAAAAGAAAGAACAAGTTGTTATCTTGGCCAAGCTTCAAGCTGTAAAAACCACAACAGAACCTCTTGTACAACCAACTATAATCACTGAACCTAAGGATCTAAAAATTTAAGAAGAATCACAGCAGAAAAGAAGATTTAGATACAAACTTCATTCTAAGAGGAAAGTGAACTTTGATGAAGAGGAATTGGAAGATCAGTTTCCCAAAAAGCCTACAACTACAACTCAGACATCAGAACCCTCAGTGGTATTTGAAAAATTCAAAGTGGTTGATCCATCAAGAAATATTCATGGTGAACCAATTGTTCCCAAGGATGAGCCAGTAGACTGGGGTAGTTTACCAATTCCTGAGCTAAATTTTCCCATCTTCAAGACAAAGAAGACAAAGACTAGAGCCAGCAAGATAGTGAAGCCTATATCTCTCAAATCCAAAGCTCTAACCAAATCCCAACCCACAGTCAACAAGAGAGATCTCATGTATATTTGTGATATCAAGGAATTTTCAGACTTGAATCTCTAATTGAATGAATTGGAAGAAGTAAGAGAAATTGATGCTTACAGACATCTTCCTGAAAGAATGGTATTTAAATACAAGGGAGGGAAATAGATGACATGGCCTCTTCACAGGATTCTCTAAGAAAGCCAATCTGTTCTGATTAAAGTCTACTCATCCTTCAAGAAGAACTTTGGATACAATGTGACTGCAAGAAGAACAGTTCTAAATAGGATTGAGGAACTAAGGAGTACTAGAGCCAAAGATGCACTTCCAAAAACTCTATCTATTCCCTTTACAGGAAAAAGAGTGCATCTAAGGCCCTACTGGCTGATGGAATTCATGGATGACAAAGGTGTTAGAAGATTCTTCAGATTGGAGGACCAATTGAGTATCTCTAGAAATGAGACTCTTTTAGAAATGCAGGAAATGCTAGATCTCTCAGAACCTGATGAACTTGAGTTCCACAGACAACTCCAGAATCAAATTGAAGAAAACAACAGAAGGCTTGGAAAGAAATCCAGACAATCAAGGAAATAAATCTAACTGCTCAGACTAGAGGAACACCTTGATAACAATTGTGAGCAATTTCTTTGTGTACTTTGCATTGTTCAATTTTCAGCAAATTTGTAGCACTTATTAGTTTTATCTACTATTTTTCAATCTGTATCTTTAGGATGTTTTGTTATCATCAAGTTTCTCTTAATTTATGGCTATAATTCCAGTATACATAAATTGGGGGAGATTGTTAGAAATATCTTGTGTACTTGATGATAAGCCAAACAAAACACCTTAGTAGATTTAACTTAGTGAATTTTGTAGCACCCGACGGATAATCAATTATAGTCCCGACGGATAAATCTTTATAGTCCTGACGGATCACTAATTGATATCCACCGGGTGAGTAGCTTATGTAACAATAAGTCATGTAGCACATTTCTGTGAACATCTTTGTATAGATTCTTTAGTAGCTTATGAGTCATGTAGACTACTAGTAGATGTGCAGAATAGGTTGATTAAATGTAAATATAAGATGTCTTTTAATTCTGCACAAATGAAATGGAGTCAAGTGATAAATGGCTACCTGACGGATGATCAACAAAGCTACCCGACGGATGATTAACAAGGTTACCTGACGGATAACAAGCATGTACCCGACGGATGATCAATTTAAATATATATTGACAGCGACAACACAGTCACATGCGTTGGGTGTTTGCAAAAGGAATGTGGCAGCCTGTTTAGCAGGAAAATGAGAACAAAGAAGCATTACCAATTTCATGCAAGCTATGAAGATTTTCAAAGATGCTGGAATAGAGTAATGAAGTAGCATAGAGTTAGACTTGATAGTTTTACTTTATTATCTTGTCTTTTTGCTATGTAAACTTGGTGATATATAAACCAATTTTAGCAAGTAGAACAATAACAAACTAGACTAAGAAAATACATTCTCGGAGAAACATTTGTAAGCTGTATCTTGTAGCATTTCTCTGCAAGTGTTAGTTGTTCATACTTGTAAGCAGCTGTGAGCTTATTTGAGCTACACATGGTTCTCTCTCGATATACGTATTTATCTCTGGTGGATACATTCAAATCCACCAGAAAGTATTAAAGATTTGTGTTTTTATTAATTTTGTTTTGATTTCTATAATTTTGTCATTCCGCACCTTGCAAATCAAACACTTATATATATTATCGGAACCATTTTTCATAAATCTCAAAAAGTAGCCAGAATTACATTCAACCCCCCCTTCTGTAATCCTTGTTGTATTGTTAGGGAATAACAACCTGATTCGTCATGAAAGAAAAGGAGGATAGGTGGATGTGGCTATTAGATAGCAAGAGTGAGTTCTCTGTTAAGAGTTGCTATCATAGGATTGGAGGAGAAAAAGTGTACGAAGATGGTATGTTCTAGGAAAAAATTGTGGGGTTTGCAACTCCCTGGGAAGGTCCTGAATTGCCTCTAGAGAGTGTGTTGAGGGGTTCTTCCAACTGCAGATGCTTTAGTAAGGATGAATGTTACTATGATCAAGTTTTGTAGCTGGTGTCAAACACAGGTGGAGGATGAAAAGCATATTTTATTTACTTTCTGTTTTGCTAGGGAAGTTTGGTATGAGTTAGGGATGCAACAGCTAGTCATAGTGATGCTGGAGGATACGATCATGACCATCTTTAAACGGGTGTTTAAAACAGGAACAAGGGAGCAATGTGTGATGTTGGGGTTATTTTGCTGGAGAATGTTGTTCAGATGAGACAAGTGGGTGTGGGATAAAGCTACGATGTTCGTTTTTGGGGTCAAAGTAATGACGTTAAACATGTTAAATGATTGGAGGAAAGCCATGAAGAAAGCTAACCAGGAACCTCAGAGGCAACAGGTGGCTCATAACTGGCAGAAACCACCCTCGGGATGGGTCAAAATAAATCTGGATGCGGCTTGTAAGCAGGGAGAAGATTATGTGAAGCTGGGGTGTGTGGCTTGGGATGAAAATGGCAGATTCCTCCGTGCAAGAAGTAACATTCTGCAGAGGACAACACAGCCAAGGGAAGCAGAGGGCTTAAGTTTTAAGAAATCCATCAGTTGGACGAGTACGTGGAGAACTGACAAGTGTATCTTCGAGACAGATTCTAAATTTCTAGTAGATGCAGTGAACTGAATTACGGGTCGATCATATTTTGATCTCGTTGCAGGGGATTGTCAGGAATTAATGAAACCCTTTGATGAAGTGTTATTAGTGTTTGTGCCTAGGTCTGCGAACCGTGTTGCCTACTTGTTAGCAAAGGCGATGGGTTCTTTGTCAGGTCTTCAGGAGTGGTATTCTACTTCTCCAGAATTTATTCACTATAATCTTGCTCTTGAAGAGCTTTAATTATAATGCAAGTACTTTATTTCAAAAAAAAAAATTCTTGCGTATATTGAACTACATTTTATGTATTTACTTGATTAATAAGTTATGATTCTAGATGTTTTCAAAATAAATTTGACAGGCAGTCGTATATATGTTAGTGTTTGTACCCTAGAGACAACACTATGATGTTTTAGTTTAAGACATTTGAATTATTAATGTTTATGTGCTATCGATTATTCCTTTTATAATTTATTAATTCTTTATTTACTGTGATATAAATATTAGATTAATAAATGTCCTTGAAATATGATAGGCAATTCTATATCTCTAAGCATGTGACTTAGAAATGAGATTATGAGAATAGTATCAATATTTTTATAGGTCCCTAGTCGAGTATTATTATTAAAGGACAATATTAATGCATTAAGACTGATGTGTTTGTTGACTGATGATCACATCTCATTGATCATAGGTATAGTGATGCTAAAGTCAAAAACACAGGCATATGTAAATGTACATGGTGCTGGACAGACCTGATGTGAGCTTCTACATGTTTGTTGTGCCATAAGTAATTCTCACAGTGATAATGATGTAATGGTCCTTAAACCTGAAGTCAATATATTTCTATACGTGAATTAATATACATTGATTTCATTAAAAGTTATCCTTGACCATGTAATGATAAAAGTGGACGTTGGGTTTATTATGAATCGTATGAGAAATATGAATGATCTAGATGAGATTTAATCCTCCTATTTTAGGAGTGATATTATTGGCCTCTTGTGTGAGCTAGACTATGAAATGTATGGTCACGCTCAAATGTTGATTTGAAATGATAGTCTACTCATTGATCAAGAAAACTTGGATTAAACTATGATGAGGATGACACATTATAATATTTGCTTTTACTGTTAATATCATTATCTTTTTTACTTATACTTGTGGTATCCTTAAATTTAAGATTTTCTATCTACAATACCCTCTCCTTAACAAAATGTTAAAGAAACATTAATAGTACGAGGGCATTACATATAAAAGCCAAAATGATAGTGGTAGCAGCCGCAAAAACCAATAGTACAGGGGTATCAGTTACAAAATTCAATGATACAGAGTTGACATAGGTAGTAGTTAAAAAATATATATTCTGAAAGATATTAATTCCATACTTATTATGATTTGAAATGTCATAAATAATATTTTAATTTACCTAACACACAAATAATTCACAGTTTAAGTGTCAAAAGATCGATTACTAATTAAAAAAATTTGAATACTAAAATATTTAACTGCTCATAAATTTCAAAAGACGATCTACCAATTTAATGTATTTTAAAACATTTTACATGTCTCTACTTGGACCTAAACTCTCTTGTTAGATTAATCTAAATTTACAATTTATTCAAAAAATCATGAACAAATTAAAATATAGCTCACAAAATAGAGTCTCCATAATGGTACATCTGTTAAATATTCATAAATTTTTGTTAAAGGTGATTTTTCTAGATAAATGTTAGTATATAATTGAATAATGAAAAATTAACCGTAAGTGTTAGTTAATATATGATATAATAGCCATATAGTTACATTTTAATGGTTTTCTAACATTTTACTAATTAAAGGATATCAAAAGTTGAAAACTTGAAGTACAATGGTAGCTCAAGTAGAAGTCAAAAATATAATAATACCTACGATAAAAATCAATATTACAATATACTATCAAGAATATCCCAAATTTTAAATACTTAGTATTCCCTTTATCTCTCCTATTTATTTACACTTTTCTTTTTGGGATGTATGTTCCAATTGTTTACATTTCAAAATTTTTCAAAAATAGTAAATTTTTCTATAATTTTTAAAATAACTACATCCACTATTTCTCTCCACTATACTCACTTTATACATATAATATTAATCGGACTCACTACTTTACTCACTTTTTTAAATTTCTCCACTATTTTATCAGTTTTCTTAAACTCCGTAACAAACCTAAATGTAAACATTTGGGAGAGACGGAGGGAGTAACAATTAGTATGATGTATAAGAAGGAGTAACAATTAGTATGTTGTATAAGAAAATTATTAAAATCTTATATAAGTGATACTCATTCTGTCCCTCCCATTTTTTTACACTTTCCTTTTTGGGATATTCCTTCCAATTGTTTACATTTCAAAATTTTCCAAAAATATTAAATATTTTATAATTTTTAAAATAATTACACCCACTACTTCTCTCCAAAATACCCACTTTATACGTATAATATTAATCGGTCCCACTATTTTACTCACTTTCTTAACTTTACTCCACTATTTTATTATTTTTCTTAAATTATGTGTCCAGCCCAAATATAAACATTTGAGAAGGAGTACTTATTTCAAAGTATTGTAATTGACAGAGTAGTTTCTATTCTTAGCACGCGTCAGTATTACAAATTTTTCTAAAAGGCAAACCTAAATTATTATGAATTCATGAAAAAAGTGTAAATTTATTTGTGAGGGAAAAGATGTTAATAATCGGCTTTGATTTTCCTGATTGGGCTTAATAATTATATAAGCCCAGCATCATAAGTGAAATAATCACGATATTGTACATTTAAAGTCACGTCAGACCTGAATATTTGAGTTTGAAATTCAAACTTTCTTGTCCTCGTTGAAAAGTTCAAGTCGTAGTCAGAATCCGGCCTATAACTTTTTTTTCCACAAAAAAGTCTAGTTCAAGATACGAGTTAGTTGTCTCTTAAAATTAAGATACCAAAATCCGGTTTAGAAATTTTTGATTTTGTTGTAAAATACTAGCTATAACAGTATTATATCGAACTTCTGTAAAAGTAAATATAGCAGAAAGGGAGAAAGAGAGCAGACTAGAGAGATGAAAGCTGCTTGAGTGTATTTTCCATCATTCCGAAGAAGGCTATTTATAGCCAAAACAAGTAACATAGAATTTAATGCAATGCAAATATTTCCAAGTCTAAGCCTAGCCTTACTATTTAATGTTTGAAAATTACAATCAATTTACAACACTCCCCTTTGATTGTTATTTTAAAATGGATCATAGACTGCCTCGTTAAAACCTTGTCAAAGAAAAACCCCATGGGATAAAAACTTTGACGAAGGAAAAAGAGTACAATCTCCCCTCGGAAAAAACTAATCATTCTCCGAAGTTTTGTTGTAACAAATCCTTGAGTCGACGCATTCCAATGTTATGCCATAACTTCCCAAATGTTGAATTCGGTAATGATTTCGTGAATAAATCAGCAAGGTTGTCACATGACCGAATTTGTTGTACATCAATTTCACCATTCTTTTGAAGTTCATGAGTGTAGAAGAATTTTGGTGAAATGTGCTTCGTTCTGTCTCCTTTGATATATCCTTCCTTGAGTTGATCAATGCATGCAGTGTTATCCTCAAACATAACGGTAGGACTTCTAGTGATGTCTTGTAATCTACATGATTCCTGAATATTCTTGATGATAGACCGCAACCAAACACATTCTCTACTGGCTTCATGAATCGCAATGAGTTCTGAGTGATTTGTTGAGGTTGCCACTGTAGTTTGCTTCGTAGATTTCCAGGAAATGGCTGTACCGCAATATGTAAACACATATCCAGTTTGTGATTTGCCAAAATGAGGATCTGACAAATATTCAGCGTCTGCATATCCAATCAGCTGAGATGTTGAGTTTTTCGGGAAGAATAACCCAAAATCAATTGCTCCACGAAGATAACGAAATATATGTTTGATCCCATTCCAATGCCTGTCCATCGGAGCAGAGCTAAATCTAGCCAATAAATTCACAGCAAATGCAATATCTGGCCTTGTATTATTTTTAAGATACATAAGTGCACCAATTGCTCCAAGATATGGGATTTCAGGGCCGATAACTTCTTCATCATCTTCTCGTGGTCGAAATATATCTTTATCAGGCTCTAAAGATCTAACCACCATTGGAGTAGTCAATGGATGAGATTTATCCATGTAAAATATGTTCAAAACCTTTTCTATATATGTAGATTGGTGCAGGAAAATTCCCGATGACAAGTGCTCGACTTGTATACCAAGGCAATATTTTGTCCTTCCAAGATCTTTCATTTCAAATTATGTCTTTAGGTATATGACAGCTTTATCAACCTCTGTAGCTGTTCCTACAAGGTTTAAATCATCCACATATACAGCAATAATCACAAAATCAGATTGTGATTTTTTGATAAAAACACATGGAGAAATTTGATTACTAATATACCCATTCTTTTGTAAATAACGACTAAGTCTGTTATACCACATACGACCAGACTGTTTCAGTCCATACAATGATCGTTGAAGTTTAATGGAATATATATGATGAGGTTTCTTGAACTCGTCCATTTTTAACCCTTCTAGGATTTTCATAAAAATTTCACTATCAAGTGAACTGTACAGGTATGCAGTAACGACGTCCATAAGACATGTTTCCAATTTTTCTTTAGATGCCATACCTAATATAAAACGAAAAGTAATTGCATCCATCACTGGCGAGTATGTCTCTTGATAATCAATACCAGGCCTTTGAGAAAACCCCTATGCTACAAGTCGGGCTTTATATCTCATAATTTCATTCTTTTCATTTCGTTTTCTTATGAATACTCATTTATTTCCAACAGGGTTCACACCGATTGGTGTTTGGACAACAGGTCCAAATACTTCTCTTTTACGCAGTGAATTTAATTCTGTTTGGATTGCGTCTTTCCATTTTGGCAAGTCTTTTCTTCGACGACATTCATCCACACTTTATGGTTCAGGATCAGAATTTATGTCTACATCCAATGCTGCGGAATACACAAATACATCATCAATTATGGCTTTACTTTGATCCCATAATTTCATATCATGCACATAATTTATTGAAATTTCATGATTGTTTAATCCCGTATCTTCAGGGACTAGAATCTCTTCAAGAGATAATACCACTTCAGGGGTATTTACTTTTACTGGAGCATGTGCCACTTCAGGGGCAATTTTCTTTATTTTTCTTTTTCGTGGTGCAACATCTTTTGCACCGACCGGTCTACCACGCTTCAGGCGTGGCTTTAATTCTATAACCAATTCTTTTGTATCTGATTTTTGAATTGGTATATCTATTCTAGCTGGAGTATTTACTGCAGGTATATGAGATTTAGTTATATTTCTAGAATCGTTAAATGCGTCAGGCATTTGGTTTGCGATATTTTGCATATGAATAATTTTTTTAACTCCAAGTTCGCATTGACCGGTACGTGGATCCAGAAAATATAATTCTGACGCATTCCATGTTATGTCAGGATTAACTTTATTTGAATGTTTATCTCCCCCTAAGGGAGGAAACATAGACTCGTCAAAATGACAATCTGCATATCTTGCGGTAAATAAGTCTCTGGTTAGAGACTCCAGATATCTAATTATAGATGTGGAATCAAAAACCAATGTAGATACCTATTCTTCTTTGAGCTCCCATCTTCGATCTTTGTGGTGGAGCAATCGGTACATATACAGCACATCCAAAAAATTTGAAGTGAGAAATATTAGGAACTTGACCAAGTACCAGTTGTAGCGGAGAATGTTGGTTGTAGGAAGTTGGTCTAATCCTAATAATATTAGCAGCATGAAGTATTACGTGACCCCAAATAGATATAGGTAGTTTTGCTTTCAACAACAGTGGTCTTGCAATAAGTTGGAGTCTTTTGATAAAAGACTCGGCTAACCCATTTTGTGTATGTACATGAGGAACTGGGTGTTCAACTGAGATTCCTACAGACATGCAATAGTCGACAAAAGTTGCAGATGTGAATTCGCCGACATTATCTAAACGAATTGACTTGATGCAATGATCTGGGAATTGAGCTCCTAATTTGATTATTTGGGCAAGTAATTTTGCAAAAGCATCATTACGAGTTGAGAGAAGACAAACATGAGACCATCTAGTTGAGGCATCGATTAATACCATGAAATACCTAAATGGGCCAGATGATGGGTGTATAGGTCCACATATGTCGCCTTGGATCCTTTATAAAAAAATTGGGCTTTCAAGCTGAACTTTAGTAGGGGATGGTCGAGTAATCAATTTTTCTAAAGAACATGCTGAACATGGAAGGACATTGTTTGAAAGAACTTTAAAATCTTTAAGAGGATGACCAGTAGAATTCTCTATAATATGACGCATCATAGAGACGCCAGGATGACCTAATCTTTCATGCCAAAGAGTAAAAGATTTTGGATCTATGAGTTTGGAAGCAATAACATTGTGTGACTCAATAGTTCTAATTTTCATCATATATAATCCTGAGGAAAGTGAGTGGAACTTTTCTAAGATTTTCTTATTGCTAGGATTAGCGGAAGTAATAAGAAGATATTCTCTATCAGCCTCAGAGGTAGTTTCGATGTGAAAATTGTTGAGTCGGATATCTTTAAGACTAAGAAGATTTCTAGTAGACTTACTATAATATAATGCATTTGAAATGTGTATGTGGCTACCGTTAGGTAGGACGAAACTAGCTTTTCCAAAACCTTCGATTATATTAGATACGCCGGAAATCGTTTCGACTTAAGCTTTGGTTTTGGTTATTTGGGTAAAATACTTTTGGTTCTATAGAATCGTATGAGTTGTACCACAATCAGTAATGCATATATCTTCAGAATCCATTCTGTATATAATTAAGAAACATAATTTATTTGATAATAACATAACACACTACATAGTTCAAACAAAATAAAGCACACAATACACACTACTAATCTTCAGCCTCCCATATGGGAGTTTCGTTAGGTTCATTCGGACCATTAATGCTTATTCCTCCAGTTGTGATTCTCGGGAAATCATCTATGTTATTGTTGGCGAAATTTGTTTCTACCATTTTCTCTTTTGATTTTTGAGAAGATTGGTATAACTTAACAAGATGATCTGGGGTATGACAATTGCGTGTCCAGTGTCCATTCATGCCGCACCTATAGCAAACATTTTCAGTTTTTCCTCCTCGTGATGCCTTTCTTTTACTCTGTGATTCAGATTGCCACTTCCGGTGACCAGAGTTGTTATATGGACGAAAATGCCCGTGGCTCCGACCTCGTCCACGGTACCGCCCTTGGCTCCATCCACCTCTATACCCTTTTCCACGTACATTCTGCTGGAATGACATGTTATTTATTTCAGGTAATGGGGCAGATCCTATTGGACGGGATTGATGATTCTTAATCACCAATTCATGATTCTGTTCAGCAACGAGGAGAGTTGATAGAAGATCCCTGAACTTAGTGAATTTGCGCTCCCTGTACATCTCTGCTAAGTTGATATTGTTGGGGTGAAAAGTTGATAGTGTTTTATCGATTTTTCTTTTTTCCGTAACTTTCTCACCACACATAATAAGCCTAGAACTTATTTTGAACAAAGCAGAGCTATATGCTCGGACACTCTTAAAATCCTGAAGTCTTAAATTAGCCCAATCATTTTCAGCTGTAGGTAGATAAACTAGTTTCTGGTGATCGAACCTATCCTTTAGATTTTCCCATAAAATAAAAGGATCCTCGACTTCTAAGTACTCAGATTTTAAATCTTCATGCATGTGGTGTCGGAGAAAAATTATGGAGGTAAAGTTTTCTTCAGCCGTGGATTTATTTTCTGCCTTTATTGTATCGCTTAATTTCTTTGAACCCAAGTGCAACTTTACATCTTGTACCCATGATAAATAATTATCGCCAGAAATGTCCAAGGAAACGAATGACAAGCTTGTAATGTTTGTCATACTAAATCTGAATTAACACGAAAATTATTAAATTTTAATTCATCAATGTAAATATTACATAAAATCCTACTTAATCGGGTGCGCTAACAAGTATGCAATAATCAATGTATATATCATTATTATCATTGATAATATAAACAAATCTATATATAAAATGACAAATGGATTATCACCCGCCATACGGACGTCTGCGTATGCAGGTTATCTCCGACCAATAATAAATTAAAGTGGACAATCCTGCATAAGTTAGTTATGGGCAAAGTTATTATTCGATAATTATGCAATTTATAAATTAAGGTTCCCACTATATTTCGGTATTATCCAAAATTAAATGGTACCGTAAAATAATTTTAATAGGCGGTGCTCCGGCCATATATATTTAAATTATTAGTAGAGGGTGTAACCACGTCTACTTCGGTCACATATATATAAATTATATGTAGAGGGTGTAACCACGTCTACTCATATATATGCATATTTAAATTAAAATTATAACTTCTCAGTTTCGGCAGGGTTTCGTGCTGATAACGTGTTGTAAAATACTAGCTATAACAGTATTATATCGAACCTCTGTAAAAGTAAATATAGCAGAAAAGGTAGAAAGAGAGCAGACTAGAGAGATGAAAGCTGCTTGAGTGTGTTTTCCATCATTCCGAAGAAGGCTATTTATAGCCAAAACAAGTAACATAGAATTTAATGCAAAGCAAATATTTCCAAGTTTAAGCCTAGCCTTACTATTTAATGTTTGAAAATTACAATCAATTTACAACAGATTTATGTCCTTCCATTCTCATTTAGCTAACTTATTGCGTGTAAAATTTACGAAATATGAGATTTGAAAGTTTTGATATAATTAAAAATACAATAATTTTGAAATTGGAATTTTTTTAAGTAATCAGTCATATTAAAATCTGAAGGGAGTATATAGAATGATCCTATCATGATCTTATATTTTTCAACACTTCCCCTAATCGTACTATACTGATTGACCCGATAACATACATAACTCTCGAAACCGAATTCTAATATCATATTAATTAATCGATCACACTAAAATCTTAACTTAATAGAGAAAAGCGGCCCAACAGACTCTTATACTCTTCGACAAAAATATATAACTCTCTGTATCACTCAATTAAAATGTAAAGTACATTCTGCATTTTACAGGTTCTGTGTATTTGGGAAGCAAATACTTGCAAGTGGCACATGTTAATTCTAGTACAGTAGATAAATACACAACTTAGAGTACTAAAATCAAACATGTGTCGAATAACAAAAAAATAATAATATTCTTGGTAATTAGCAAAAAAAAGACAAAATGAAATTCAAGCAAGTGGGTGAAAACAATCAATTGCGTATAAATCTGAATGTTACTAGGTACTCTATGTTACAGCGGCAAGGGGGCATGAACCTATGCATCAAGTGCGATGAATGTAGTTAATTGCATATAGAAGTGTAATGAACGATAAGTACGTTTTGCATATACGCATGGCACGTTTCAACATTATGCAAGAATAAGATAAGATGATGCTTATATTAAGGTTGATCAAGATTAAAAATTTAAGGAGGTCTCAATGACGATAGCGGTGGCTTCAGGGTTCCCATCGAATTTTAAAAACAAGCCGAACTTATTCAATAAAATACAATAAATAACATGTGTTTTATACTTTATATAAGGGATCCCTGAGTCCTTCAGGAGAGTTGCTTACTGGGTTAAAGAAACTCTTCACAGGTTAAAAAAAAGGAAAGAGTAAATGCGCAAATGTATGGGTTATAAGAGCATCTCCAAAATACTCCTCATCTCTACTATATATATAATATATAATATTAGCTCACATAATATTAGCTCTCACTGAGTTAATATGTGTTATTCTCCAACAATATTTTTTATATGGACTCTTAATTAATATTTTATGATTAAATGAAAGTTGAATTCATAGAGGATAAAAGATAGTAGAGTAAGAAATATATTGTTTTCATGAATATGTAATATAAAATTATTTAAGAGGGGGAAATAAGAACATCTCCAACAAATTCTTTAAACAAACTCTTAAGTGGAAAAATAAAGAGTATTGTCGAAATTGGAGCTCCATGAAATGAAACTCTTAGAGGCTCTTTAAAATTTTAGGAGTCTCATCTCCCCCCTCTCTTTTAAGAGTCAACCACTTGTTCTTAACTTATATTTTATTATAAATTAATTCAACCACCCACTTTCTCTCTCCACTTTGTATTGTACTTCTATTAAATAAAGATAATTTAATATTAAAATATTATTTAAAGAGTTTTGTTGGAGGTGAATGTACATTAAATTGTTAAGAGTCAATATTTTATTAAATATTTGAAGAGTGTCTTAAGAGATTGTGGGAGAAGCTCTAAGCTCTTAAAAGTGAGTAGAGAGACAATACTTTTAGAGATTTTAGAGAATTTAAGAGCCACTAGGAATCTCTTGGAGCAAAAAAAAATCATCTTCCTCCTCAAATTCCACTAAGAGAATTTGGACAAACCGCACCCACGATTTGGTTTGCGGTTTTGGTCTAAACCGCACAACACCGCACCGCGAACACCCCTAAAGAGGCTATTGGAGATGCTCTAAATATATCATTAAAATTTATATTTAAAAAACCTTAACCTTCGATAATTTATTTTGAGAATGTTTTCTCTTATATATCTATCTATACATATATCTATGTATATTATAATGCCAGAAAAGTTTTTGGTTGAGGTGGTATTTATAAGCTTTTTTTCAAATTATCTTATACATTAAAATTTTATATTATATATTGATTATTATTACACAATAAATATGCATTCAAAACACTTTTAATATACATTAATTCTAAAACACTTTTAATACCATTAATTGTATCTGTTTGAAGTACTTTAATACATATTAATTTTTTATTTTTCTAAGATCACATTCAATAAAAATTTCAGTTGAACCTCGATTAAAAAATAATCGATAAAGTAATAATCTCGTTAAAATAATATTATTTTTCGGTCTCAACATCATGGGCACATTGTATTTTTACTCCCGGTAAAGTAATAAACTCGTTAAAGTCATATTTTTTCTTAATTTTAACAATATTACTTTAAATAGGTGAATTGTATCAACTACACAAAAAAAATTAATTTTTAAAATACTAATTTATATTCTAAAATTAAACGGCAAGTGACGTGACTGTGTATATTATGTCAGAGGGCAGTGTATATTCGATCATAATTAAGATTTTTGTATCCTTGATATGTCAATTCTATTTTAAGGTTGCTTCAGACCTACTTGAAAGGCATATGTCATAGCCTATTTGTTTATTCGAGAATTTAACTAACTCAAATAAGAATATAACAAGTAAATAGTGGATCTATCATCAAAGAGATCTCTCAAAGTAACATCTGTCAAAGAATTAAGAAACAATGTTCATCTACAGACTTGAGGAATTACTTCACTGGAAAAAGTTCAAGAAATTGATCAAGCCTCAGTGATATAAATCAAGTTTGTGGATTTAATCAAGTGACAGAGATCTTGTCAGGGTATCAGATAATTACAGGGATTTAATCTGAAGTAAATCAAGTTATCAAAGTTAAGACATGAAGAAACGTCACGAAAGTTAGTCACTCATGAACCAGACAGTACATCGAGTGTCAACATTGAAGTGGTGGAATTGATTCATAATTGACAGTGATTTTCAGAAGATTTTCAGAAGAATGGTTGCTGTCGAAGAATAGTATTAATTCTCTATTAATTAATTAAGTCATATAGTTTAATTAAGAAAATAAATTATATCTGCAAAGATTAATTTATTTATTAATTGAATTAATTGATTAATTAATTCTGAATTAATATTATGAATTTTCAGAATTGATTTTGAATTTATATTCAATATTAATTCAGCATGACAATCAATTGAACTGGTATGAGAATCAGATTGTCATACCGAAAGTCATGCTAGTTCAAATTGATTGTCATACCGAAAGTTCTACTAGCTATGGGATTGTCTTGCTAGTTCAGGAGTTCAGGAGATTGTCATGCTGAATTAATATTGAATATAAATTCAAAATCAATTCTGAAAATTCATAATATTAATTCATAATTAATTAATTAACTTGAATTTTGTTTCACTTTTTTATTCCGCATTAAATTTGATTAAACGGTATAGTTTGTATTCAACCCCCCCCTTCTACAAACATATTGGGACCTAACAATTAGTATCAGAGCCTTCTGATTAACGAACAAATCAAGATCCTAGACTTTTGTGATTTTTCAACTCCTTGAATTTTTATTTATTCAAAAATTCATAATGACTTCACAAAAAGTTGGAACCGTTAAAATTCCACTATTTGATAAAGAAAATTATATTATGTGGAAGAAGATGCTCTTGTTTTTACAAGTGGCAAATCCCAAATATCTGAACTTGTTAAAGAAGGGTCCAAAAATTTCGATGGTTATTGAACCAGAGGTTATAGTAGATAATGTTGTAATTACCAAAGCTAGAACCTATGCAAAAGATTCTCAGGATTTTACTCCTGCTGAACAGGAAGAAGCCTCCTTAGATGCCAGCTTTCAGTTAATTTTAGTTGATTCCCTCGATCCCTTGATGAACAGACATGTGATGAACTGTAAAAATTTCAAACACATCTGGAAAACTATTGAGGTGATTAATGAAGGCACAGAGGAAGTTAGGGAGAACAAGTTAGAGATCCTAACCTCTGAATATGAACATTTTAAATCCAATCCAGGAGAAGGAATTACTAAAGTGTTCGAGAGGTACAATGCATTGATCAACAACCTGAACATAAATGGAAAATATTATTCAATCAGGGAGATCAACAAAAAGTTCCTTTTAACACTGCCAACTCATCTTGAACATATAATCACTGCCATAAGAGAAGCTAGAGATCTGAGTGAGATTTCTTTGGATAGACTCTATGGTGTGTTAAAAACCTATGAGTTGGAGCAGATTCAGCAGAAGGAAGTCTACGGGAAAGATAGAGTGGTCAGCAAATCTACTGCTCTAGTAGCTGAAGATCAACAACAACAATAACAATCTCAACAGTCAGAGAGAATGGTACAGTCTTCCAAGGCTGAGGAAAATTTGTTAGTAGCAGAATATGATCCTCCTACTACAAATCAATCCGGTGATGATTTTTACTCCTTGGAAGAGCTGGAGCAATTGGAAGATGAGTCAATGGCCCAGTTGTCAAGAGATTCTCCAATGTCAGATTCAAGAGAAATCCCAAGTTCAAGTACAAGTCCAACTACAACAGATTCCAGAAAGGGGGATCTTCATCCTCTAACACCAGTAATGGTGGATACAAAATAGGGATGGTTGATCGGAGCACCATTCGATGCTTTAACTACAATGAGTTGGGACACTTTGCCACAGAATGCAGGAAGCCAAAGCAAGTAAGGAAGAACTCTTATGATTCAAATCAGAAGAGTAACTCTGAAAGGGCTTATCTGGCAAAAGGAAGGAGCTGGGATGATACTGATAGTGAAGATGAAGAAGTTGGGAATCTTGCTCTTATGGCTATTGATGGAAATACTTCATCGTCAAGAAAAAAGGTAAAATTTACTGATGCTGAATTAGTTTATCATCTAGGAGGTTCCTTAGATTGTGCTCATCGTGATAATGAACTGTTAACTCAGCAGATCAAAGACCTTGAGAAAGAGGTCAATGAATTAAGACTTGTGCACATTAATCAAGACAAATTAAAAGAACAAGTATCTTTTCTAGAGAATAGAATTAACTGTTATAGACAACTCGAAACTATTCTCAAAGACAAGATCACCGGTCTTGAGACTAAGGTTAAAGCTTACTTTAATTCTTGTTCGAAGGCTAAAGAGTTCTACAGTAAGCAAGCTGTTAATCAAACATCTGGAATAGGTTTTGATTACAATGCTGCTATTGGAGAATTAGGCATAAACTCCCCTCCTCATGTCTGTGCTAAAGGTAGGAAAGTACCACATGTGCTTAAGGGTATTGATAAACCCCTCTATAAAGGATCAATTGCTGAACCATTTGATGAGACCTCCTTTATTATTCAAGAAGAAATATGTGCTGAAGATCGTGCTAATAAGGAGGTTGTTTCCAAGCCAAGTGTGTTGAAAGTTCCAGTCAAAGTTGTGAAAGCCAAGTGTGGATTCTTGACAGTGGATCGTCAAGACATATGACCGGAGGTAGAGCCCTGCTATCAAATATGGTTGAGAAAGCTGGCCCAGTGGTTACCTTTGGAGATAACAACAAAGGTTTAACTAAGGGATATGGCTGTTTGCAAGCTGGTAATGTTATCATTGAACTTGTAAATATTTTCTGTATTTTTGTTATATTAATATAAGTTTTTATTTGTACTTTCTGTAATTGTAAATATTGTTTGAGATATTATAGTTGTTAAGAGTTAACAATTGTATGATATATGAAATTGAATGCTGATATCTCTTTGATAGAAATTGGTATTTAATTCATTCATATTTTTTTAATTATATTAAAATAATATGCAACATAATTATTGGTATCTAAAGTACTTGACAAGTATCGGTCAATGATATATTGTTAATATTTTGTTGTAGATAGTTGTGAGATTTTAAGTTCTAGTGAATTTATATAAGTTGTTATATCTGAAAGATTCACTATAATTTGAAATCAGCAGTATAGTAATTCTTATTAATATTATTTTTCAACAAATAATGTTGTTGATTATAATTTTATTAAGATAGAATACGGAGCTTTTGACATGAATGAGAATTACTTAGACATTACCCTAAGTGATCAATGCTTTAACAAAAACTCATTCATATTGAAAGACAAATCTCTCTTTCTCTTCCTAATACTGTTAGGTCATCAGTCCGTGTCTTATCAAATCATTTATCTTTTTTGGCATAAAAACAGACTTGTGCACTCGAACAGTTTTAGGAGAAAATCAAACTTCTTTCTACATTAGTAATTTCTTATTTCATTTTAAAATCTTTTGAAGTCACTATTGTAAACCTGTATATAAGATATTATTTGCAATGACCCTTCTTTACATAACCACAGATCGCAACAGGTTAAAGTATGAAAACAAGCCACAACCTTAACTTTTATTACATCGTACCAAATCCCGACTAATTTAACTTACAACTGATAATAAAATTATTCTTACCATCTCACTACCGCAATAAGCTCCTGCTAGCTTGATCCAACTCAATCTGGAATCCTAGCTCGTACATTGAACTGGGAAACCTCGCTATCAACCGTATCCTTCTTAACTGTAGAATACATAAAAAGATTCGCAAGAGTGAGCTAACTAGCTCAGCAAGTCACAATGACAATAATTGAGATTAATCAATGATCAAACGAGATGATTCAGTGGAATCAAGTTTATTGCTAAACAATCATTAGAATTGGACATTCATTTTAAGTTTTTAAAACCAAGGTTAGGCTGCTGATCAGTCACACACTAACCCCGAGCAAAGCACACAGCACTACTCTAACTACTGGATCCAAGGCACACATTGGCCTAATTTGACCATAAATATGGTCTGACCACGAATCTTGTCCACATATATAAAAAAAACTATCCAATTCTAAAGCAGTTCAATATGATAAACAATATAATTCGATAAACAAGATCATAATCAATGATGGTTAAACACTTGAATAAAAACATAAAGAAACTCATGGATATCTCAAGAGTATATCAAGGTATGTATAAGAAACGGTTTTCAGTCTGTAAAATGATCAGGTATTGGACGAATACTGATTTTTCAAGGTATAGTTCTTTGATGTTATAAAGAATGGCTGGAGTATAAAAGTTTTTGTATTTTCAAACAATTTTTGCTCCAGTGTTTGGTGTTTGGTAGTTATACATTTGGGGAGGGGTATCATATTTGTGTGATTTGGTATCTGAGGATCAACAAGGGATGGTTTACAAAGAACAAGGCTTACGGCTCAAGATCAAGAAAAATCAGGGTTCAAGGGTAAATAGTTTAAAACACTTGCAATATAAACAAGAGTTATTTTGAATAAGAGCGACATGTTATGAAACATTTCAAAAATAATTGCGATATATCTTGAAGAAAAGTTTGGAAGTACTTTCCTTACAGGGCTTTATAACTATTACTGATTAACACTGAGCCGACTCTGTCGCTCAGGCTTTAACGTCCAACCACTAGATCATATTGGATTCAACTTCGACACTCAGGTTTTTCTGTTGAAACTCTACTGAGCTCGCCGACTGACCACTAGGTTATCTTTAGTCCATCGTCCACTTTCAGGTTCCCGACTATAACCTACAAGGTCGAAATACCCCACGTTAGACATCTAGGTATGCTTGACATATCCTCGATACCAATTTTACCCAACGATATTCAAACCTGACTCATAATTATGTATATTATAATAACACACGCAACAAGTAGGATTTACAATCTCGAAAATCGGTTCGGTGTTCGTTTTTGGTAAATATATATACTCTTTATTTTACGAAATTAGGGTTATCGATTTGGCAGAATATTTCATCACATCGTACAACCAAGTTTCGTATAAAACACACACACATATATATATAGTCTCTCGACATCCCGATATTCACCGGATACGTTCCCGTATTTATGTAGTTCAATTTCTCGGAAATCGGGCAGCGTCTCTTTCGTTTATCGGACTACTCGTCGAATACAATCGACGTCAATTCAACAACAAACAACCCAACGACTACTTCAACCGATACCATAACCAAAATCCAATATTATTCGATTATTTACTATTATTTACATTTTATATTTTTTTCGTATTAGGACTCAGAATTAGCTCATCACCGTTCACCGTCGGCTCGCAGAGGCTCATCGCCGATGGCGATAAAATTCGCGGGTACCCGAACAATTTCGGGTTTCCAACGCAAATTCTATCGATTAATAAAATTAAATCTCACAAATACCGAGTAGTTTATTTCATAAAATCAGTCAAGTATATGGGAACAATCCAAATATATTCAAATTAATCAACACAATAATATCACAGTAAGAATACAGGGACCAATAGGACTGCCGTACGCACAGGGCACACACGCGCCACACGCGTACACCAACAAAGACACCACCCTTTCCCCGGAATCCGGCGAAAGGCGGCAGCAACCGCGGCATTCAAATGAACCAATTCACGTACACACAGCAGCATCCACATACAGATAAACACACACGCACCCATAGCACACACACTCACGTACCCAGACACCGGAAAATAACACAGTACGGGAAGGAACAAGCGGCGATGTCGCCGGGAAATCGAAGCAGCGGCGGCTTACCAGCAAAAGCCGGAAGGAATGAAACCGGAAACGGATTATAGAGAAGAGAGTGGGGATAAATCGATCGAAGGAGAGGGAGAGAGACATAAATAGGAATAATGACTACATAGATGAGGGAAGGAGGAATAGCCGGCTGCGAAGAAAAATAAGCACAGGGGTGTATTCATGTTTGTTTATTTTGCATAACACGTGTCCAGTTATTGGACACGTACCCTTCTGTATAATCAAATTTTTATTCCGTGTTTCGATATATACGACCCGAGGTGCACTTTAAACAAATTTCGAAAATTATGGAAATAGTCTTAAAATATCATAAATATCCCGATGTTCGTAAAAACATAAATTTCGTAATTTTAAAATAATTTTCGAAAGGTAGTTTATACCCGCTTTTAATAAATAACCAAAACAACGCGGGGTGAAATTAGTCCCGCAAATTTCCAAAATAATTTTAAAATTCTCAGAATATTCCAAACTTAAATAAATATGGGTTTCATAATTTTTAAAAAATTCTAGAATTAAATATGGATTTTACAAATAAAAGCATTCAGAAAATCATTTAAAGATAATTAATTAATAAAATATTGATTTCACAATTTTATAAAATCCTAAAAATAATTATTGTAATTATAAAATCATAAAAACAATTTTAGAAATATTCTCAATATTTATGCAAATAAATTTGCACTAAATCCACTTTTAAAATTAGAAATAAATCAATACAACTCTATAATTAATCACGCGGACAACCCGATACACCATAAATCACACATAGCTACTAATCAAATAACACATAGCGGTCAAAACCAATACACATATTTTATTTATTTAATAATTTCTATAGTTACATATTTAAATAATTCAAAAATACACGAGTCGTTATAATAGACCTTCTACGCCGGGGATTTGAGCAGGAATCGAGAGAAATGGCCGGTACTATATCTGCATGCAACCCCTTTTGTACAGTAGACAGAAGTAATAAATTCAACTACCTTTGACCTATATCTTTTTTATGAATCAATAAATAAATTTTTATTGTATCACTAAACAATTTAAAAATAATTAAATTTAATTACGTAATAAATGAAATGAGATATGTTGAAAATATTTGAATTTTACATAATTATTAGAATAAATTTAAAATTATATAAGTTGTGAATGGAATGTTGTGTTAGCGGAGAAAAAAATATTGATTAACAATTTTGTAATAAAAATATATTACATAATTTAAGAAAATTTAAGAAAATAAGCCTTTGGCATTTTTTATAAGCAAGACTCTGACATTTTTTAGAATACAATGAAAATTAAATGAGCTGTGGACGAATTAAAGTATTTGCGGGAAAAAAATATCCTTTCTATGAATCAATAATTTTTTTTTGTATCACTAAATAATTTAAAACTAATTTAATTTAATTACGTAATAAATCAAATGAGATATGTTGAAAATATATGAATTTTGCATAATTTTTAGAATAAATTTTAAGTTGTATGAGTTGTGGACGGAATGTTGTGTTAGCGGAGAAAAAAATAGTGATTACTAATTTTATAATTATAATATATTACATCATATTATAGAAAGTGATACAATATTTTAAAGCTTTACTTTCTCGAGAGTTATGAATAAACTCTCAATGAAACCCTAAACTTTTCGATGATAACATTTTAACGCTATAGTTTCTCGAGATTTATGAATAAATATTTTATTTACTACATGAACTTAATAGAAATTTAATTTGAACGGTACGGAAGACAATAAAATTTAGACTCATAATCCAAATTTAATCCAATAAAATCCATAAGATTAATACATTATCTTTCAGACACAAAGTACTCGATCATATTCATCTACTTTCCAATTTAATAGAGATTAAACACACTATTCGATATGTTACGCCCAGATTCCTTCGGGAGTTTGAACAGGCTTCGGCTGATACCTGAAAGTGAAGACAATGCGAGGGTTTGTACCCCCGATTCACCTCCGGTGTGAGAATAAGAATCTGGTTGTAAGGGTGTGGTAATAATACAAGAAAAGCAGAGTGTATGCGAGAATGTGTGTGTTTTGTCTTACTTCACAATGGTTTTTATACCCAATTCTGCCTTGAATGCTCATCCGTTACTCATCATTATGGAGGGAGTGAAAAGGGGGCGTTATGTCCCTTGTGCTTTCCAACGGTCTGAAGAAGAGTGGGCCTTGGCCTGGGACTTCCGTGGGCCTCTGTCTTGCGGGCCTGAAGGTCATTCAGCCCAGTAGCTTAATCGCACAATGGACCTTCGTTCGATGGGCCCTGTTGGGCCTACAACCAACATGTCCCTGTCCTTCGGCTGGGCCTTCGGGCCGGCCGACGGACACCGGTCTCGGCCCATATTAGGGTGAAGAAACCCTAGGGCGACCGCCTCGATTCCGCCTCGATCTTCGGTCGTACACGTGGCAAGCTTGTGGGAACTTGTAGTGCATTAACGTGACAGCTATTGGCACGTCTTTCCAGGGCTCAATCTCAGCCGTTGAATCTCAACCGTTTTAATCTGGGTCGTTTATTTTAAAAACCCCCAAACGTCGCCTTTATGAATTCATTTTAGGCGCCTATATAAGCCTATTATTGCATTTCCTTTCCTTTTATCACTTTCAGTTTCTCCACACACAGCAAAGAACTGCGGCGAATTTTTCAATCACGGGCAACAACAACTCCGTCTTCCCAGATTATCCCATCTCAGTCCAAGAACACCTTCAAATCAGTGAGTCCCTTTTCTTGCTTTTCAGTTTCCTTGTACATTTGCATGCAAGTTTTAGTGTTTTATGACGTTTGCATATGGGTTCAATGGCCTTTGTCTGGGTTCTGAGTTTAGGGGATTTTTCTGGGTTTTACGCGTGTATTGTTGCATTTTTTGGGGTTTTTTGGGCATTTCTGGGTAGGAAATAGAAGTTTTTCTGGGTTCCCCATGGGTTTAAAGATGGCATGCGAGGTGTTTTTTGGCCAAGAACTCTCTTCGGGGGGTTCTTGGCCTAAGAACATCCTTTGGGAGCCGACCCGGGGGCTGATGGGCGGAGTTTAAAGATGGCAGGCGAAGGGTTTTCTAGGGGCGATGACGCCCTCCCGGAGACTTGCCCTTTAGAACAGCCTTCGGGAGCGGACTCCGGATCTTTTTCCTGTTCGCTCGGTTCTGGGACATGTACTCGGCCTTCTAATATTTTTCATTTTTCCTTTATCTTGTCCCAAGTACATGGACTAACGTCACTCTGTTTCTCAATACAGGGAGATGGACCGAGCAAACCGCCCCCCAGAGACTTGGGACCCAAGGTCGGGCACTTTGGTGGGAACGACTTATATCCGTCCCGAGAGAACGGGCCGAGACCTTTTCGGATCGGTGGCGAATTACTCGGCGGCGAATAACCGGTCGGAATTATCGAAGGAGAGGGTAGTTCAGATTTATTCTGATTTCTTTGTCCCTCGGAATTTCTTCTGGCTCTATGCCCCTAAGGAGAATGAACGAATCTACGACACGCCGGGAGTGCCGGAAGGGTACGGTGGCTGTGCCGTCAGGATCTCGGAGGCGGCCTTCAAGTGCGGTTTTAGAGTGCTGATTCTAAAGATGGTGAAGTATCTCTTCAGACAGATGGGGATCACTCTGGTGCAGATGGATCCCAATGGATTCATCCATATCATTTGTTTCCAGAATAGGTGCCTTCATGCCGGAGTTCGTCCAACTTCGAGGCTATTCTGGTGGCATTATGACTTCTAGAAGAACCCGAAGAGCCCGGGCTTTTACACCATTGTTCGTCGGGCTGGCCGGGCAGATTGGACGGCCACCAATTCTAGTAATAAGCAGACCCATACTCACTGGTGCTTTGTGAGTGGTCGGAAATTGGCCCCATTGTCCGTCTAGCGGGACGTGAACCCTTTGCTGCTCCTCGCTCCGAGCCTAACAGAGAGGGAGAAGGAGGACTACGCGGCCCTGGTAGACGTCAATGTGAGCAAGCTGGGTCCCAAGGAGTTTCGGGATAAAGACTGGCTCCTCAGCTTGTGGGGTGGGGGTAACAAAGCTTCTTCCTTCGTTCTTTCTTTAATTAGTTTTATTCCACCGCCTGTACAATTTATCTTTTTTATGCATTGTTATACATGCTCGTGCTGACTTGCCTCCTGTTTACATTTCAGTGTCTTCGAGAGAGGCCCTGATTGAGAGGAAGAAGGCCAGGACGGCCGAAAAGAGGGTCGCAGAAGAGGCGGCGAGGAAGAAGGCTGCTGATGGAGGGTCCACGCCAAATCCTTCAGAGGAGACGGAGGATAGACCCGAGTTGGAGAGGGTCACGCCGCTTCGTCAGGCTCCGGCGGCCTCTGATAGGGATGATGACGAGCCGGTGGTGGTGAGGGAAGGGAATTCTTCCAAAAGGACCCGCAGCCGGGAGGGGGTCGTTCAGTCCTATCTCCCCGGATGGGGTGTGCTAACGTCCGACCACACCGTCTATCCGGCGAGGCAGTCCACGAAGGAGGTTGCTTCGGACCTCTGCCACGGTCTCCAGCTCCCGGCCGATCTGTCGGCCTTTGCTTCGGCTTCTCCGACCGAGGCTTGCACTGAGCTTCTGTCATTTTTGTCCCTGGTATATTTTTAAATTTTCTTCATTTTTTCTTTCGCTCATCCTTTTTTCCTTCAACACCTTTTTCTAATACTTTTGTCTTGTCTTTTTTACAGGCTGCTCCTTGGGCCGCGGCCGTGGAGGATAAAGTTCGGGACATGGAGACTTGGATGGCCGAGGTGAAGGAGTTGGAGAGGAGGGCCACGGTCGCCGAGGAGGAACTTCTAAGGGTGAAAGCCCAGAACGAGGTCCTGGATTGCGAGGCCACCGTGCTGAGGGAGGACAAGTCTCGGCTGGAGACTGAATTAGAGAAGGCGAACCGGAGGATCTCCCACCGGAATGTCCAGCTGAAGAGGTCTCACAAGGAGCTTCGGAAGAAGCAGAAGCAGCTGGACCAGACAGAAGAGCGCTGCTTCCAGTTCGGCGCTGACTATGTCCTAGAGAAGGCCCATGGCCTGAACTGGGACTATAAGCAGTTGCTGGACGATAGCCTGGAGGATCCTATCAGCCGGCCAGCAGTTGAAGCCCCTTCTGTCTCCTCCGGCGAAGACGAAGAGCTCTCGGATGAAGACCCTCAGGCCTAAGCTTTCAGCACTGAGGTGCTTAATATGACGGAAGATGATCTTGTTTCGAAGTTTGTCGTTGGTGTTTCCATGGTCATACCCAACTCTTGCAGCGGCATTCTTTGTTCATCTTTTTGACTTGTATTTTTATTTTTTGTAATTGGTACTCCTGCCTTCGAGCTTTTGTAATTTAACTAGCCTTCGGGCTTTTATATTTTAATGCATCTTTCTTCTTTCGTCAGCATTGTCTCGTTTATTTAACGATTTTAGTAATTGTATCTTCGGCTTCATTCGCCTTAACAATTTTAATAAAATGAATCGCCTCTTTCGGCATTATTGATTTGCCCTAACGATTAAATATGAATCGTATCTTCGGCTTCGCCTTAACGATTTTAATAAAATAAATTGTATCTTCGGCTTTATTTGCCTTAACAATTTTAATGAATCGCATCATCGGAACATTCATTCGCTTTAACGATCTTGATAAAATGAATTGTATCTTCGTCTTTATTTGCCTTAACAATTTTAATGAAATGAATCGCATCTTCGGCTTTTGCCTTAGCAATTTTAATAGTTTTAATAAAATGAATCGTATCTTCGGCTTATTCATCTGTCTTAATAATTTTAATGAAATGAATCGTATCTTCGGCTTTTACCTTAGCAATTTTAATAATTTCAATAAAATGAATCGTATCTTCGGCTTATTCATTTGCCTTAACAATTTTAATGAATCGCATCTTCGGCTTTTGCCTTAGCAATTTTAATAAAATGGATTGCTGCCTTACGACCCCCTATGGCCCCAAGGGTTAAAGGCCGAAGGTGACTTCGGGCTGTTAATTCTTCTACTGCACGTGGGCGAAGGAACAGAAATGCTGATCGTTCAGTGATTGCCCCTAGATCAGCATGCCATTGTTCGTTCGGTCAATAAGAGGTCTTCTTCGGGCTTGCCCCTAGACCAGGTTTTTGTCCTTTTATGTTTAGAACACGTGATTGAGGTCGAAGGACCATGTTCTTCTTTTATATTGCCCCTGGACAGGGTTTCCTTCGGACTTTTTTAATATCACACCAACAAGGGAAAGACGAAGGATATGGCGTTATTCTAGGATTGCCCCTTAAGGCCCTTAATTCGTGTTTACCATGTTCAAATTAAATCATAATAGTGCAGTGAAGGATGATTGAGTTTTAGGTGATTGCCCCTTATGTTACATGCTTCATTAACAAATTAGACAAGGGCGGCGGCCGTAGGGTTTATCGTCTTCGGGATCATCCTCAGATAATACGCGTGCAGCAGCGGCGTTGGTAAATAAATAAACGTGACAAGAAAATGCATCTTTATTTATAATCGAACTGCTTACATTCTTTATATAAAATTTAAGTACAAACTTTAAAGAAGTTTCTTACTGATAAAATTTTCGAAGACGACTGGCGTGCCAAGTGTTTTTGATTGCTTCGCCCGATAATGTTTCAAGCTTGTACGTTCCGGGATGAACGACCTCGATCACCTTATAGGGCCCCTCCTAGTTAGGCTGAAGCTTTCCTTGTTTGGCCGAGATAGATGCAGCTAGCTCCCTTAGGACTAGGTCTCCGACTCTGAAAGACCTCTTCTTAACGTTGGAGTCATAGTGTTGTACCGCTTGTAGCAAGTACCTCATGTTCCTTTGGTGGGCGACTTCTCTTTCTTCCTTCAATAAGTCTACATTCGCCCTCAGCCCGAAGCTATTAGTTTCTACATTGTAGGTCTCAGTTCGATATGATTCGAAGCCTACTTCGATTGGAACTAGGGCTTCGGTTCCATAGGCCATTCTGAAGGGAGTTTCTCCTGTTGATGTCCTAGGGGTCATTCGGTAAGCCCAAAAGATCCAAGGGAGTTCTTCCGCCCATCTTCCTTTAGCTTCTCCCAGCCTCTTCTTTACTCCTTGAAAGATTACTTTGTTTGCCGCTTCTACGGCCCCATTCCCTTGCGGGTGGGCGACTGAGCTAAACTTCTGTTCAATTTCGAAGTGGTGCAGGAACTTATGAAATACGTTCCCAATAAACTGGGTCCCGTTGTCAGAGATGCAGATCTTCGGGATCCCGAACCGGAGAATAATCTGTTCCAAGAAGAACTTCTTTGCTGCTTCTTCGGTAATGGCAGAGAGAGGTCGTGCTTCGACCCACTTGGTCATGTAATCGATGGCAATTATGCAGTATTTGGATTGCCTCGTGCTCTTCGGGAGAATTCCCACAATATCCACGGCCCACACGGCGAATGGAATGGGACTTAGCACCCAAGTCATCTCTTCTGGGGGCTGTTTCGGGATAGTGGCGAACAGCTGGCACTGTACACACCTTTTGGCATAGTTGCTGGCGTCGGCCTTCAGAGTGGGCCAGAAGAATCCCTGTCGGAGAATTTTAAAGGCGACTGACCGACCAGCCAAGTGCTCACCGCAAATTCCTTCGTGCACCACCTCCAGAGCCTGTCGTTGTTCTTCGATGTTCAAACATCGCAGAAGGGGCTGACTGATTGATCGGCGATACATCCGCCTATTAATGATGTGTAGTTCAATGCTCTGTATTTAATTTTTAGCGCTTCCCTTCGGTCTGGAGGTAGAATGCCTTTCTCCAGAAAGTTCCTGAGGGGGGTCATCCAATCGCTCCCCTGGTGGATTTCAAGACATTCTTTCTTCTCAATCGAAGGCATCTTGGCTTCGGTGAGGTAAATAGAACCAGTTAAGTTCTGTGTCTCGGCCGAAGCTAGCCTGGAAAGGGCGTCTGCCCTAGCATTGTTTTTTCTGCCAATTTGACTTAGTTCAAAGGTTTCAAATGATAAAGAAGCATTTCTTACCTTTGTGGCATAGGCTATCGTTCGGGGATCTCTTTGCTCATATTCCCCGGTGAAGTATTTTACAACCAACATGGAATCACTGAAGGCCCTTAGGTGCTTCGCCTCAAGGCTTCGGGCCAGCTCCATCCCTACGAGGAGTGCCTCGTATTCGGATTCATTATTTGTCAAAGGAAAGTCGAATCTTATGGCTTGGCATATCTCGAATCCTTCGGGGCTGGAGAGGATTAAGTCGGCCCCACACTTTTTTCCGATTACCGACCCATCTACAAAAAGTTTCCACTTCCCTGAGATCCGGATTAGTTGTTCGTCGGGTGAAAGATCCTTCGGACCCGAGAATGTGCATTCAACCATGAAGACGGCCAAAGCCTGAGCCTTAATTGTCGTTCGGGGAACGTACTCGAGATCAAATTCCCCAAGTTCGATGGACCATGCTACGACTCTTCCAGAGGCTTCGGGCCTTGTTAAAATCTTCTTCAGAGGTTGGCTGGTAACATCTTGGGTCGTCCGGCCTTGAAAATAATGTCGTAATTTTTGGGAGGCCATAACCAACCCATATGCGAATTTTTCGGCGTTGGGGTACCTTGTCTCTGCATCCTTGAGGACATGAGATACGTAGAACACGGGATGTTGATTGCCTTCATGGTTTTTCACAAGTAATGCCCCCAAAGTTCTATCGGAAACGGCTAGATAAAGCTAAAGGGTATCCTTCGGATCGGGCCTCATCAAGAGTGGTGCCTTTGTAAGATATTCTTTTACTTCTTCGAATGCCCTTTGACATTCAGGCCCCATTCAAAATTCTTTGACCCTTTGAGCACGAAAAAGAAGGGAAGTGCTTTCTCGTCTGACCGGGAAATGAAACACCGAAGGGCGGCGAGCCGGCCTGTCAATTTCTGGATGTCTCTGATGCATTTGGGAGGTTCCATATTAATAACTGCCTCTATCTTCTCAGGGTTCGCCTCTATTCCCCGGGCACTGACCATGTAGCCCAGAAACTTGCCGTTGGAGACTCCGAAGGTACATTTGCTCGGATTGATCCTCATATTGTTCCTTCGGAGTGTTTCGAAGCATTCTTTTAAGTCTTTGGCATGATCTTGGAACATCGATTTTACAATCATGTCATCCACATATGCTTCCATGTTCCTTCCGATCTGCTCTTTAAATACTTTGCTTACCATTCGCTGGAATATGGCTCCAGCGTTCTTCAATCCGAAGGGCATTTTAATATAATCATAAGTCCCCTTCGGAGTTATGAACGTTGTCCTGGGCACATCCTCGTCATTCATAGCAATTTGATGATAGCCAGAAAGAGCGTCTAAAAAACTAAGTACCTCATATCCTGCCGTGGTGTCTATCAGTTGGTCGATGCTAGGCAAGGGGTAGTGATTCTTCGGACATGCTTTATTGAGATCCGTGTAATCCACGCAAATCCTCCATTTCCCATTTGACTTCTTGACGACCACCACATTGGCTAGCCAGTCGGGATACTCAATTTCCTCGATAAATTTGGCTTCCAACAATTTTTCCACTTCGGCCTCTATGACCTTCTGTCGTTCGACTGCAAATGTCCTCTTCTTCTGCTTTACTGATTTGGCCTCGGGCTGCACATTCAAGCAGTGCTTTGCCGTCTTGGGATCCAATCCGGGCATGTCTTCCGGCCCCCAGGCGAACACGTCATGGTATTACCGAATGACAGCTATTACCTTCGTCTTCAAATCCACCCCCATGTTTTTTCCAATCCGAACCATCTTTCCCGAATGGCCCGCGTATAATTCCACTTCTTCGGTTTCCGCGGCGGGTTCGGCAATCGGGCTCGAGAGATCGGCCCCGAATTTCTCCAACTCAATGTTCATTGTTTCCCAGCTTTCGCTGGGCTCGGACTCAGCCCGCTTTCTCTTTCCAGTTCCATCCGGTCCTTCATATTCCTGATCCTTCTCAAGGTCTTCGAGCATTATGATTCGGGCAGTTTTCTGACCGCCCCTCATTTCTCCTACCCCTTTTTCGGTGGGGAACTTGAGTTTAAGGTGGGGTATAGACGCCACTGCTTCAAAGGTTGATAAGAAGGGCCTGTCAAATATTGCATTGTACGGGCTTTCGATCCACCATTACTTTCCATATCTTATTTTGCCCGATGATAGAGATGATGATTAGAGGGTCCTCGTGCGGGCGAATGACATCCTCATAGTCTTCGGTGCTGAAGGTCATGGGCATATGGGGCTTTGCTTGTCCGAACTGATACAGATTGTACACTTGTCGGGCATACTTCTTTTTTGTTGTCTTACTATCCTTATCCAGGATGCTTCCCCCAGATATAGTTTTTACTTCTCCCCTTATCCTGTCCCTTCGCTCTGGCTCATCGGCCTCTACCTCCTCCTCTTGGTTCTCTTTCGGCCCCAACCTATCTCTCAGATCTCGGACGAGCTGATTAAGCTCGCCGTCCTTGATCATGCGCTCAATGAGCTTTTTGAGGTGATAGCACTCATCGGTGTTATGCCCCTTGTCCCTGTAATAGTTGCAGTATATATCAGGGTTCTTCTTGTGGTTTGGGACCTTCATTTTGGCGGGGTGGACAAATCCTGGTTTGCCCTTGATATCATGGAGAATCTTAGAGATCGGCGCATTCAAAGGGGTGAATACGTCCGAATCTCTATCTCGTCGTCGTTCAGCCCTATGATCCATTTCTTTCCTTCCTTCTTTCCTGCTATCCCTTCGGTCAGAGCCTGATCTTGAGCCCTCATATCTGTCGGCTCGCTTTGATCGGTCGTCTCTTCTTTAATCTTTATACCCCCCAATACTTTCCATCTTTCGGCGAATATTCTCGCCTCTTACATATATATCATTCAGAGATTTCGGGGGAAAATCGTAAAGAGATGAGCGAAGCTTTTTACCTTTATAGGGGTCCAGCCCCGCCATTAGGAAGCCCATTGCTTTGATTTTGTCCAGGTTATTGACCATCCCAGCTTCTTCTTTGAACCGAGCGAGATAATCCCCCAGCTCTTCATTCGTCCTTTGTCTGCAGTGGACCAGGGCTTCGGTATCCTTCGCCTTTCGGCATAGGTGCGAGTAGTACTTCAAAAACTTCCTCTTCAACTGCTCGTAGGACCCAAAGGACCGGGGCTTAAGGGACTTGTACCACATTGACGGAGACCCTTTGAGATAAGTCTTGAACATTTTTCACAACATAATATCATTGTGGCCCATCCCAACCATCAGGAGTTCATATTTTTCACAGTGGTCCTCGGGGTCTCCTTTTCCATTGAACTCGCTCATCTTAGGTAATTGTCTCTCTTCGCCCGGGGGGGTCGGTACTGCTCGATTTCTTGTGTCACGCCCGATTCTCGATCGGACCTTCTATCACCGAACATGGCCTTCTCTAGGCGATTGAGCCTGACGCTGGATCCATCGGGCTCCTCATCTGAATCAGAAGAAAATGGTTGCTTGGTCCTTTTCCTTCGGGGATGCGAATCAGAGTCTGACTCATCTTCTTTGTCATGCGCCTGACGTTCTCTTCTATCCTTATTCGTTCTGCCATGCTTTTCGGCCCGCATTTCTTCGTGCAAGGCTTGTTCTTGTAGTTCAATCTCCTCCATTTGGAGCTGCAGGGCCTTTAGTCGGAGCGCATCGGCTTCTCTTTTCTTTGCTCGCACTTCCGCTTCCTTGTCAACTTGATCAATTTTGGCCTTGCCCTTCTCCGCGGCCTTTTCTACCCGGATCTTTAGGAGTAAGGCCTCTTCTTCAGGAGTTAGTGTAACAACCCCATCCTCGTCCACTAGGGAGGATGGTTGTCCTTTATCGGTAAAACCAGGCGACGGTGAATGCTCGTGAAATGTTTCTGTCATGTTCTCATTCTCAGCTTGTACCTCTCGTATTCCCACAAACGGCGCCAAATGTTACGCCCAGATTCCTTCGGGAGTTTGAACAGGCTTCGGCTGCCTTGAAGGTGGCTTTGGCTGATACCTGAAAGTGAAGAGAATGCGAGGGTTTGTACCCCCGATTCACCTCCAGTATAAGAATAAGAATCTGGTTGTAAGGGTGTGGTAATAATACAAGAAAAGCAGAGTGTATGCGAGAATGTGTGTGTTTTGTCTTTATTCACAAGGGTTTTTATACCCAATTCTGCCTTGAATGCTCATATGTTACTCATCATTATGGAGGGAGTGAAAAGGGGGCGTTATGTCCCTTGTGCTTTCCAACGGTCTGAAGAAGAGTGGGCCTTAGCCTGGGACTTCCGTGGGCCTTTTTCTTGTGGGCCTGAAGGTCATTCAGCCCGGTAGCTTAATCGCATAGTGGGCCTTCGTTCGATGGGCCCTGTTGGGCCTATAACCAACACGATAACTATATCGAATATTAAGTCTTCTTGATGAAAAGTAAAAACCAAGGCATCATCTTTTTCCAGCTCATTATCTGTTGTAAATTGGTTCCATCCAGCAGAGAATCGAGGCAATCTAGTAGAACACACTATCTTAACATTTCTTGTTAGAAGCCCCCTCCTCAAGGTTACATTTTCACCATTTATCCATCTCCTACCATTTGGCTGTATAGCTGTTGGGATATACTGCAAAAAAATATCATTTTTCAATTAATTAGCCATAACACAAGTGAACTTTATATTGTATTTGTGAACATATTGTAGGTGAATTGAAGGATTAGTGTAACAATACCGCTCCATGACATGTGTTGTTCACATTTGAAGTTGTCAGCGTTGCGGTGAATTGCATCGCTGTTACTTGATCATTTTCCTCATCAATTACACCCTCTTCTACAACATCTTCTACTGCTCCTTCAATATCCATATCAAAGATTTCTTCTTCTTCCTGCATTCCTGCTTCAGGAATTTCTGCAGTATCATCAGCCTCTTCTTTAATATTCATATCAACAATATGTTCTATTTCCGCAATTCCACCTTCAAGCTCTTCATTAACATCTGCAGACAATTAAGAAAATGTATTAAGATGAATATTTTCATAAATAGCTTCTCCATTATTAGCGAATGAGTGCATTGCTTCAATAAGTCTTAACATTTTAACAAGAATATTATATGACTAACATTTGGTATCCTAATTACCAGACAAATTAAATGATATGCAGTACTTAAAGTATTACCATTTCCTGATGAATATCTGACAGGTAATTTTTTAATTTTTGAACTATAAAAAATGACAGTGTCAAACTTCCCAGATCCTCTGTAGGTAAGCATCATTAAATCCTTCCTCTCGAACCTTTTGTCATTTACTAGCTCTAGTAGATCAGAAATCTTCCCAGTAGATTCAGAGTACTGGCAATTGTATATCATTCCATTCTTTAACATCAACTGAACTTTGACAGGTATTAACTGTCCAAAAGAGGTGTGAACCTTTTCTGGTATGGTCTATCACAAGCATCATAAGTATCGCTAGGTTTAAAAGTTAGTATTGCTACAAAAAAAAGAGATACTGATCATAGTGCGGGAAAATAATGATTAGGCAATTTAAAGCTTACTATTACTCCAGAGTCTACTGCATCGACAATACCAAATACCATGAACTTACAATCAATTCCACTTATTGTATCTATAAATTAAATATTAATATCCAATTTTAGTTATAATGAATAATGAAAATTAAAATTCTCTCTCAAAATAAATAAGTAAAAACTTTGTATAAATGTGCATTTACCTCTAGAAGATAAATGCGACCGGTAAGCGAGTCTTGCAGAAGTATAATCTACTTCAATTGCATCAGGATTTAGTGCACAGACCATAAATTGTCCCAAGTCCTCATGCTTGAAAATCAGAATTGTAGTTGAATACCTGCTAACTTGTTTCAAGAACCATGTAAGCTTTACAAAACTGTGGTCTTCCTGTGAATAATTGACATCAAATTGACGACCATTTGGTAAACGAAACCAAACTTTTTTTGGCATCACACTTGCAAATGTTGTAGCCAACCTCTTTAGTAATTTCTGTATAAATCAGTTAAATTTTAAAAAACTCATTAGTAAACCATACTTGCAGCAAACTATATTATAGCAAAATTAATATGTTAAATTTGTACAATATTAAATAAAAAACTTACCACTATATTTTGTACATAGTTACCGGATTTAAGAATCACAATAAACTCTGGAAGCTTGGATACAGAAATATCCACCTAATAATTACAGGAACAGAAGATAATTATTTTTAAATTTAAAAAACCATTTAACTTGATTCTATTAATATGAATTGATATGATTACATACCATCTTCTCCTTCTGCTTCAATTTCAAATATGTTTTAGGAATATTTGCCCCTTTATTAGTGGCAACCAACTACAAAATTCCTGCAATGGATTAATCCCATCTGCTTCTTCCATTAAAAGACCTTTTCCTTTTTCTCCGTCATCAAATTTATGTTCAATCTCCATATCTATAAAATATGTAATTAAGAAACATATGTCCAATAAATATAAATTTAAAATCATAAAAATTTTAAGACATTGATAAGTGACATACCTTTACCTGAATCCAAATAAACCTATAGAAACCAATCTTTTCCAATCATCTCTTTTCCTCTAATACGCCTTTTCAAATAATCAATCTCTAATCCATCTTCCTGAAATATCCTTGCTGAAATGATATCACTATCATCCATTGTAAATAAAATTGTGTCTCTTTCGCGCAAATGAAATATCCTTAAGACATATCCAAGGCAGTTAAAATATCCATTTGCCGAGTTGTATGAAACAAAAGATTCATGCCCTTCAAGCGAGATTTTCATTATTTTCATAAGCTTTTCACTGTATTTGTACCGCACCAAACTTGGTACAACCTTGGAAAAAACAATAAACAATGCAATGTTTACAGATAACACATAAAAACACAAATACAAAACAAACACACAAACATACGGACTCTATTATATATACAGCCTTTTCGATTAAATCACATAAAAAACTACTTACAAAACCTCCACATGCCAGAGTATCCTTAGAGACGATTTTCAGAAAGGATTTTGGCGCAAACAAGTTACCTGCCATAAAAATTTATTAGTTTGTAATATTGTAGAATATCCGTAATTGAATCAATTTAAATATAGAATTTAAAGTATTTAATTTATCACATTACCTCTATCAAGATCTTTCTCATAAACATCATGTTTATAGATGCAAACATTCACATTGTTCACATTTTCTATATCATTATGCATCCTGTACATCACTATAGAATCATCAATTCCAAGTCCCGTGTCTGATACAAAATCAGACCAGCCTTTCCCAAATCTGCAATGGTCTCCAACCCTTTCCACCTCACATTTCCATTCCTTAGTGGTGACCCTCAGACTGACAGAGTTTCCATGTTTGAAGTTTTTGTAGAAATTCTCTGTTCCTGACTTCATTATTTGTCATATATGTAAAAATTTGTTCAGGTATCCAGCATATACACACTGGTATTAAAGTATGAATATGACCTGATATGGAAAACAATTGCAAATAAATCTTACCAGATCAATCCCATCACCTTACAAGTCTGCACTATTTACGCTAATACGGTAAGCTTCAGTTTTGTTCAGGAAACCATCATAAACTAACATAGCAACAGATTTCTAAAACTGAATGTTTCCATAGACAACCATGAATTCTTCGTCTTTCCATTCCGGTTTATTTAACATCCACTCATTTGGTTCTATCATCGGGTAGTTTATCTCAATTATCGCTTCCTAATATATCTTGACATTAAAGACCCCATCTCCATGATAATCAAATAAAACAAGATTATATATCATAATTCCATAAAACTCCATAAAGCGAGCAAGACCACATATTTTTCCGATTTCTGAATCATATCGAGCATACCATTTATGTGTTTTACAATATATCTTTAAGCCAGTTGGAATTCTTCCACCACAAACACTTTTAAAATCTTCTGGCACTCTCTGATCAAGTACCATTAAATCAAAATACATTTAAAAATAAACTACAGTTTGACACTATATAAATTAACGCTGTAAAATATACACTTACAAAGTGCTTAAAATCAGAGACTTCTACATTTGCTACCAGAAAGTTACATATACTCTCTTCATTATCTGTACAGTTGGTATTATGTTAATGTACCTAAATAAATGCAGTATATACATTCTAGGTTAAATTTTTACCTAAATTGAATTCGACATTCTTCGCTCTAGAACTGGATCCTTTCTTCATCTGTAATTACATAATAAATTTGTTCCAATCAATATAAAACACGTTATTTTACTTAAATATTACATGCATGAGATACAAATCAAAGATTTTACAAGAACACTACATGTATAGGATACAAAACTTGAGAATTACATGAATTTGAGCAAGTAATGTTCTTAAATTCTATATAACATTAATCGATTTAGTTAAGGTGTGTATACTTTAAAACTCTATCAATCAAGCAATATAATCTCAAGTTCTAACACTGATTTATGGTTCTATTGCATATATATATACTGTATGAAAGTAAGATAAACTATAGACAAAGTATAACACCCTCCAAATCCGGGGTATAGATTTGGGGCATTATTAATACCAACTACAAACTAAACTTGCACAAGCGGAATATAAATATAATAATTACCCCGAACTACTGCTACTCAGGATCTTTTAAGGTTAAGAGTTGAAAACAAGAACGACACACTAACTTTATTACAAACCCAAATAAAATAATATGTCTCAAGAACTCTCTTCATTACAAAACTTTATTATATGTACATTCTCACCACACAACTTTTATTCAAACCAACATTACTACTTATCCTGTTACACCTAATCTGGTAACTTAAAGCTCTCTTCTGGGATAGGGATGAATACTCTTGGTATAAGAGGGTCCCGCTGCTTGACTCGCTTCTTGACTATGCGGGTTCTGATGGGTTTCATTCTCTACCTTAACTGTAAAACAATAGGAATAACAATAAAAGGGGATGAGCCAAAATTGCTCAACAAGCCTGCAATAATGTATATAGTATAAAGAGAGAAGAATAAATGAATCGATAAGTTGCTGGTTTGAACAACCATCTGTTTCTGTATAGAATAATAATTTTTGCCAACACTGGCGAGTGCCAAATGAACAAGACTGGAAACAAGAACCAATATATGCATTATAACCTGCTGATCAGTCAGGATACAGTGCGGATCTATACCCAACTGTATAGACCCAACCAACATAAGGAGTACTCAAGCAACTATGGCTTATTAATTAAAGGTCTGGGTAAAACCCAGCCCGTATCGTACCCATCCAGTCCATAGCTGAGCATCCGGAACAATCGAAATACTTTTGATGTATCCCAACATTAGGATATATCGGAGTATATATATAACAAGGGTAAAAGTATTGGAATATAAATAATTAATTATAATTAAATAATCCTTAATTATATTTTTAAATAATTAATTAATTATTATTATATTTAAAAATAATTAATCCCTAATTATAAGGATTAATTACAATTTATTATCATTATTTACAAATTATAATCACTTACTCGATTAGATCGATTATTTTCAAATAATCAATCGATACAAGTAATTGATACGCTATTTATCGAATAAATAATTATTACTCGCACTATAATCTAACTCAACGATCAACTACTCGTATAAATACGAGCTATTCGCATTCCTCGTATAACTATCGAACTATTATTATTATTATTATTATTATTATTATAACTTATACGATTAATTAATCATTTAAAATTAATTATTCATTACTAATAATTATTACGACATTCTTCGAATAAATTATCGCTCGATTAATAATTCTACTTAACGGGATACTACTCGTATAAATACGAGTTACCTGAAATATTCAACTAATTAACGAATTATTATTCATATTATTCGATTAATTTTAATTCTTATTATTAATTAATTACCTAATTATTAATTAATTAAATAACAAATAAATAATTAGATAAATGATTAAATAATTAATTAAATAACTACTTTCGAATTTCTAAATTATTAAAATAATTCTAAATTTATTAATATTATTTTTCAGAATTTAAAACTGATTTTTATTTAATTTTTCTAATTTATAAAAACTATTTCTGATTTATAAAAATAAACGTAATTAATTAAAAATACAGAAACATATTTCAGGGAATACAGTTTAGGGCTTTTGGATCGAAACCGGGTTATATTTCCGGGTTGACGGGTCGACAGTCGGGTCCCCAAGAATATGGGTCGACCCACCGGATTCTGTAACAACTCCGGCCACCGGCGAAGTTTTCCGACGAATCCAATTCACGTTCCCAGAACATTGTTGCTTCGGGTTTTTTGATGCTATTCATTTCCCCTGAACTGCAGCTACCTATTCCCGGCGTCACCATCGTCAACTCGACCCTCCTCCGCCATCTCCGACCAAAGGTCGAAGTTCTCCGATGAACTTCACCGGAAAGTCGATCCTCATCAAAACGTTAACCACATTTCACAAAAATGATACCAAATCAAAGCTACAGAGTTCCTTAATCTATCCCAACAGTCCACAACAATCAAAACATCCATAAATTTACCAAAATCTAAGCTAAAAATATCAAAAACCCAAGAACTCGAACAACTACTTCCAGGGATTATACGACTCAATTAAACACACAAAATCATTCCTTAACTCAAGATAAAGCTATGGGAATCATCAAAACAAAGAAACGATTCATGAATCAAAAACGCCTAAATCGAACATAAACCCTAAAAAAACAAATTGAAAATCAAACCATTATCACATAAAATCGAGGATATAAACAGAAAGTAGGGATCAAGAGGATCATTTTGGTTACTCACATGATCGATTTGGTGAACAGAAACACTATGAAATCTGTGATTGAATCTCTGCAGTTGTTCTTCACCCCCACAAATTATTTCTTGATTTTCTGATTTTTAATTATAATTAACTAATTAATTAATGACAATTCAGGTATTTATATTTATGAAAATAATACCCCTAAATAAAATTAAAGGTCTAATTACACATCTAATAAAAATATTTGACCCCAATTTTTATAATTTTTGGGTATTAATAATGAATTTTTAAATATCCAATAAATACAAAGTAAATGCTAAAAATTCCCAAAAATTATGAATATTACAAAATTGCAAAGAAAAATGATGTATGATAATTTCATGATCATATAAAAATAAAAATGTGATTTTTATGGGGTTTTTGGTACCCGAAGGGGTCCGGAAAAGTCGTTTTTCGCGAAAAAGGTAAATTTGTAAAACGTCTAGGGGTTCAGAATAGCGATATGGTATAGGTCATTTTTGGAAAAATAGGACCAATGATTTTGTTTGAAATACGGGCTTTTAAAACACTGTTTGAGCTGTACGGGTTTTGATATAAAATATATAACTTATAATAAAACACTAGGGTTTTACGACTCCACACATTTAATCACATAATAATACACATAATTTATCTTTATTATAATATAATACAAGCGTAATTTCTCGGTCGTTGCATTCTCCCCCCCTTAACAGGATTCTGCCCTCATAATCACACTATATAAATAACTGTGGATACTTTTCTAACATATCCCGCTCGAGTTCCCAGGTTGATTCTTCAACCACTGGGTTTCTCCACAAAACTCTCACAAATGGTAGATACTTATTCCTTAATACCCTCTCTTGCCGATCTAAAATTCTTATCGGCCGCTCTACATACGACAAATTTGCCTGAAGTTCTATAGGCTCATATTCTATTACATGCCTTGTATCAGGGTTGTACTTCTTAAGCATAGATACATGAAATACGTTATGAATATGCTGCATATGGGGGTGGAAAGGCTAACTCATACGCAACCTTTCTGACTTTCTTCAAAATTTCAAATGGTCCGACGTAGCGAGGTTTCAATTTGCCTTTGTTGCCAAACCTGGTTAGTCCCTTCCGTGGTGATACCTTTAGCAGTACATGTTCCCCTTCCTGATAGTCCATATCTTTTCTGTATTGATCTGCATATTTACGCTGTCGATTCTGCGCTGCTTCAAGTCACTTTCGGATAAGTTCTACTTTTTCCTTGGTCTTCTAAATCAGTTCTGGACCTAGAATCTTGCGTTCTCCAACTTCATCCCAACATGTAGGTGATCTGCACTTTCTCCCATATAAAGCTTCGTAAGGTGGCATCCCAACATGTAGGTTAATTTAAGAAAATTCCACTAGCGGTAAGTGCTCATCCCAATTGCCTTCAAAGTCTATTACACACACTCGTAACATATCTTCAATTGTATGAATAGTTCTTTCACTTTGCCCGTCCGGTTGTGGATGATAAGAAGTACTCATGTTCAACTTGGTTCCTAGACATTCTTGGAATTGTCTCCAAAATCTTGAATTGAAACGGGGATCTCGATCCGATACAATAGATACGGGTACTCCATGACGCATTATGATTTCCTTGAGATATAAGTGCACTAACTTGTCCAGTGAAAACCTTTTGTTGATCGGAAGAAAATGTGCTGACTTCATTAATCGGTCAGTGATAACCCATATTGCATCATGATTTGCTTTCATCCTTGGAAGTCCCACTACAAAATCCATAGCTAAGTGCTCCCATTTCCATTCGGGAATATCTAGTGGTTGTAGTAATCCGCTCGGGCGTTGATGTTCAGTTTTAACCCTTTGGCATGTATAACACTTACTAACCCATTCCGCTATTTCTTTCTTCATGTTTGGCCACCAAAAGTTTTCCTTCAGGTCTCTGTACATCTTCGTGCTTCCGGGATGAATCGAATATCTTAAGCTATGAGCGTCTTGTAAAATTTCCTCTTTTAGTTCTGGTACGTTAGGTATCCAGATCCTCGAAGCAACTCGAAAAATTCCTTTAGCATCCTTCTGACTGGTAATCTCTTCTCCTGTCAAATTGTCGATTTCCTGGTCCATTACTTCTTCTTGATACCTTCTTATTTTCTCCAATAGTTTCGGCTGAAAAGTCATAACGTAAATCATTTCAGTAGAGCTTTCTGGAACACGAACTTCAATTTCCAGTTTATCGAATTCCTTGATTAAGTCTTCTGAAGATGTTAACATATTCAGTCGTTCCTTTCGACTTAACGCGTCTGCTACTACATTGGCCTTGCCTGGATGATAATTGATTGAGATGTCATAATCCTTGATTAACTCTAGCCAGCGTCGCTGTCGCATGTTGAGTTCCTTCTGTGTGAAAATATACTTCAAGTTTTTATGTTCCGTGTAAATCTCACATCTTTCGCCATACAGATAATGTCTCCAGAGCTTTAGTGCGAATACGATTGCTGCTAGCTCGAGATCGTGTGTTGGATATTTCTGTTCATGCGGCTTTAGTTGTCTAGAAGCATATGCGATCACGTTGCCATATTGCATCAAAACACATCCAAGTCCTCGATACGAAGCGTCGCTGTATATGACAAAATATCCTTGATCGTCAGGTAAAATAAGCACAGGTTCAGTTACTAATCAATTCTTCAATTCTTGGAAACTTGCTTCACATTTCTCGTTCCATTCGAACTTTTCATTCTTTCGTGTCAACTTCGTCAATGGTGTGGCTATCTTTGCAAAATCTTTAACAAATCTTCTGTAGTATCCTGCTAATCCCAAGAAACTTCGAACTTCCGTTGGAGTCTTTGGTCTTTCCCAATTTAAAATAGCTTCAATCTTCGCTGGATCCACTTGAATTCCTTCATTACTAATGATGTGTCCTAAAAATTGCACTTCCTTCAACCAAAATTCACATTTCGAAAATTTCGCATAAAGTTGTTCCTTTCGTAACGTCTCCAGTATCGTTCTTAAGTGTGTTGCATGTTCTTCTTCCGTTTTCGAATAAATCAAGATGTCGTCAATAAATACAATGATAAACTTATCCAGGTACTTCTTGAATAGTCGATTCATCAAATCCATAAATGCTGCAGGTGCATTCGTCAGTCCAAAAGCCATCACAAGAAATTCATAGTGTCCATATTTCGTTCTGAACGCAGACTTTGAAATATCTTCTGCCTTGATCTTTAACTGATGATAACCTGATCGTAAGTCGATTTTCGAAAACTATGCTGCTCCTTTTAGTTGATCAAATAAGTCGTCAATGCGAGGCAAATGATATTTATTCTTGATAGTTAACTTGTTCAGCGCACAATAATCGATACATAGTCGTATACTACCGTCCTTCTTTTTCATGAACAATACTGGTGCGCTATATGGGGATACACTTGGCCTTATAATTCCTTTGTCGAGATGTTCTTGTAATTACTTTACTAATTCCTTCATTTCAACAGGTGCCATTCGATATGGAACTTTCAAAATTGGTTCAGTCCCTGGTGCCAAATCAATAGTGAACTCGATTTCTCGATCCGGAGGGAGTCCTGAAAGTTCATCTGGAAAGACATCGGGAAACTCAAAAACTACAGGAATATCTTCAATCCTTGGGATTTCTTTTTCGGTGTCCAACACGTAGGCTAAATAGGCTTGACATCCGTGACGTAGCAATCATTTCGTCTGCATCATTGTTAAGAATCTCTGCTTTTATTTCTCACCTTTAAATATTACCGTTATATTTTCTTCAGTCTGTAATTTCACTTTCTTATTTGCGCAATCAATCTGAGCATTATTACTAGCTAGCCAATCCATTCCTAAAATAACATCAAATTCTCCTAACCTGAAAGGTATCAAGTCAACTGAGAAATGACATCTCCCTATCTCAATATCACAACCTGGACGTACTCGATCTACCATAACCTGATCATCATTTGCTAATTTTGTGACTAACACTTCATCTAACCACTAAACCTCAAAATCTATCTTAGAAATATAACTTTCAGAAATAAAAGATCTCGTAGCTCCTGAATCAGTCAATACTTGGGCATTTACTGAATTCACAAGGAGCATACCTGCAACCACATTCGGACTCTGTACAGCTTCCTTCATTGACATGTTGAAAGTCCTTGCCCTGGGCTAATTTTATGGTGGTAGTGTAGGTGGAGGTAATGCTAAAACCCTTGGAATACTAGCGGCCATCGTAACTCCTCTGCAGTCCTTGGCAATGTGTCATTTTCTTCCGCACTGGAAATAAGTAACCTCTGCTTTTCCCATCGGACATTCTCCAGAGTAGTGTCCCTTTGCTTGCACTTGAAATACGTGACATTTGGCTTGTTGTAAATCCCAGTATGCTTTTTACCACATGTTCTGCAATCAGGTATAGGCGGTCGGATAAGTCTTTGCTGACTTGGAGCTGGAAGTCGATTACCCGTTCTTTGGTTGCCCTGTTCTGGTCTCCTGAAGTTTACTTTTCCCCGGGCTTGAAATCCCTGCCTTCTGTTGAAACGGTTCTGGGAATTTCCTGGTCCTTTTCTTTCTGAGCTGCTTCACTCTCACCTTCAATGATCATGGCCTTCTGAAAAATAGCCGTATAAGTTGTCAGCTCAAATACGGCTACCCTGCTACGAATCCATGGCTTCAGTCCTTGCTGGAATATCTTGGCCCGCTTTTCATCCGTGTCCACTTGCTCAGGAACAAATCTGGCCAATTCAGTGAACTTGGTCTCATAATCCGCGACCGATAAGTTGTCTTGCTTCAGTTCCAGGAACTTAATCTCCATCTGATTCTTCATGAAGCGAGGAAAATATTTTTTCAGGAAAAGATCAGTGAATATATCCCAGGTCACCACACCTTCTCCTTCCAAAGCTTTCTTCGATTCCCACTAGTAATTGGCTTCGCCTTTCAGAAAGTAGCTGGCAAAATCCGTCTTCTGTTCTTCCTCAATTTTAACCAACGTAAAAGCCTTTTACATCTCCTTCAGCCATGCTCTCGCCTTTGTAGGATCTGTGGAACCGGCAAATTCTGGAGGCTTTACCGACTGAAATTGTTTGAAAGTAACTACAGGTGCTGCTGGTTGCACCTGATGTTCTGGATGAGCAGCTTGCTGTAGCATTTGTTATTAAAACTGATGCTGTTGCTACTGCATCTGTTGCTGCATCATCAACATCTGTTGTTGCATGAGATGAAACATCTGATCCATCTGATTATTATCATTTTGGCCCTCGGTATTTCCGTTAGACGAGTCGGGTCGTTCTTTTTTTTAGGTGCCATATTTCTGATAATAAAACAATGGGTTCTTTTAATAACAATTTGCTAAACAGGTGTTATGGAATAGAAACAATCTTTATAATATCAAAACAGAGTTAAAACAGTTGATATGGAGAAAGAAAACAATTTATTAAATATCTAAATAAATGAGTAAAAACAATGCGATGTTTAAATAAATCCTTTTAAATAATTTTGAAATTTTGAAAACATAAAGGGTACAACATGATTATAAATAAAACAACATTTTAAAATATGCAACAGTAAAACAATAAAATAAATGTAAATGCTTAAATGACTGGAAAAATAAAATAAAGAAAATGTGAAAAGGTTCATCTTATATATATGGGTAGGACACCAGCTGCATGTGTCAATGCTTGATACAAAAGTCTATAATATGTCAGTCGTATTGCTAATGCTATCAGTCAAAACTAGTAACTACACTCATACAAACTAGTCATACAATATTATGCTGCCTCTATCTACAGATAATATACAAGATACAAACACTCCTCTGTCTGCTAAGATCAGAATCCTGGTGGAACACGGCTCAGCTCCTCCTCTAAAGCCTCTAACACTGTCTCTGTGAGTCTCATCGCCCTGTGATACGCTGCCTCGGTACTAATGTCCTGCTGCCTCAAGTCAGTAAGCTCCTGAGAACCAGTCCTGTGGATCTGGCGTAGTCTCTCCCTCAACATGTAATCTGGGTGAAGTGCTCGAACTGGACCGTCCTCCTGTGTCTCAAACAACCCAAGGATCTCTCTACACTGATCCTGACATCTGACCCTCTCCTCTCTCTCTGACTGGTAGCGCTGATATATAACCGTATGATACTCACGAAGATCTGTGCGGGAACCTCGAGAAGGAAATGGTAATGGCTCATCCACTACTACCTCGTCCATAAACTCTGGCTGCGGGAAATAGTATTCTACGGGCATAGGGGCATAAACAGCTAGCGGTGCAGGAAACAAAACAGGCTGCTCCATGGGTGCATATACAGGTGGCTCTAACTCAGGTTCCATCTGTGGAATCTCTGGAATCTCAAACTGTGGCACAGGAACCTGTCGCTCTAAGTCCTCCAATTGTGGAATGTCAACCATATCAGGAACATCAAACATCAGAAACTCTAAAGGTGGAAAGTCAGGTATCTCCGGCTCAAAATAAGGGAAATAATCAACAAAGTCTGGTACCTCTGGTGGAGGGGGTATCTCTGGTGCTGGTCCTGGTGGCAATGGTGGAGGTGGTGGTAATGGAGGAAAAATCTGCACTATTGCTGGGGCTAGTACTGGTGCTGCTACTGGGTCTGACTCAGTTCGCTCCATAGATGACGACGAAGAAGCCATCTAATATGCACAACAATAATAACACAAGAACAATCAAATCACAATCCTAAAACTTATAACTTCTAATCACATAAACAAACAACCCTAACATTCTTACTTCTATCCTATATGACCTTCCTATCTTATCTTAACCCTAATGTTCTTGTTTTCAAGGGTCAAAACCTATGCTCTGATGCCAACTATAACACCCTCCAAATCCGGGGTATAGATTTGGGGCATTATATAAACCAATTATAAACTAAACCTACACAAGCGAAATATAAATATAATAATTACCCCGAACTACTGCTACTCAGGATCTTTTAAGGTTAAGAGTTGAAAACAAGAACGACACACTAACTTTATTACAAACCCAAATAAAATAATATGTCTCAAGAACTCTCTTTATTACAAAACTTTATTCTATCTACATTCTCACCACACAACTTTTATTCAAACCAACATTACTACTTATCCTGTTACACCTGATCTGGTAACTCAAAGCTCTCTTCTGGGATAGGGATGAACACTCTTGGTATAAGAGGGTCCCGCTGCTTGACTTGCTTTTTGACTATACGGGTTCTGATGGGTTTCATTCTCCACCTTAACTGTAAAACAATAGGAATAACAATAAAAGGGATGAGCCAAAATTGCTCAACAAGCCTGCAACAATGTATATAGTATAAGGAGAGAAGAATAAATGAATCGATAAGCTGCTGGTTTGAACAACCATCTGTTTCTGTATAGAATAATAATTTTTGCCAACACTGGTGAGTGCCAAATGAACAAGACTGGAAACAAGAACCAACATATGCACTATAACCTGTTGATCAGTCAGGATATAGTGCGGATCTATACCCAAGTGCATAGACCAAACCAACATAAGGAGTACTCAGGAAACTATGGCCTATTAATTAAAGTTCTGGGAAAAACCTAGCCTGTATCGTACCCATCCAGTCCAAAGCTGAGCATCCGAAACAATCGAAATGCTTTTGATGTATCCCAACATCAGGATATATCGGAGTATATATATAACAAGGGTAAATGTATTGGAATATGAATAGGGGATTCAATAAATTGGGAAAAATCAAGAATCGAAATGAAATAGAAATAAGAATTAATAATTGCGTAACAGTGTATATGACAAGAATTATCAAAGTGTAACTGATATGGAAAATGGGGTATAATTCACTATTCTGAATTTAGAATAGGGAAAAAACTTGCCTTGCGCGTACTTAACCTGGTTTAACTCACCGCCTTCTATCTCCTGCTTGATCTGCCTTGCTGATACTGGATCAATCATAGAAAGATAGTCGTTTAGATAACTTACTATATACTCATATCTCGAATTGATACTACGCAACCCTATCAATCTACCCATGCGTTTCTATCTGACTCGCATATATACATATATAATTATATAGCACATAAGGTTCACATAACCACGTAAAGCACATTGCACATAAAGCACATAATGGATTTTTGGACTTATAAATATTTTTAAAATCAATACTAGACTCATACCTGTATTAACTAACCCTATTTGATTTTATTATAATTTTTCGGAATTTATTTGGCTCAATTCTACCCCTATTAGGACATATAAACAATTAACTAACACAAGACCACTCTCTTCCGGAAGCAATTATGACTTATAATTATTTTTATTGGATTCGTTTCATTTTTCTGAGTCTAGGGGTCTTCGTTTCGCTCAAAACGGACTAACGGTTTAATTATTATGAATTAAATGAGATTTAATTAATTAATAATTAATTATAAATAATTAATTATAATTAAATAATCCTTAGTTATATTTTTAAATAATTAATTAATAATTATTATATTTTAAAATAAATAATCCCTAATTATTAGGATTAATTAAAATTTATTACCATTATTTACAAATTATAATCACTTACTCGATTATATCGATTATTTACAAATAATCAATCGATACAACTAATTGATACGCTATTTATCGAATAAATAATTATTACTCGCACCATAATCTAACTCAACAATCAACTACTCGTATAAATACGAGCTATTCGCATTCCTCGTATAACTATCGAACTATTATTATTATTATTATTATTATTATTATAACTTATACGATTAATTAATCATTTAAAATTAATTATTCATTACTAATAATTATTACGGCATTCTTCGAATAAATTATCGCTCGTTTAATAATTCTACTTAACGGGATACTACTCGTATAAATACGAGTTACCTGCAATATTCAACTAATTAACGAATTATTATTCATATTATTCGATTATTTTTAATTCATATTATTAATTAATTCCCTAATTATTAGTTAATTAAATAACTAATAAATAATTAGATAAATGATTAAATAATTAATTAATTAAATAACTACTTTCGAATTTCTAAATTATTAAAATAATTCTAAAATTGTTAATAATATTTTTCAAAATTTAAAACTGATTTTTATTTAATTTTTCTAATTTATAAAAACTATTTCTGATTTATAAAAATAAAAGTAATTAATTAAAAATACAGAAACACATTTCAGGGAATATAGTTTAGGGCTTTTGAATCGAAACCGGGTTATATTTTCGGGTTGACGGGTCGACAGTCGGGTCCCCAAGAACATGGGTCGACCCGCCGGATTCCGTAACAACTCCGGCCACCGGCGGAGTTTTCCGACGAATCTAATTCACGTTCCCAGAACATCGTTTCTTCGGGTTTTTTGATGCCATTCGATTCCCCTGAACTGCAGCTACCTATTCCCGGCGTCACCATCGTCAACTCGACGCTCCTCCGCCATCTCCGACCAAAGGTCGAAGTTCTCCGATGAACTTCACCGGAAAGTCGATCCTCATCAAAATGTTAACAAAATTTCACAAAACTGATGCCAAATCAAAGCTACAGAGTTCCTTAATCTATCCCATCAGTCCACAACAATCAAAACATCCATAAATTTACCAAAATCGAAGCTAAAAATATCAAAAACCCAAGAAATCGAACAAATACTTCCAGGGGTTATAAGACTCAATTAAACACACAAAATCATTCCTTAACTCAAGATAAAGCTACGGGAATCATCAAAACAAACAAACGATTCATGAATCAAAAACGCCTAAATCGAACATAAATCCTAAAAAAAAACAGATTGAAAATCAAACCATTATTACATAAAATCGAGGATATAAACAGAAAGTAGGGATCAAGAGGATCATTTTGATTACTCACATGATCGATTTGGTGAACAGAAACACTATGAAATCTGTGATTGAATCTCTGCAGTTGTTCTTCACCCCCACAAATTATTTCTTGATTTTCTGATTTGTAATTATAATTAACTAATTAATTAATGACAATTCAGGTATCTATATTTATGAAAATAGTACCCCTAAATAAAATTAAGGGTCTAATTACACATCTAATAAAAATATTTGGCCCCAATTTTTATAATTTTTGGATATTAATAATGAATTTTTAAATATCCAATAAATATAAAATAAATGCTAAAAATTCCCAAAAATTATGAATATTACAAAAATGCAAAGAAAAATGATGTATGATAATTTCATGATCATATAAAAATAAAAATATAATTTTTGTGGGGTTTTTGGTATCCGAAGGGGTCCGAAAAAGTCGTTTTTTGCGAAAAAGGTAAATTTGTAAAACGTCTAGGGGTTCAGAATAGCGATATGGTATAGGTCATTTTTGGCAAAATAGGGCCAATGATTTTTTTTGAAATACGGGCTTTTAAAACACTGTTTGAGCTGTACGGGTTTTGATATAAAATATATAACTTATAATAAAACACTCAATAAATATCCAATACACGTTCGGATCAAAACAGACAACACGTAGCACATAGCAATTAGGGTTTTACGACTCCACACATTTAATCACATAATAATATACATAATTTATCTTTATTATAATATAATACAAGCGTAATTTCTCGGTCGTTACATAAAGAATCGATTCATACCTCCATTGTAGAGAAAGAGTTTGATTCTACCGAGAGTGCCGTCTCCTTGGTCAAAAGAAGTTACCTTTTGCTTGAAGAAGTTGAGAATCCCAAAATAACGGTAGTTTTCTTATCTGGGCTTCTTTTAAGACAGGATTTTGATTTTATGTCGGCTTCTTTTAAGACAGGAGTTTAACATATCCCAAAGTCAACTTATTTGGGTTTTTTGGATATTTAATTCTTTTAATATTTTCTCCTTTTTTATAATTTTTAAAAAAACGATTTTTACAAAATAGTGTTATATATTATGTTTTAATATAAGTGACTTTTTGTATTATTTTGATTTTAAAATAAAATATTGTAATAAATTGTATGTTATGTAATATTTACTGGATTTTTTTAAAAAGTATTTAATTAAAAAAAATATTTACTCAGTTTTGTTGTACGAAGTATTAAAATATTGACTACTAAAAACGTAAAGAGAAATGTTAAAATATGAGTTAAGAGACTTTTAATTGGTTAAAATATGAGAAAAAGAAAACTAAAATAAAATTCTGAGATTTAACGTTAAATTATAATATCAATTTTATATTTCAAAATAAACGGAACCTAAATAATTGTAATAAATAAATTAAATAAAATTAGAAGATAACCGTTTATGTTATAAAAATTACAAACTTCGTGAAAAAAATTCAAAATTGAAGAAATTTGAAGTGCGCGTAGCGCGGGCAAAAAGTCCTTAGTATTCTTAAAGTGTACTCCTTAATTTACCCATTTTCCAAATGGGTAATTTTTTTACCCAAAACCCATATTAAGTATAAAATCACTAGATCCATGGATATATCCACAAATTTTACCCAATGGGTAAATAAATTTACCCATGACCCATATTAAGTATAAAATCTATATATCCATGGATATATCCATATAAGTTTACCCATTTTTTTACCCATCACAACACTAAACATGGAATTTTTTTGAATTTTAAAATTTAAACATCTTATCTAAGGAAAGATTTGCATGATTTTCTTACATCAGTTACAACACTAATTCAATGATAATTATTGGTTTCCTTATTCTCTCTCATTCTTTGCAAGCATGACCTAATTTTTTCATAAAATTCTTGATGAAGATTTGATGTGTATCATGTTCGTCATACAAGTTTACAGAATATGCTTTTCATCTGTTTAAACCAGGTTCATGATTTACTGAATATATCTGGATGGATTCTCAAGGAACAAGTACATCAGGTATTCATCTCCTTTGTCAGTTTACTTATAATAACATCGTTTTGCAGATATCTGATTTGATCATGATTTTCTTATAGGTTCAAAATGACGTGTTCGTGGACGCAATGTTGAAAATGTGTTTAAAAATCCATCAGACCCAGAGAATCAAGGTAGTGTACACTTTAATTCCATTTCTGATTCATTTATTGAAAGTGATAATGATGTTCATGTATTAATTCAGTTGTCAAACGTCGTACGCGTGGGAAGAATGTGGACAAGAATCTCACAAATTCAGCGAACAGATATGATACACGTAAGCTTTCTCTAAAGAATTTCAGATTGGTTGATGTGTATATACGTTTGACAGACCATGTTATGTAACATACCATGTATCTTCTTCGACTATATTTGATGTGCTTATGTTAATAAAACAGGTCATTCTGTAAGAACTCCGTTATCAATTATTGATCAAAGCGTGATACCAGAACAGGGTATTGGTCTCATTGTTTATCCGCCTGATTGTTTTTATACATGGATTGATAAATGTGTCCTGAAGTTTCTATTAACATTCAGGAATAAGACATCTTTCGAAAGGTGTGTTTCATAGCGGAGTTGCTGCAAATCTGGAAAGCAATGGAATGACATTAGAGTACATCAATGGTATCATTCTTCATCCATTATGATTGTTATTATACAGTTTTTGTAATGATGTCTTCAGTTTGCATATATGTGTCGTGTTGCTGTTAATAATAAAATAGGTCATTCTGTAATAACTCCGCAATCAATGATTGATCAAAGCGTGACACCAGAACAAGGTATTTGTATCATTTTTTATCCATCTGATTCTTTTAATACGTGCATTTATAATTGTGACTTGAATTTTTTATTAACTCAGGAATAAGACAGTTTTCGAAAGGTGTTTTGCATAGCGGAGTTGCGGCAAATCTGGAAAGCAATATAATGACATCAGAGTACAATAATGGTATCATTCTTTATCCATTATAAAAAGGTATTATACATTTTATCCAATTTTGTCTTCAATAATTTATTATATCTGTTGTTTTGCTGTTAATAATTTAGGCCTAATATATTGTTAAGATCATCAATAGGTAAAATAAGGATGGATTTTACCCATTACTACTAATTAACAACTTCATGCAGGTACTGTTTCATCTCAGTTTACACATTTAAAATAGCAGCCGCAAAATGTTCTAAAGAGTCCTCTTTCGATATTTGATGAAAATATATCTCCTAATATTTCAGCAGCCTCAAAACCAGGTTAATTTTAAAACAGTTTGATCAACATCTTATTCCAGCCTATTAGGAGATGTTGGTCATGTTTCATGCTTCCATTTATTTTCCATCTTCTATGTAGTGCGAAAAGTAAGAATTCGTTCAAAGAATTTGAACAAACAAGATCTCGGTGTTTTTCGTAACACCTTAGCAGATGGAGAAAGCAATAGAATGACACCAAAGCACAATAATGGTATCATTCTTACTCCATTCTGAGATGTATCGTACCTTTTTATAATTGTGCCATCAATTTGCCTATATATGTTGTGTTTCAGTTAATAATATAGGCCATCCAATGAGAACTCCTCTATCAAGAACTAATGAACGTGTGCCGCCTAATATATCGTTAAGATCTTCAAGCGGTAAAATTTAGTTGGATTTATTTCACGATTACTATTTTTAACATCTATTAATCCAGAATTTATAGCGGGGACATGCTTCAAGTGGTATTTCATCTCAAGATTCACGGTTAACACAGCAGACACAAAGTGTTCTGCAGACCTCTCTTGTAAAAAATCTTGAAAGCCACATAATTTGTTCTGAATAACCTAATGGTATAATTCTTGATATATCTCATTTTTCTGATACATCTGTTATTAAATTGCTTTTGAAATTGTGGATTTTGTGGGAATAGTTGCAGCAATGAACAATAGATCTATGATGCAGCCTGTTGTGGTAAAAAAATTACAATCGTGTCTACCGAGTCCTCTATCAATATTTGATCAAAATATATCTCCTAATATTCCATCAAATTTAAAATCAGGTTAATTTTCATTACTTTCATTAACTTTTTATTTCAGTCTATGTATAAGTGTTTATCAGCGCAGATGCTAAAATATGTTTCCCATTTCTATGTAGTGCATAAAGTTAGGATTCGTCCAAAGAATTTCAACAAAGAAAATCTCGATGTATTTCGTAGCACCTTACCAGATTTGAGAAAAATATCCGGACAATGTACGTTATCGCCTAATATTCAGTTTTCTTCTGCAACTAATACACAGTCATCAGGTAATTTTTTAAACAATAAAATGCAATTCCGGATGTATTAGTTGATTACGAAATTATGTCAAATTTTAAAAATTTCAGTATTCTGTAAAATATTTTTTCAGGAATGTATTCCTCTTCTCAGACAGGTGAACAAAGTACAAATCAATTTTTACGCATAATATCGCCAAACGTTCCTGTCAAATGTATCAAATTTTGCGGCTTATTCCTAAATTACAAAACTCTGAAGGATTATTTAAACAATGTGTCATGTTTAATACTCTGTATCTACTAATGTATATCATGCTGAACATAATAGTAAAAATAAAGAAATTCAGAATATTAACAGCAGTGGAAACAGTTCTCTCATATTCTCAATTCCTGAATCCTGTGTGACAACCGTTCACAAACAAAAAGGTGTCAGAAAGAAAATTGTTGCTGACAGTGAAGAAGAACAGAATCCTTCAAAAAATTTTTGTGGGAAACTATCACCAGGTCCTTCGTCATTCAATACAACAAATGTAATGAGTACATTTGAAAAAGGTAAAAGTTCTAGGCAAAAAAATTTAATGAATAAGTTCAACGATGTTGATGACAATGTTACCATCGACAGTGATACAACATGTGGAGGTATTAATTATTTGTTTCCAAATAATTTGTTTAATTCTGCAGGATATTAATAATTATTTTACTGTCTGAAGCATCACCTACTTTTGCTCAATTATGATTTTCAAAAATTTGCATTTTTTCGACAACCATGCAAGTGATATTGAGGATATTGATGAAGAATACTTGAGCAATAATCAATCTATGTGGGATGGATACTTGGATCTTGGAGCTCCTGATAAAATCTGTTCGAAGTGTGATGCTGTCATGTGGAATCACGAAAAAAACAATAAGAGTTCTCCTAATAAGCCACCAACATTTTCTCTTTGTTGTAAAAATGGTCAAGTCGTACTGGATAAGGAGAAACAGCCTCCTGAACCTCTGGCTACTCTCCTTACTGGTGGTGTTCATTTTAAGCATTTCAAACAAAACATAAGGTTTTACAATTGAACGTTTACCATGAGCTCTACTGGAGAAAAGATTGACCATTCAATAAACAGAGGTGGTGCGCCATATTGCTTCAAGGTCCAAGGTGTTAATTATCATAATATAGGAAGTCTGGTCCCAACTGACGATAACACTCCAAAGTTTTGTCAGCTTTATATCTATGACACAGAGGACGAAATCAACAACATGATCAATACAGTTAATGGTGGCAGGGATGCTGTTAATGAAGAAATTGTACAATCTTTGTTGCATATGTTGGATGAGCATAACAGGTTGGTTAAAGGTTTTCGTATGGCTCGCGAAAGGGTTAGGCAAAATGCAGTAGATGAGTTTAAATTGGTTATGATTTAATCGAGTTCAGCAAGTGGCCGACCAAATCACATTGCTCCATCAAATGAGGTAGCATGATTGATTGTTACTTCTCCTTATGCAAAAGGTTGTCGAGATACTGTCATTGATTCTAGAGTTGACGGATTACAGAGGATTTTTGAGACCGATCCACGTTTCATGCAACTTCAATATCCATTACTTTTCCCTCATAGAGATATTGGATATTACCGTGAGATCCCGTTAAATAGACCTGTGAAGCATTCTAAAAGAGACGTAGAAGTTACCGAATCTGAAGATCCTGACAAAAAGGGTGCTAAAAAATATATTACAATGAGAGAGTGTTATAATTATAAACTAATGATCTGTCTTTCAGAAGGTACAAATTTGCTTTTAACAAAAGTATAATTTCTCATTCAGCTGTTCAACTTTGTGATAATTAGTTTATATTCGATTCATTTATACCTTTTACTGTAACAGGTTTGACACCACATCGTTTATGGCAGCAATATGTTGTGGATGCTTTCACCGCAATTGAGCAGTACAGATTGGACTGGATTAGAGACCATCAAACTACTATAAGATCTGATCTCTACCATAATATCAGAGAGGCAATGCAAAAGGGAGATAGAAATCCATCCAATACTGGTAAAGCAATCATTCTTCCCTCCCCATTCACCGGAAGTAAGCGCTATATGACTCAGTATTTTAAAGACTCATTAGCAATATGTCGAACTTTAGGACATCCTTCATTGTTCCTTACTATGACCACTAATACAAAATGGCCCAAAATTCAGCACATGTTAAAACATATATCTGGTGTTGATGTTGCTGATGAACCTGATGTTGTAGCCAGAGTCTTTAAAATGAAGGTTGATCAACTTATGGGTATGATTAAAAAGACAAATTATTTTGGCAGATGTATATGAGGTATCATTTTCACTAAGTTTTTTTATACTCAATTTATTATTCCTAAATTGTTCTATCAAAATGCACTTTTAGTATATATTTTGCCTGGTACTAACCGTTCTTCTGCAATATTTCCATAGTGATGCATGTAATTGAATTCCAGAAGCGTGGATTGCCTCATGCTCATATATTAATTTGGTTGCACCCCGACGATAGACCTAAAACAACTGAGCAAATTGATAAAATGATATCAGCTGAAATTCCCGATCCAGAAATTGATCCAGTTGGATATAATGCCGTGAGCAATTATATGATCCACGGACCATGTGGTCCCGATTATACTAAATCTCCATGCATGGTCAAAGGCAACTGTATAAAGCATTTTCATAAGCTGTATTTTCATTAAGATCCTTAAATTATAAATACTTTACTTTGTTAATACCTCCAATTTTATTACCAGATTTTTTACAATTTTAAATATATTTTATTACAGGTATAATTCTCATACATTTTTTGATGAGTGTGGATTCCCCATATATAAAAGAAGGAGGACTGGAATTACCATTAACAAAAAGGGGGTCAATCTTGATAATCGCTTTGTTGTCCCATTCAATCGCGATCTTTTGGTGCATTTTCAATGTCACATGAATCTGGAGATTTGTAATAATTCAAGATCATTAAAGTACCTTTTCAAATACTGTCTAAAGGGTCATGCCATGGCAACAATGTGTTTGAGGAAAACACGTATAGGTACTTCTGCAACAATCCTAAAAAAAGCACCAAAAGGTCTGATTGATGAGGTAAAACATTATTTGGATGGGAGATATGTTTGCGCACCAGAAGCATCTTGGAGGATATTTGCTTTTGACATTCTTTCCCATTGGCCATCGGTAGAAAGGTTACCGATACATTTACCAGGCGAGAATCATGTTTCGTTTAAGGCTGGAGATGTCTTGGAGGATGTTTGCGACAAGGCAATATCAAAAACAAAAACCAAGTTTGAAGCATGGTTTGATGCAAATCAGACTTTCCCAAATGCGAGGAATTATAGTTATTCTGAATTTCCAAATAATTTTACTTGGCATCCTCGATCTGGTATCTGGAAAGAAAGGAAAAGAGGAGATGTTATTGGGAGACTCTCTGAAGTGCATTCATCAAGTGGTGAACTATTATATCTCTGCATGTTATTACTTAGGAAGAAAGGTTCCAAGTCTTTTGAAGATCTTAAAACTATTAATGGACACATCCACGAAACATTCAAGGAAGCATGCGCGGCCCTTGGTCTTCTACAAAATGATAACCAATGGCATGAAGCAATTGCTGAGAATTTCCATACATCATTGCCTCCACAGTTACGTGCAATGTTTGTCGATATTTTGGCATATAGTCCTATTTCAGATCCACTTAGACTTTGGGAAGCTAATTGGCAATGTATGTAAGACGATATTCTCATCATCAGGCGATATATGCTTAATGATCCTCATCTATACCTATCAAATGAAGATTTGAAGAATTATGCACTTGCAGGTTTATATCTTATTATCATACTACCTGAATAATTAACATAATTCTGTTTTAGATATTATATGTAGTATACTTTTAAACTAACATAACACTTCATATATATTTTTTCCCGCAGAAATTGAAAAATTGTTTAATGACATCGGGAAGAGTTTGAAGGACTACGCGACAATGCCATTTCCAAGTGAAGTTTATTTTAGCAATACTGTTAACAGACTACTCCAAGAAGAAATTCATATGATAAAGAAGAACTAAAAATTTTGCATGAAAAGAATCATGGAATGCTCAACCTTGAACAGAAGAACGTTTACGAAGTGGAGGATGCGGCAAGACATTTTTGTGGTAGACATTATGTTGTCGCCTTCGTTCAGAAGGAAAGATTGTGCTTCCTGTTGCCTCATGTGGAATAGCAGCCGTATTGTTGCCTGGTGGTAGAACTGCACATTCAAGATTCCATATTCCTTTGAAACTTGATCAGGATAGTACAGCCGGAATCAGACATGGAACCGATGTTGCAGAATTAATTCAATAAATTGATTTGATCATTTGGGATGAAGCGCCAATGCAACATCGTCATGCCTTTGAATCTTTTGACCGTTCTTTGAGGGATATAATTTTTGTTATTGACAAAAGGAGAGCAAAGAAGCCATTTGGTGGTATCACAGTAGTTTTTGGCGGCGATTATAGGCAGATTTTACCCGTGATTCCAAAGGCATCCAGAGCTGAAGTAGTAGGTTCCACCCTCAATGAATGAAAGATTTGGGAATTGTGCCAAGTATTTTTACTTAAGCAAAATATGCGGCTTCATGCAGGAAATACAGAAATGGAGAATAAGGTTATAGCGGATTTCAGTAAATGGCAGCTTTTAGTTGGCGATGGTAAAGTTGAGAACTTTAGTCCTGATGCAGACACTGGTGAAATGCTAATAAAGATTCCAGATCAATATGTTGTTCATACCACGCAAAATCCTATATAAAGTCTTTTTGAAATTACTTACCCGGATTTTCTAAGAAACATGTCTTCACATTCTTATCTAAGGTCAAGAGCTATCCTAACATCAACTAATGTTGTGGTGGACGACATCCATAACATCATTCTTGAGAAAATTCCTGGAACTCTACACACATATCTTAGTCAGGATTCAATTGATGATGCTGGTGATGAAGATAATGAATTCAGATCAGCATTTCCAGTAGAGTACCTGAACTCATTAAATATGCCTTGCATTCCTAAGCACGAGTTAAACATCAAGGTTGGCGTCGTTGTCATGCTTATGAGAAATTTAAACCAAATTATGGGATTGTGTAACGGCACGCGAATGATTGTGACATCTTGCAAGAAGAATAGTATTGAGTGTGAAATATTATGCGGATCCCATGTTGGCTCAAAACATTTGATCCCGAGGATATAGATGATTCCAACAGATACCAGCTGGCCTTTTGAGTTTAAAAGAATTCATTTCCCACTCCAGATTTGTTATGCAATGACAATTAATAAGAGCCAGGGCCAATAACTTGACACGGTTGGTCTATACCTTCCCAGAGTAGTGTTTTCTCATGGCCATATCTACGTTGCCATCTCAAGAGTTACAAGACCAGAAGGTCTCCACATTCTCATCGACAGTGATGATGGTACCACCACAAATATTACATCAAATGTAGTCTATGAAGAAGTATTTTACAACATACCGAGCATAAATGATGAGAATGTATCAGATTAGTTATTTGTATTGCACATTTACAATCCTGACTAAGTTACTCATTATTTTATTATAATTGGTAGTCTGAGAAATTATTTGTTATTAAATTAGAATTACTTCAGGTCATATTGGTTATTGATGCTCATATGCGAAGTAAAAGTCAGATTCTCGAATAGTTTTTTATGCATATCAAATTATCAATATAATTAGATGTGATATGCTTTATATTGATAAGGATACATTATGATAATCAGAGAAGATTATGGGATAACAACAATATCTATAAGATAATTAACTCATATTTAAATATATGTTTAATATCACGTTTATGTTACTAATTGATCTTCTATTTTAACACAATCTTTTTTTCCATGCTAATATTAGTGTAAGCTGTTAAGGATCATCATACAACTCTAATAGATATCTATTGTTTGAGATTTTCATGGACTAATTATCAGCCTATCAGCTTAACTATAAAGATAATGTATATCTTTATTAAAAATACAGCCGATTGTCTTAAACGCTCCACACATTCGGATTTTTTTTGCTATATATCCAACTGACAAACTAATTTCAGAGTTCATATGGCAGAACATCCAAGTATAAATACAATTCATTATCTCTTTGTTGATATGAACATTTAACATACTCCTTTTTTGATAACATCTATTAACTTTTTCATTACTCAGATATGCAGGACCATCATCATTTATCCAATCTGGATGGTAATCATACTATTTGGACTTTGAAGGTCTATGTGACAAGAATGTGGGTATCAACTAATCAACAAGGTGTTTTAGTCAGGCACAATCTTATTCTATTGGACTGTGAGGTTTGATTGAATAACTATATGACTTATACCACATTTATGATTGTGTTTTCCAGCCTCTATCCTAAGATTTTCTTTTTTGCAGAATAATCACATACTTGCAATTGTTCCACCAGCTCTTTGGAATTTGTTTGCCTTTATCATTCATCCTGGCACATTGTTACGTATCAGAAATGTTCAGTTTATTCCAGCTGTTGGGTTTTTGAGGCCTGTACGTTCTGCAAATTACATCATATTTCTTCCCATCACTGTGGTGGTGTTGGAACCTGAGGAAATTTTGAGTATACCGTGCCATAAATTTGATTTGGTTCCTGTGACGCTCCTATATAATTCTCTTCATTGTTCTGCTCTCGATGAGCTTCCTATTTATTCCACTGGTATTGCGTATTAAATTTTAGAACAAATTGCTTACAATTTGTTGTTTTTAACTTTAAGTTTATTGTTGTAGATGTTATTAGAATTGTTGAACTCCTGCAACCAGTACAATCTATTATGACAAGATTTGGTGAAAAGGAAGTGTTACGCTTTAGAATTTCAGATGGTGTGTAAGACTCTTCAATAAAAAATTTGACAATTATAAAAATACTACGCCATCCTCCAATTTTCATATTTTACGTATTAACACTATTGAACATCCATAAGTGTTTGACGTTTTATTATATTCGTTTTAAGAGGGCCATCCAAGTGTGTTTTAGCGGTTCTTTGCTAACAAATTTTGAATTATTGTACCAAGTTACTGAAATTGAACCCAAAATTGTGATTCTGGCATCTGTTAGAGTCTTTATGTATCGAGGTTAATGTCTTAGTTTTTATATTAAAAACCTTTAAAATTGTAAGCCTTCTCATAAGTTATAGAATTTCTTCTAACTCTTAAATAATATATATTTTTCGCTCTTAAAAACAGGAAGAGCGCAGATCAGCAATATTCCGTCAACAAAGCTTTTTGTCAATCTTGATTATCCTGATGTCTTTTATTTGAGGAAGAGGTAACTAAATATAAATTTTATATTTTTGATTTTTACATTATTTTTTCATATACACGCTTATAATTTTTACATACTTTGCAATATAGGTTGATGGACATTTGACAAATCTAAATTTGACGCTGCAGAACCATTCCCATCAACGAAGCTTGAAGACATTTTATTTTTACTGCATTTGTATTAAATTGATGAGACATGTCATTTTTCAATTGTTGGAATACTGATAAACTTCCTGATTCAACCGCATTGTCGTATTTGTTTTTATTAAACTTATTTACCATGCTATGGATTATTTTATAATTTCTGTGTAAAACATAATTCTCTCAGTATTTGTCTTTATTAAATGTTGGAACAATTTTGATCACATTATCTCAACTCAACGGTTTAAATAAATGCATTAATTTAATATGTATATTCTAAAGTTCTGAAAAACAATGTTATAATTCCATTTCGAAAGAATCAAACAGATTATGTTATAAATATTCATATCATTTTCATATCTTATGCATATTTTTAAATGAATTAGAGAAACAGACAGAGTTATGAACAAAAATATACAAGTTAATAAAAAAATGGAATTAATAACACTTTGATTGTGATGATTGGATTAATTTAATTAATTAACCTTAATTAATTAATTAACTCAAAATTTAAAATATAATATTCCATTACATCTAAATTGTACTTATATATTCAAGAATTATATTGAATAGATAGGAAGATAATTGATGATTAATGATATAATCATTCGGGATTATATTGTTGTCGGTCTTTATCGTACATTTCTAAAAAAAAGTATCAATTAGCATCAACTTACCAGATTGAATAAGATAATTGATGAATAATTAGAGAATCAATCAGGACCATATTGTTGGCAGTCTTTATCATACAGTTAAAATAGAGTATCAATTAGCATCAATTTACCAGTTTGAATAGTAATCATAACCTATCAAGTTGAATATATCATTTGCAAATGCATTTAAATATCATGCCTTGAGATAAACATCAAACATACTCTGACACTAAAAATAAAACTTTAGGTTTCCTCTCAATTTGTTTCCTCTAAAAATATCATTGATTGGTACGAACTGATATAATATGTTATCATTATTTCTTCATCGTGCATGCTGTCAATTTTTGTTAATATTTTGCAGGCTTTAATTCCTCAATTGTTAATGCTTGACACTTTGTTTAATTGACTTGAACAAAAGCTTCAATGGAGTCTGCAGTATTCAATCTTATTGAAGACCTTGATCAATCGACTACCAATTGGAAGATTAAGGCCAGAGTAACTAGGATGTGGACCAGCGTTAGCTCTGAGAATGGATCAGTCAAAGGATATAATGTCATTCAGCTTGATGATGATGTAAGTCTTATGTTGTAAAGTTTTATTACGGTATTACGTAAAATCCTACCTTTTTTGTATACCAAATATAACATCCTTTTTTGTTTTAGAATAATCACGTCCATGCATTTGCTTATCCCAATATTTGGAATGGATTCAAAACTCCGGTGATTGAAGGAGGCGTTTATCTTTTTGACCAATTTTCAGTGAAAGATGTTGTCGGTAATCTGAAGCCTGTACAAGCTGATATATGCATCAGATTTTCACAATATACTACAGTCACCGCCGTTGAAAACGATGGCATGATTCCTGCCTACAAATTCAAATTTCTGGATTTAGGTGATCTTTTTGCTGAGGCCAGCAAATATCATCCACAGCAACAACCTAAATTTGCTATAGGTGACCTTAATATAATACTCTTTTGGTTCAGATTATTAGTTTTTTAAATGTGTACCTTAATATTTCACTGTATTTTATCTTTCACTAAATTAAATATATTGCTCTGTTTAATTTAGATGAAATTGGAGTTATTGAGGATTTTCAACCTCTAACGAAACTTGACACAAAATTCGGCATGCGAGATATTGTCAAATTCAGGATTTGTGATTCCAGGTTTGTCGAATGTATTAATATTTATCCTGTAATTATAATTATTGTTAGATATATTTGATAATGTCATGTGTAATATGATTTGTGTTTAGTTTTCAGATCTTACTTAATAGGACAAATCAGTTCTTAACTGGAAATCAGCACTTATACTAAAGACAAAACTTAAGATATCAGAACTTAAATTATTAGAACTTAAGTGATCAGAAGATATTTATCAGGAGATAATATCAGGACTTAAGATGACTTTCAGATAAGACAGGCGGCTGATTGAAAGGAAAGAAGATCGAGACTAAGACAGAAAGAATTATGCATGAAGAAAGAATTCTATGAAGAATAAAATACTTGGAAGAAAAGATAACTAGTTGATATATTTTAGGAAGCAGAATTATATTCCATATTAATTAGAATTTATCTTGTAACTGTGTAGTATATAAACACAGGCATAGGGTTTACACTATAAGTGTTATCATTATCGAAGTTATTATTCTTTGTAACCCTAGCAGCTCTCGTGATAATTTGTTCATCACTGAGAGAGGACAGTTCCATATTGTAACAGAGTTTATTGTGTAGAATAAAATATGTTTTTTGTTACTTGAGTTCTTATATTTGATTTGATTATGCTAAACACTGTATTCAACCCCCTTCTAAAGTGTGTGTGATCTAACAAGTGGTATGAGAGCTATCTGTTAACACATAAACAGTTTAAGATCCAAAAACAATCATGTCTGAAGAAGAAACTCCAACCAAGCCCACCAAAACTGATGAACCTCCAAAAACCATAACCCATAGTCGATATGAGACTATAAGAGTTCCCATGTTGAAACCTTCTGAGTATTCCATATGGAAAGTGAAGATGGCTATGTTTCTGGAAGCTACAGATCCAGAATATCTCGACAGGATTAATGAAGGACCACATATGCCAACCAAACTCTCTGTAGAAGTTGCAGGTCAGCCAGCAAAGTCTGTACCAAAGGAGAAAAGTGATTACACTGCTGAAGATATCTCATCGATTGCAAAGGATGCAAAGGTAAGACACTTGCTGCATAGTGCCATTGATAATGTCATGTCAAACAGGGTAATTCAATACAAGACTGCAAAAGAGATATGGGATACTTTGGAAACAAGGTGTCAGGGAACTGATTCAATCAAGAAGAACAGGAAGACTATAATCACTCAAGAATATGAGCACTTTGACTCAAAGCCTGATGAGTCATTAACTGATTTATATGACAGATTTGTCAAACTCTTGAATGATTTGTCACTAGTTGACAAAGAGTATGATATTGAAGATTCAAATCTTAAATTCATGTTAGCACTTCCTGAAAGATGGGATTTTAAGGCCACAATAATAAGAGACAACTATAATCTTGATGAAACAACTCTTGATGAAATTTATGGGATGCTCAAGACTCATGAACTTGAGATGGAACAAAGAAGCAAGAGGAATGGAAGAAAGTCAAGGACAGTTGCTTTTGTGGCTGAGGAGGAAAGTCCCAAAGTTGTTGCATCAAAGAAAGGCAAAGGAAAAGCTCTCATCATAAAGTCTGATACTGAGTCATCAAGTTCTGATAGTGATGATGACTTAGAAACTGAAAGTATATCGGAGATAGACCCTGATGAAGAGATGATGAACTTGTGTGCTTTTATGGTGAAAGGAATCACAAAGATTGCATACAGGAAATTCAGAAGAGGAAAGAAGTTTTCCAGGAAAGGTGCAAGTTTTGAAAAGAAAGGTTTCAGAAAATCTGAAGGCAAAGGAGGAAAGTCTGACAGAGGAGATTACTCAAATGTTAAACGCTACAACTGTGGTGAGAAAGGCCACATATCTCCTCATTGCAGAAAAGGGAAGAGTGACAAAGGCAAGGCTCTTGTCACAAAGAAGAAAAGTTGGTCAGATGCTTCAGATTCTGAGGATGAGGAAAACTATGCCTTGATGGCAAATGTTGATAGCAGTTCTGATACTGCTGACTTAAAGGTACCTCAAACTACTTATGCCTTTCATATTGATGATATTACTGAGTTGAGAAGATATCTTAAAACCATGTTCATTAGTTATAAAGATCAAACTTTAACATGTGAAAGATTAACTTCTGAAAATCTTGCTTATAAAAAGAGGAATGATTATTTAGAAAAAGAGTTAGTCATGTTCCAACAAACTCAGAAAGATAGAGATGATGCCCTTTATATTAGGGATGAAGTGTTAAAAATGAATGAATCTCTAAAAACTGAGTTAGAAAAGAAAAGAGAGATTATCAGGACTTAGACTAACTCTGGTAAAGCAACTCAGGATATTCTTAGTAGTGGAAACTGGAAAGAGGGCTTAGGTTATGGAGATGATAAGAACAGTAAGAGAACTGTAGAAACTGAGCCTATAGTTGTTAAAAAAACAAAGGTAAATCCTGTTAAGTTTGTAACTGCAAAGTCTGATATTGAGAAATCAGAAGTTAAGGAGGAAGTAACTTCTGACAAACCTAAACAGGATAAGCCAACTGAAGTCAACATAGGCTTAATGACTAAGAAGCAGCTTAAACATAAGCTGAAAGATGTTAAGAATGTAAACAAGGTAAAGGCACCTAGGAAAAATAGGAATGGAAAGGAAGGTGTGAACAAAAGTAACAATTATAAGCATGTTCCTAATGCTCCTAGAAAAACATGTCATAACTGTGGAAACTCTAACCATCAGGCTTCTTTTTGCAGGATGAATAAGAACATAAACTCCTTACCTTCAAAGTTAGGAGTTAAGAGTCGGTCTGTTAGATATAAGCCACAAAATCCTTGTTTTCATTGTGGTAGTTTATGGCATTCCATTTATACTTGTAAGGAATATCATAGTTTGTACTATGATTATTATCAAATAAAACCTTCTGTAAAGAAAGTTAGCATTATTCCTTCTAGTATAAGTTCTGATGCAAAGTCTGTATTGCAAATTCTGATAAGAAAACTGTTAACATAAACTCTGATGCTAAATCCGCTGCAAATGTTAACAAACTTAAAAAGGCCAAAGGATCCAAGCAAGTTTGGGTCCTTAAAACTAATCATTAGTGGTCTTTGTGATTGTAGGGCAACAGAAAAAACATCCTAGTTCTGGACAGTGGATGTTCAGGACATATGACTGGAAATAAAGCCTTGCTATCAGACTTTGTGGAGAAAGCTGGCCCAGGTGTTTCTTATGGAGATGGAAACATTAGAAAAAATCTTGGATATGGAAATATCAATCTTGGGAATGTCATCATTGAAAAAGTAGCTCTGGTCTCAGGACTTAAACACAATCTGCTGAGTATGAGTCAAATCTGTGACAGATGTTATCATGTGGATTTCTTTGAAAAATACTGTGAAGTTGTAAGAAAATCTACAGGAAAAGTTATTCTATAAGGATACAGGCATGGTAACATTTATGAAGCCAAGCTTTCAACAAGTACTGATGGTTCTGCAATCTGTCTGTTGAGTAGAGCATCAATTGAAGAAAGCTGGGATTGGCACAAGAAACTCTCTCATTTAAATTTTAACAATATAAATGAACTAGTAAAGAAAGATCTTGTGAGAGGACTGCCAAAATCAGTATTTGCTCCTGATGACCTTTGTGATTCATGTCAGGAGGCAAAACAAAGAAAATCTTCATTCAAGAGCAAGACTGAATCATCAATTCTTGAGCCTTATCACCTACTACATGTTGATCTATTTGGTCCAGTGAATGTCATGTCTATTACAAAGAAGAAATATGCTATGGTCATAGTGGATGAGTTCACCAGATACACATGGGTGTATTTCTTGCACACAAAAAGTGAAACTGTATCTATCTTGATTGATCATGTCAAACAACTGGATAAATTGGTCAAAGATTCTGTGAAGATCATAAGAAGTGATAATGGCATTGAGTTCAAGAACTTGATCATGGAAGAGTACTGCAAAAACTATGGAATAAAGCAGGAATTTTCTGCTCCTGGAACTCCACAATAAAATGGAGTTGTTGAAAGAAAGAATAGAACTCTTATTGAAGATGCAAGAACTATGCTTGATGAAGCAAAGTTGCCAACCTACTTTTGGGCTGAAGTTGTGCAGACTGCTTGTTTTACTCAGAATTTAACACTTATCAACAAGCATGGAAAAACACCATATGAGATGGTGAAGAAAAAGAAGCTAAATCTGAAGTATTTTCATGTATTTGGATGCAAGTGTTTTGTTTTTAAGACTCATCCCGAACAGCTATCCAAATTTGATCTAAAAGCTGATGAAGGAATTTTTGTTGGATATCCACTTTCTACAAAAGCCTTCAGAGTCTACAATTTAAGAACAAGGGTTGTCATGGAATCTATCAATGTCTCTTCTGATGATAAGAAGATTACTGGACTTGATGATTTCAATGATCATGATCAGCTGAGATTTGAAAATGAATTTTTAAATTCTGATTCTGAAACTCCTGACAATCTAAATCCTGATACTGCAAACTCTGATGGATTAAACTCCGATGTCATTGAATCTGTGGTGACTATGCCAAAAGAAGATGCACATGTGCAGGGGGAGCATACTGAAGATACAACCACATCTCAAGAAGCATCAGAATCTACAACAGGCTCTTCAAGTTCTGATGGGCCAAGTTTTGGTAATTCTGGAAACTCATGTTCTGATATTTCTAGAAACTCAAATTCTGAAGGATCCAACTCAGAGAGCATAATTTCAGGGGGAGAATCAGAAAATGTTGATGGAGACATCATGGATCATGGGGGAGCATCCAGTTCTAGAGAAAACCTTCCATCTACAAGGAAGTGGACTAAAACACATACACATGATTTCATTATTGGAAATCCTGATGCAGGTGTCAGAACTAGAATAGCTACATCAAATGAATTTCTCTATCATTCTTTTATTTCTCAGACTGAACCAAAGAAAGTGGAAGAAGCTCTTCAAGATGCTGATTGGGTACAGGCAATGCAAGAAGAGTTAAATAAATTTGAAAGAAATAAAGTCTGGACCCTAGTGCCAAGACCAAAGAACAGGTCTGTTGTTGGTACAAAGTGGGTGCTCAGAAACAAAACTGACAGTGATGGCATAATTACAAGGAACAAAGCAAGGCTGGTTGCAAAAGGATACTCTCAACAGGAGGGAATTGATTATGATGAAACATTTGCACCAGTTACTAGATTGGAAGCCATAAGGATATTTTTGGCTTATGTTGCTCACAAGAAGTTTAAAGTTTTTCAAATGGATGTGAAAAGTGCTTTTCTCAATAGAGAATTGGAAGAAGAGGTATATGTTGAACAACCTCCAGCCTTTGTAGATCCCAAATTTCCCAATCATGTCTACAGGCTTGATAAAGCACTTTATGGCGTTAAGCAAGCTCCAAGAGCATGGTATGAGACATTAGCTCAGTTTCTTCTGGAAAGTGGATTTAACAGAGGGACTATTGACAAAACACTATTCTACCTCAACCATGGAAAGGACTTAGTATTGGTGCAGATATATGTTGATGATGTCATTTTGGTTCTACAAATGATAGACTTTGTAAGAAGTTTGCCAAGCTGATGCAGTCAAGATATCAAATGAGTATGATGGAAGAACTTAAATATTTTCTGGGCCTTCAAGTCAAGCAGAATGAAGAAAGAACTTTTATTTGTCCATCTAAGTACACCAAAAATTTGTTGAAGAAATTTGGAATGCAGGATTGTTCAAGTGCATTCACTCTTATGGCCACTACAACTAAGTTGGATAAGGATACTGGTAAATTAGTAGATATTACTGATTACAGAGGTATGATTGGCTCTCTAGTCTATCTAACTACAAGTAGACTTGATATCATGTATGCTACCTATTTTGTGCAAGATTTCAAGCAGATCCAAGAGAACCTCACTTAACAGCTGTGAAAAGAATTTTCAAGTACCTTAAGGGTACAGCTGATCTGGGATTGTGGTATCCTAGAGAATCAGATTTTAAGCTAATAGGTTACTCAGATGCAGATTTTGCAGGATGCAAAATTGACAGGAAAAGCACAAGTGGAAGCTGCCAATTTCTTTGAGGCAGATTTGTTTCTTGGTTTAGCAAGAAACAGAAGTCAATTTCTACATCAACTGCAGAAGCAGAATACATTGCTGCAGGAAGCTGTTATGCACAGATTCTTTGGATGAAGAATCAGTTACTGGATTATGGGTTAGAATTTTCGAAAATCCCTATTTACTGTGATAATCAAAGTGCCATTGCTATGACAGGTAATCCAGTTCAACACTCAATGACAAAGCACATCGGCATTAGGTACCACTTCATAAGGGAACATGTGGATGAAGGTACAGTGGAATTGCATTTTGTTCCCACAGATCAACAACTAGCATATATCTTCATAAAACCACTGTGTGAAGCTACTTTTACAAGATTGGTAAATGAACTTGGAATGGTTTCAGGTTCTTTCTCTAAATCTGCTTAGTTTATGTTCTGATACATCAGACTTTATGATCAGTGTTTACAGATATTACTGTCTTTGTGTATTTTGTGCTTAAATTGCAAATTACTTAAGTGCTGATTGTTCTCTGATGTGAATTTCTAAACTCTGATAGTGATATGAATGTTTCTATGACTATTCAATCCAATGAGGATAACTGTGCTAGATGCTGAACTAGTAGTCTTTAATATACTAAAGATCCCATATTTGAAGTAATTGTTTATGTGAAAATCTTTTAACACAAGCAAATTCTGATATTGAGCTTAGTTAAGTTTACTTTTTGTATCTTATTACTAAGTCAAAAACTAGAATAATGCTTCTTATCTGTTAAGTTCTGATGTTAGTAAATCTGATGGATGTACTAAGTGCTGATAAGACTCACTTATCAAAAGAAAAAGAAAAGAAAAGAAAAGAAATAAAAATCAGGTACTCCTTTGAGATCTAGAGTAAAAATGTGGAAGGGAAGACCCAAGTGCATTGCTGGTATTAAGTAATATGCATTAGAAAAGCAAAATAAAAAATTTCTTGGTGACTTTTCACACTCTATGATTACTGGAGAAATACTCTGATAGAAGCATAAATTCTGATAAGCAGTCGTGACTCACTTACATTGAGAAGCTACTGTAATATAGAATTTCAAAAGATGCATAAAATGAGCACAAAACAGTTGAGGTGGACTCATGTATGAACTCATTCTAAAGTAGACTTCAGAATAATGACAGATTTTGAGTAAAGTTCTTAGTTATGCCTTATTTCTAAGATGTACTGAAGTGAATCAGACTTTACTCTTTGTCTGATATTTAGCTTAATGCACACACATACACTCCATATGAATGGTGATAAATGTTGTTTTAGATGAACAGTTTATGTGTCAGATTGCATAAATTCTGAGGACAAGTTCTGATGGAAGTTCTGATGATTAAGTTCTGATGAAACCATATCAGTATTTGTGTGAAGAATTACAGGAATACAAATTCACTTTTCGAGTTAGGGAGCCATATTCTGATGACTTTTAAATCCTGATAATAATCAAGTTCTGATGCTGACATGACAGTATTTATTTACTTGGTTTATTTTTGGTCATTACTTGAACGATAATATTTTTACAGAATATTGGTTAATGTTAGGTAAAACAATCATAATCATTATGGCTTAGTGGTTAGTGGTTAACATGTATGTCCTGAAAAACTGCATGTGCACGGTAATTATTGCTTATTTTACGTGCCCATTAACTCTTTTTCTAACCGTTTACTGACTGTTCACATGGTGCCAGATGTAAAGTGTATCCCATGCTTCAAAAATACAACTGTTGAGTGGAGAGCGTACATATATGAGAGATAAAATATTTTCTAATCTTTTACTTACTTTTCTATTCTAAATCTCTTTCTCTCTCTCTCTCTCTCTCTCTCTCTCTCTCTCTCTCTCTCTTTTATTTTCTGAAGTTGTTTTTCTCTCAGGACTTTTTACAAACACTTTGCAAACATTCTCTTATTCACTTAATTTCTTACAAAGATGGCACCAAAAGATGTAATTTTTGATGGAGATAAGTTTGTTCCTAATAACTTCTCCTCTATTCTTAGCAAGTCAGAAGCCCCATCAGAACTTCACTTCATTCAGGACTTTCTTGCTAGTTCTGATATTGGGTACGCTCAGACCAAACCTGATGTAGTCTCTGGTACTCAAGTACTGGAGTTCTGGAGAAGCGGAGTATATGATGATGGTGGTGCTCAAGGGTCCCCAAGTATTATTTTTTCATCAAGGGAGGATGAGCATGTCGTGACATTGGCTACGGTTCGACAAGCACTGCAGCTGCCTGAGAACTGTGTTTATTCTACTGTTGAAGAGCCAGTTCTTCAAAACATGATGGCCAGTCTGGGGTATGAGAGGACATTGGCCAAGCTGGGTCAGTTGAAGAGATCCTACATAAGGAGGGAATGGAGTTTCTTCTTTGACTGCATTACCAAGGCTTTTACAAACAAATGTTCTAATTTCGATACAATTCCCATATTCAGCCAACAAATCGGGTATGCTCTCATAAATTAAACTGATTTTGATTATGCAAGTGTTGTCTTAGGTTTTATTGGGGATAGAATGACAGAAGATATAAATACTGTTTATTTTGCTAGATTCTGTCAGCTTATCTATAGTTTTTGTAGTAAATTAATTTTATCATTCAGACTAGCTAAAAGAGCTTTTAATGACTTATTATCAACTGATAATAAGAAGGCTGTGTTAAGACCCCTCCTAGTTCCTTTATCTGTCAAACAAGCCTTAACTAACCTAAGATCCAGTTAAATACACTGAACTATATCGTGATGTTCAATCATCCGAACCTCATCCATCAGCACCTACCACCTCTACACAAACACCTCAAACTTCTCAACCTCAACCTTCAGATCCTATAGTGCAGTCTTCATCTTCCAAACCCAAGAGGACTAAGAAAGTACCTCAGACTCAATAGAAGAGAAGGAGAATTATTCTGCGAGATGAATCAGATGATGAGGAACAGGTTCCCATATCAGAACCTGTTGTTGTAGAAGCTGAGAAGGTTTCTCCTCAGAAAGATACTATAACTGGGAGTTCTAGGCCCCTCAAAAGGTTTAGAAAGTTAAATTTTGATGATAAAGCTCCTACGGTGTCTCCACCTTTGAAGAAATTAAAGAAACAGAGAGCTCTTAGGGACATAGTTGAGTCAGATTCAGATATAGTGGAAGCAGCTAAGGAAGGGGATCAGGAATCTCTGATCTCAACAGAACCAATTGTTATTGAATCACTTCCTTCTGCACAACATGAAACTGCTCAAGAAAAAATTCCTACACCTCATATGTCACCTATAGTTGATCCAGTACATACTGAAGAACCAGGTACAAGTGCTGAAATTGATATTCATAACTTGATTGTGCCTGAGGTTTTGTACTTGGAAGCTCCACCAATTCAACTCACTCCACCAACAACATCAATTTTTGATGTTGATCAGAACCTGGCTGCATATCAGAATTTAGAGGATGATGTTGAAGCCTCTATAGCCTCTCATACTGCTGTTTTATCCGAGGATGCTGATACTGCAGACTCTACAAGTTCTGATGCTGCTAATGAAGAAATTACTGGTGAAGCTGCTGCAAATTTAGATGCTGATGCAGCTGGTCCATCAGGACATGTACCTCAATAAACAATTACTAAAGCTGATTTAGTTAAGAAGTTTGTTATAGGGGAAGCACCAGTACCTTGGAGTGAAACTCCTAGAGCAAAGGAGTGGACTAAGGAATGGAACACGGTTAGTTTTGTTCCTTCTGAAAAGATTCTTGCTGAGCATCTGGCAAAAGATGATGAAATGTTGATAAATGATGATTTCAAGGCACAGCTGAGAGTTACTGCATTGATTACTAGGCACCTTCAGGGTCAACACTCAACAACTCATGCCAAGGTGAATAAAATTCAAGAAACTTTGATCCAGCAAGATATGAATGTGAAACTTGAAAAGAATAGATTTTTCAAGCCAGCCTTTGACAGAATTGCCTATATTGAGAAAACTCAGGAGAAGCAACAAACTCAAATTGAAGAAATTCTGAAGAATCAAGCTTCTCACCAAAATCAACTCAATGAGATCCAATCTTCAGTGGAATTGCTTGTCTCTCTTCTTTTACCTGCTGATGCCAAAAAGGGGGAGAAAGTGATTAAGTCCAAATATAAATCTATTCAGACACTGAAAGGAAAGGATGATGAAATGATGACCAGGGAAACTCTAACAAGGGTAGAGGTCAAGGTCAAGGCAAAGGATTTTCATCAAGTAAAGCTAGAATTACAAGTCAAGGAACAAGTTCTGATACTGGGAGAAGAATAAGTTCTGATACTGGTAAAAGGATAAGTTCTGGTGAACATTTGGAACTTGATGAAGAAATTTCAAAGCAGTTATTTCTTAAAGAAAATCCAGGAATGGACTTTGAGAGTCTAAAGGAAGAAGAAGCTATAAAGGAAGAAGAAGCTAGACTCAAAGCAGAAGGTGTCAAGACAAAATCTAAAGCTTCTGTATTGAAAAGAAATTTCCAAAGCCTAAGGGTATTGTGATAAAGGAAAGAACAAGTTCTGAGGCAACCAAAGCCAAATCAGAAGTGGAAATTAATCCAAGGTCCAAGGGCAAAGAAAAAGTTGATGAACCTGTAAAGTTTATATGCCAGTCATGGATGAAGAAATAATTGATGATGAAGAAGATGCTAATCTTACTCTGATGCAAAAGAAGATTTTTCAAACAACCTCTGACATGGCTCATGTTGTTCAGAGTCAAGATATAGTAAGTTCTGATATGACAGTAAAGCAAGCAACCTCTAACATAGCTCAAGTTGGCTTGATATCAGAAGATAAGGAAAAGGAAACCTCTGACATTGCTCATGTTAAACCTTCAAAGATACTCCTACCAGGATTCACCAAAGAGGCTCAGACTCAACCTTTGAAGACTGCAACAAGTGGTTTTGAAGCAAGAGTTGTTACAGGAAAGGAAGCAAGAGATAAATCTGGGTTGGGTAGTTCTGATGAAAGAAGAGTACATAACACTACCAATGATCCGACTTCCTTAAGTGAACCAGGTGTTGGAGCAACTCCTGAAAGATTGAATCGACTTGAATCTGTACAAATGGTTTACCATACCTTTTTGAAAGAACATATCTTGTTATATTTTATGATAGATGGAAGGGTATACCAGATTAAGCAGAATGTTATACCACTGAAGTATTTTGAGGAACTGGAACATGTTCTATTCCTACTTCAAGTGAAAGACAGATTAACAGAAAGTGTTGCAGGGTATTTAAAGTCTCAAATTCAAAGACAGAAAAAGCTTTATTCTGTAAAGTCGGATAGCACATACTGTCCCAAGTACAGAGATCACAAAGGTGATATTATCGAAATGAAGCCTAACTCTGCTAGGATTATAACTACTTTTCTGGGTTATAAAGTTGTGGAATTCAATCTAGAGTCTGACAAGGCATATCTGATAAGACTAGATCAGGAGATAAGAAAAGCTAAGATAAATGATCTCAGAGTAGCTATTTTTCAAACTGGAGAAGATACAGCTGAATTGATAAATGCTAAAAGGAGGATGGTTAAAGAACTTGAATATGCTGAGAGATGTTTGTTGAAGAACTATCTCAGGACAACTCCTGATATCAAAGAAATCAGAAATTGAAGCCAAGTCAAAGATTTACAACTGCTTAAATTCTGAAGTGTATACAGACTGAAGCTGTTATCAGAAGTTTAAGATGGTAAAGCTGAAAGGACTATAAGTTGTAGTTATCTAGTCAAATTTTCATGCATTTGTACTTAATGTTTTTGATATTATCAAATATCTGTTGAACTTGTATATTATGCTAATTTACAAGTTGGGGGAGATTGTTAGATATATTTGATAATGTCATATGTAATATGATTTATGTTTAGTTTTCAAATCTTACTTAACAGGATAAATCAGTTCTGCTGGAAATCAGCACTTATACTGAAGACAGAACTTAAGATATCAGAACTTAAGTTATCAGAACTTAAGTGATCAGAAGATATTTATCAGGAGATAATATCAGGACTTAAGATGACTTTCAGATAAGACAGGCGGCTGATTGAAAGAAAAGAAGATCGAGACTAAGACAGAAATAATTATGCATAAAGAAAGAATTCTATGAAGAATAAAATACTTGGAAGAAAAGATAACTAGTTGATATATTTTAGGAAGCAGAATTATATTCCATATCAATTAGAATTTATCTTATAACCGTGTAGTATATAAACACAGGCATAGGGTTTACACTATAAGTGTTATCATTATCGAAGTTATTATTCTTTGTAACCCTAACAGCTCTCGTGATAATTTGTTCATCACTGAGAGAGGTCAGTTCTATATTGTAACAGAGTTTATTGTGTTGAATAAAATCTGTTTTCTGTTACTTGAGGTCTTATATTCGATTTGATTGTGCTAAACACTGTATTCAACCCCCTTCTACAGTGTGTGTGACCTAACAATTATTTTATGAGTCTGCCTCTAATGTGGAAGTTGTATATCCTGAAATATATATGTTCATTTTTCAATATAGTAATCAACATAAAGTCAGTGTTTGGGGAGATCTTGCTGTGTTGGCCAATAACATTTATACTAAGGAACTCCAGTCTCCAGTCATTGCAATAATAACGAGCACAAAATTTACAACTTTCATGAGTAAGTTCTCTTTAACTACTTAGTATAAATGACCTTGACATTATACAACAATTTCCTGAACTATATTGCTTTGATTTAGATACTGTGCAGATTGGTACTTTGCCATCTTCAAAATTGTACCTCAACCTAGATGATGAATCTGTGACTGATATGAGGATGAGGTACTATGATTAAGAATTATAATAATTACATAATTACATCACGTTTGCATGTTTAATAACAGTTGATAGGAGGCTGAGTTCATCAATGTTTACCTTTGTAGGTTGAAGGAGGAGGAATATATGTCAAAGAGAGAAAAATAGATTAAGGCGGCAAAATCTGAATATATTCAAACCTTTATGGAAATAATGAGATTAAAGGATCTCAATGAAAAGCTAACATATGATGACTTGAAGGTTTTATAAATTTTATAAAATTTACACGACACAACCATATTGAATATGATTTATTTTTAAATCTGAACTTTTTTCACTTCAAACAGAAAAGGATATACACCACGTTCTCAGTTGTTAAAGTGGATGAGGATGTAGCATGGTGGTTTTACAGTTGTAACAAATGTCAACAAGAGGTTGAGCGGCTTGACAGGAGATTTCGATGTAATAATTGCCCTCGCATAATTTCGGTTGCCCCTAAAAGGTAGAACAAATTAGAGTTATATCAAAAATTTATTATGCTTTACTCTGTATTAAAGTCAACTTTCAATACTTATCACATAATTCCTTATAAATTCAGGTTTCGTATCATGGTCCTTGCCAAAGATGATATATTTTCATGTAATATTATGCTCATGGACCGAGCTGCTAGAAGGATTGTTGGCACAAGTGCAACAAAAGCGTATAATGATTTTGAGAAGGTATAAATTCATTACAACGAAGCAGATCCAATGTAATGTTCTAAATTATCAATTAAAGTGTTTAATAATTGTTACATTGTCTCAGGCTCCTGCAGAAGGCCTTCCTTAGGTACTTAAAGATTTGGTTGAAAATGAAGTCACTGTCATTATTCAGTTGAACAAAGCAAATGTAACTGATGATAGTACCATATTTGATGCAAATGACATATTTGACACGACTACGTAGAGTCCAAGTCCATCTGAATCTGCACATATATCAGAATCTTCCTCCATCAACTTTTCTGTTAATGTAAGTTTGGTTTTTATATGTTATAATACTCGAACCATTATAATTTTATAAATTTTAGTCTTCCAACAAATCTTTATAAAGCGTAATTATTTTCGTGTTAGTCTGTCGATCTTGATGCCATTGATCATACTCCAGGCTCTGCAAAATTAGTTACCAAAAAAATTAAAAAGGTAAGATACATTTATGCATTGTATTTTGTTTTTTTGCATTAAATCACTTACATTCCGTTCATTAATTATCCTCATAAGTTGTAAGATAAGTTGTTTTTCTACATTAAATTTAAAGGATTACATATTGGTTTTGGTTTTTGATGTAAGTCTGAGTTACATTATAATTTGATATGAATTGATTGGTATAATATATTAATAAGTACCTATATTCTATAAGTTTTTTTGTTGTTTTGGTCTTATTCTAAGAATTTTTAATTTGATAAAATTTGCAGGAGAAGTAATACAGCAGTTTATCACTCAATTATTTTGCTTGATGTTATGTACGAAAGCTGGATTGGATTAGTGTTTAGCATTTCTGAATTTCATTTTAAATAATGACCATTATCAAGTTGTTATCATCATATTCAATCTTTCATAAGTTTGTTTTCCGGAATTGATGTAAATGAATTTTGCAGATTGGACAAGTTGTACGTACTATGATCCAGTTTCTTTCAATTTCCAGAATTCCATAATAATTTCCTTCAATACTTTATATCATTATTAAGGATTGCTTCATATATCTATCTATGTAATCCGGTACTTAGATTCATGTTTTTAGTTTTCTTTAATTCTATCCGTTGTACAAATTATTAAACTTAAGATATAAAAGATTGACCAAATATTTATACTCCACAAGTACTCAATCAAACTTTTCGATAACATACGATAAATTGTAAATATACGATATTATTAAACTTTTCGATAACCAATTATTAAAATTATGACTTTATATTTTTTGATAGTTAATCAGAAATTATAAACATACGATAAAACAAAATACTTTCTAACTACTCTATAAAAATATAATAACTTAAAGCCGATAATTAAATTCCAACAAAACGTTCCCGAATCAATAAAGTAGTTACACAACCATAGTAAAGTAACATGTTAGAAAAACATGATGAGAACGAGAAGCAGTAGTGTGAGACATTAACGAAACTGAAAAACATAGTCTTAAAGCTGCTTATATGGGAAAAACATCTCAAGGCCTGTGTAGGAAAGTCACCAGAAAAACTACAGCCTGATCTTCTTCCAACAATTGAAATACAACTGTTTCATGTAATGAGATCTCATTGTCTTTAACAAACTGATTCTAGCCACTTGAAAACCTAAACATCTTCCCCGATTTGACAACACCGACATACCAACTCCCGGCAGCAGTTCTCAAATTTACCATGTCACCAGCTATCCATTGTCCATTTGGTGATTCAATGTAGTTTGGGTTATACTACAATACAGATGTAAAAAATAAGTACAAGTCAGAGTATTAAAAAAACAGGGCAACTGTGTTATAAAGTTTTATAAAATATTTTCGTACCACTCCATGAGATGTGTTGTCCACATTGGATGTTGTCATGACATAGGTAAAAGTCATGTTCTCATTGTTGTGAACATCAACTTCCAGGTTAACAGGAAGTTGAACAGGTTCATCAGCAATCTCCATCTCTGACTTTGTAGTATAAATAACATTAAATTAAAAAAAACGAATATGTAAGTTTAAAATTAATTACATGCTTTGTATAGTAGATATAACCTGAACTTTCGGAATCTTGGTCAAGCATCATTGCTTCCACATTTGAATTATCAAATATCACCAAAGTAGGTAAATAAAACTTTGTCAGTCTCGCTCAAACCATATTCTCGCACAAGATCATCAATGCCATACATCTTTCTCTCAGTTTTGGAACACATTCCTTCATATCGACTTCCATTTCTCATGTAGAACTGGACTTTAGGTGGTAGCAGCTTCCCAAATGCTCTCCAGAAATGTGCAGGAATTGGCTATCAAAGATCAAAGATTAATAAAGTACCAGCTTTTACATTTTACTATTAAATGGATAAATTACTAAAGTGCACAGAATTATAGGCTCTGTACAAGTGGATATGGCCGATAACACTGTAATCTACTTTTTTTAACCTAAATATCATAAACATAAAATAACTAACTTCGACAGAAAATAGTGTTCTTACAATTTCTCCATTTTGAAATGCAGGATTGTTAAGAAACACCAGGAACTTCCATCCTATACCAGTCATTAAATCTGAAAAACATATCATTCATAAGAAACTTTATTTTTATCATAGTAGTCCAACAAGAGTTTTATAAAGTTTGTGTATAGTACCTTGATCATAGAAAGTGTCGCGTGGAATTTTCCTATCCTTGAAGTATATAACCTCGCAGAGGTCATCCTTCAAACAATTCACAAAGAATTTCCCAGAGCCCTTATAAGAGTAAATCAAAGTGGAACCGAACAAACCTCGACAATCAATGTTGAACTCTTTCATGTGACAGAGAGACTGTTCCGACTTCTTGAAATTCACATAGGTTTCATGTCCATTAGCAAGTACAAGAATTACTTTACTAGGAATAGATTCTCGAAGACTATTGACAAAGTTATTAGGTAGTTTCTGCAAATTGACAAATTTGTTTTCACATTAGTACTTTTAAATCATATAATATCATTAAACTCTTCAGGCATGCAATAAGATCAAATGATAGTAGAATGCACATTAGCATTATATTAGTAAAATATACCATTTCACGAAGGAATCTGTCGTCACGTGGGAGAGTTACAAAGAACGATGGATTTTCCTTGCTAAAGTACCTAAGCTGATTTAATGTTGGATAAAGAGCACACATAATATGTAGAGTTAAAAATTTTGAATATACTATAGTATTTTACAAGAATTGATAGTGAATTTTAGTTTACCATCTCCGAATCTTTCAGGGTTTGCATGTTTGCACTACGGAAATCAGTATTTCCACTCATATCTGTAATATAAACAGGCAATATAGCTCATGTGAAATTACAATGATTGTATATCGGAGTCTTTGTAACACTATCATCTCCTAATTCATCTAAAAAGTAGCAAGACTGTTCCGATATTTACTTGCCAGAAAAAATGTACTAAATCAACTGTCAATTAAGTAGCAAGAATGAGGAACACACTCGAATCATTATACCCATTGCAACAAACTAAACTTTGGAAATCAGTCTATGGTATCACGACTGAAAAAACAGAGTAGAACAACAAGTATTCACTATTACTAAAGCCATTGTATTCACCATTACTAAATTATCAAAATTCTACACCGAGTATAACAACAAGGATTGTACAATTACAGCAGAGTATCGCATATCAAATGACTTGGTAATGACTTTAAACAAAATAAAAATCTACAATTGTGAGTTCATATATCGAATTCGACATACCTCGATGTTTACTATAGCTAAAAGTAAAAATTAATTTTCTCTGCTTCTCACATTGTGCGGAGACTACTAAAAAAATGATAAATTAGGCACCGAGTATAACAGATAATGTATAATTGAGGAAGAGTATCCCATATCAAATTCCTTACCATGATTTTAAACAAAAGGAAAAACTACAATTGTGAATGCATATATCAAATAGAACATACCTACATGTTTACTACTCATAAAATAAAACATCAATTTGCTCTGCTTCTCAAATTATGCAGATACTACTATTCATAACCCAATCTGATTAAGTCTTTATATGCATCAATTAAGATCAATACAACTTGAATTACATTCTCAATGATCATACAGATCAGACCAGATAAGTTAGATAAACTACTATAACAACCGATTGGGACAAATTGAAGCATACAACCGAACTTCAAATTAAAGAAACAGTAACAGAGGATTGAGGAATTAGTACCGTAGTGTAGATTATCTGAGGATTGAGCTTGGTATGAGGATAGATAGACCTTCTACGCCGGGGATTTGAGCAGGAATCGAGAGAAACGGTCGGTACTATATCTGCATGCAACCCATTTTGTACACTAGACAGAAGTAATAAATTCAACTACTTTTGACCTATATCCTTTTTATGAACCAATAAATAAATTTTTATTGTATCACTAAATAATTTAAAAATAATTTAATTTAATTACGTAATAAATGTAATGAGATATGTTGAAAATATTTGAATTTTACATAATTATTAGAATAAATTTAAAATTATATGAGTTGTGAACGGAATGTTGTGTTAGCGGAGAAAAAAATATTGATTAACAATTTTGTAATAAAAATATATTACATAATTTAAGAAAATTTTAAAAAATAAGCCTTTGGCATTTTTTATAAGCAAGACTCTAATATTTTTTAGAATACAATGAAAATTAAATGAGTTGTGGACGAATTTAAGTGTTTGCGGGAAAAAAATATCCTTTCTATGAATCGATAATTTTTTTATTGTATCACTAAATAATTTAAAACTAATTTAATTTAATTACGTAATAAATCAAATGAGATATTTTGAAAATATTTGAATTTTGCATAATTCTTAGAATAAATTTTAAGTTATATGAGTTGTGGATGGAATGTTGTGTTAACGGAGAAAAAAATAGTGATTACTAATTTTATAATTATAATATATTACATCATATTATAGAAAGTGATACAATATTTTAACGCTATAGTTTCTCGAGAGTTATGAATAAACTCTCGATGAAATCCTAAACTTTTCGATGATAAAATTTTAACGCTATAGTTTCTCGAGAGTTATGAATAAATGTTTTATTTACTACATGAACTCAATAGAAATTTAATTTGATCGGTACGGAAGACAATAAAATTTAGATGCATAATCCAAATTTAAACCAATAAAATCCATAAGATTAATACATCATCTTTCAGACACAAAATACTCGATCACATTCATCTACTTTCCAATTTAATAGAGATTAAACGCACTATTCGATAACTATATCGAATATTAAATCTTCTTGATGAAAAGTAAAAACCAAGGTATCGTCTTTTTCCAGCTCATTATTTGTTGTAAATTGGTTCCATCCAGCAGAGAATCGAGGCAATCCAGTAGAACACACTACCTTAACATTCCATGTTAGAAGCCCCCTCCTCAAGGTTACATTTTCACCATTTATCCATCTCCTACCATTTGGTTGTATAGCTGTTAGGATATACTGCAAAAAAATATCATTTTTCAATTAATTATCCAAAACATAAGTGAACTTTATATTGTATTTGTGAACATATTGTAGGTGAATTGAAGGATTAGTGTAACAATACCGCTTCATGACATGTGTTGTTCACATTTAAAGTTGTCAGCGTTGCGGTGAACTGCATCGCCATTACTTGATCATTTTCCTCATCAATTACACCCTCTTCTATAACATCTTCTACTGCTCCTTCAATATCCATATCAAAGATTTCTTCTTCTTCCTGCATTCCTGCTTCAGGAATTTCTGCAACATCATTAGCCATTTCTTTAATATTCATGTCAACAATCTGTTCTATTTCCGCAATTCCACCTTCAAGCTCTTCATTAACATCTGTAGACAATTAAGAAAATGTATTAAGATGAATATTTTCATAAATAGCTTCTCCATTATTAAAGAATGAGTGCATTTCTTCAATAAGTCTTAACATTTTAACAAGAATATTATATGACTAATATTTGGTATCCTAATTACCAGACAAATTAAATGATATGCAGTACTTAAAGTATTACCATTTCTTGATGAACATCTGACAGGTAATTTGTCATTTTTTGAACTATCAAAAATGACAGTGTCAAACTTCCCAGATCATCTGTAGGTAAGCAACATAAAATCCTTCCTCTCGAATATTTTGTCATTTACTAGCTCTAGTAGATCAGAAATCTTCCCAGTAGATTCAGAGTACTGACAATTGTATATCATTCCATTCTTTAACATCAACTGTACTTTGACAAGTATTAACTATCCAAAAGAGGTGTGAAACTTTTCTGGTATGGTCTGTCACAAGCATCATAAGTATCGCTAGGTTTAAAAGTTAGTATTGCTACAAAAAAGAGATACCGATCATGGTGTGGGAAAATAATGATTAGGCAATTTAAAGCTTACTATTACTCCAGAGTCTACTGCATCGGCAATACCAAATACCATGAACTTGCAATTAATTTCGCTTATTGTATCTATAAATTAAATATCATTATCCAATTTTAGTCATAATGAATAATTAAAATTAAAATTCTCTCTCAAAACAAATAAGTAAAAACTTTGTATAAATGTGCATTTACCTCTAAAAGATAAATGCGACCGGTAAGCGAGTCTTGCAGAAGTATAATCTACTTCAATTGCATCAGGATTTAGTGCACATACCACAAATTGTCCCAGGTCCTCATGCTTGAAAATCGGAATTGTAGCTGAATACCTGCTAACTTCTTTCAAGAACCATGTAAGCTTTACAAAATTGTGGTCTTCCTGTGAATACTTGACATCAAATTGACGACAGTTTGCTAACCGAAACCAAACTTTTTTTGGCATCACGCTTGCAAATGTTGTAGCCAACCTCGCTGGTAATTTCTGTATAAATCAGTTAAATTTTAAAAAACTCATTAGTAAACCATACTTGCAGCAATCTATAGATTCTAGAAAAATTAATATGTTAAATTTGCATAATATTAAATAAAACACCTACCACTACATTTTGTACATAGTTACCGGACTTAAGAATCACAATAAACTCTGGAAGCTTGGATACATAAATATCCACCTAATAATTACAGGAATAGAAGATAATTATTTTTAAATTTAAAAACCATTTAACTTGATTCTATTAATATTAATTGATATGATTACATGCCATATTCTCCTTATGCTTCAATTTCAAATTTGTTTTAGGAATATTTGCATCCTTTATTAGTGGCAACCAACTACAAAATTCCTGCAATTGATTGATCTCATCTGCTTTTTCCATTAAAAGACCTTTTCCTTTTTCTCCGTCATCAAATTTATGTTCAATCTCCAAATCTATAAAATATATAATTAAGAAACATATGTCCAATAAGTATAAATTTAAAATCATAAAGATTTTATGACATTAATAAGTGACATACCTTCACCTGAATCCAAATGAACTTGTAGAAACCAATCTTTTCCAATCATCTGTTTTCCTCTAATACGCCTTTTCAAATAATCAATCTCTAATCCATCTTCCTGAAATATCCTTGCTGAAATGATATCATTATCATCCATTGTAAATAAAAGTGTATCTCTTTCGCGCAAATGGAATATCCTTAACACATATCCAAGGCAGTTAAAATATCCATTTGCCGAGTTGTATGAAACGAAAGATTCATGCCCTTCAAGTGAGATTTCATTATTTTCATGAGCTTTTCACTGTATTTGTACCGCACCAAACTTGGTACAACCTTGGAAAAAATAAACACTTAAAAACACAAACACAAAACAAACACACAAACATATATACTCTATTATATATACAGCCTTTTCTATTAAATTACATAAAAAATTATTTACAAAACCTTCACATGCCAGAGTATCTTTAGAGACGATTTTCAGAAATGATTTTGGCGCAAAAAAGTTTCCTGCCATAAAAAATAAAATAATTTATAAGTTTGTAATATTGTAGAATATCCGTAATTGAATCAATTTAAATATAGAATTTAAAGTAGTTATTTTATCATATTACCTCTATCAAGATCTTTCTTATAAACATCATGTTTATAGATGCAAACATTCACATTCTTCACATTTTCTATATCATTCTGCATCCTGTACATCGCTATAGAATTATCAATTCCAAGTCATGTGTCTGATACAAAATCAGACCAGCCTTTCCCAAATCTGCAATGGACTCCAACCCTCTCCACCTCACATTTCCATTCCTTAGTGGTGAACCTCAGACTGACAGAGTTTCCATGTTTGAAGTTTTTGTAGAAATTCTCTATTCCTAACTTCATTGTTTGACATATATGCAAAAATTTGTTCAGGTATCCAGCATATACACACTGGTATTAAAGTATGAATGTGGCCTGATATGGAAAATAATTGCAAATAAATCTTACCAGATCAATTCCATCACCTTGCAAGTCTGCACTATTTACGCTAATACGGTAAGCTTCAGTTTTGTTCAGGAAACCATCATAAACTAACATAGCAACAGATTTTTGAAACTGAATGTTTCCATAGACAACCATAAATTCTTCGTCTTTCCATTCCAGTTTATTTAACATCCATTCATTTGGTTCTATCGTCGGATAGTTTATCTCAATTGCCGCTTCCTTATATATCTTGATATTAAAGACCCCATCTTCATGATAATCAAATAAAACAAGATTATATATCGTAATTCCATAAAACTCCATAAAGCGAGCAAGACCACATATTTTTCCGATTTCTAAAACTGTAAAGTCTGATTCTGAAAAGGTAAATCCTGTTAAGTTTGTAGCTAAAACTGTAAAGTCTGATTCTAAAAAGATGAAAGATATTGAGATAGAAGTTGAGAAAGAGTCAACTTCTGACAAATTAAAACAGGATAAACCAGCTGAAGTTAACATAGGATTAATAAAAAAGAAGCAGCTTAAACATAAGCTGAAAGAGATTAGCAGTGTGAACAAGGTAAAAGCAGCTAGGAAAAATAGGAATGGAAAGGAAGGTGTGAATAAAAGTAATAATTATATGCCAGTTCCTAATGCTCCTAGAAAGAAATGTTATAACTGTGGAAACTCTAACCATCTTGCTTCTTTTTGCAAGAAGAATAAGAATAATAACTCTTTACCTCCTAAGTCAGGAGTTAAGAGTCAGTCTGTTAGGTTTAAGCCATAAAATCCTTGTTTTCATTGTGGTAGTATATGGCATTCCATTTATACTTGTAAGGAATATCATAGTTTGTACTATGATTATTATCAGATAAAACCTTCTTTGAAGAAAGTTACTTTAATTCCTTTTAGTGTAAAGTATGATGCAAAGTCTGATATTGTAAAATCTGATAAGAAAAATGTTAGCATAAACTCTGATGTTAAATCCGCTGCAAATGCTAGCAAACTTAATAAGGACAAAGGATCCAAGCAAGTCTGGGTCCTTAAAACTAACTGTTAGTGGTCTTTGTGATTGCAGGGCAACAGAAAGAACATCCTAGTTCTGGACAGTGGATGTTTAGGACATATGACTGGAAATAAAGCCTTGCTATCAGACTTTATGGAGAAAGCTGGCTCAGGAGTATCTTATAGAGATGGAAATATGGGAAAAACTATGGGATATGGTAAGATCAATCTTGGGAATGCCATCATTGAACCAGTAGCTCTTGTCTCAGGACTTAAATATAATCTATTAAGTATAAGTCAAATCTGTGACAGAGGTTATCATGTGGATTTTTTTGAAGAATACTATGAAGTTATAAGCAATTCTACAAGCAAAGTGGTTCTGAAAGGTAACATGCATGGTAACATTTATGAAGCCAGACTTTCAATAAGAACTTATGGTTCTGCAATCTGTCTATTGAGTAGAGCATTAATTGAAGAAAGCTGGTATTGGCACAAGAAACTCTCTCATTTAAATTTCAACAATATAAATGAGCGTGTAAAGAAAGATCTTGTGAAAGGACTTCCAAAGTCAGTTTTTGCTCCTGATGGCCTTTGTGATTCATGTCAAAAGGCAAAACAAAGAAAATCTTCTTTCAAGAGCAAAACTGAGTCATCAATTCTTGAGCCTTATCACCTACTGCATGTTGATCTATTTGGTCCAGTCAATGTCATATCTATTGCAAAGAAGAAATATGCTATGATTATAGTGGATGAGTTCACAAGGTACACTGGGGTGTACTTCTTGCATAAGAAGAATGAAACTGCATTTACTCTAACTGATCATGTCAGACAGCTGGATAAATTGATCAAAGATTCTGTTAAAATAATAAGGAATGATAATGTCACTGAGTTCAAGAATTAGATTATAGAAGAGTTCTGCATAGAGCATGGAATCCAACAGGAATTTTCTGCACCTGGAACTCCACAGTAAAATGGAGTTGTAGAAAGAAAGAACAGGACTCTCATTGAAGCTGCACGAACTATGCTTGATGAAGCAAAGCTGCCAACCTATTTTTGGGCTGAAGCTGTGTAGACTGCTTGTTTTACACAGAATGTTACACTCATAAACAAGCATGGAAAAACACCATATGAGATGGTGAAGAAAAAGAAGCCAAATCTGAAATACTTTCATGTATTTGGTTACAAGTGTTTTATTCTTAAGACTCATCCTGAACAGCTGTCAAAATTTGATCTAAAAACTGATGAAGGAATTTTTGTTGAATATCCACTTTCCACAAAAGCCTTCAGAGTCTACAATTTAAGAACAAGAATTGTCATGGAATCTATCAATGTCTCTTTTCCTGATAAGAAGATTACTAGACTTGAAGATTTCAATGATCATGATCAGCTGAGATTTGAGAATGAAGATTTAAATTCTAATACTGTAAATTCTGATGACTTAAATCCAGATCCTGTAAGTTCTGACGGTTTAAGTTTTGATGTCATTGAAACTGTGGTAACAACTCCAAAGGAAAATGCACATGTCCAGGGAGAGCAAGCTGAAGATCCTACCACATCTCAAGACTCTCGAGAAGCATCAGAACCTGTCACTGGCTCTTCAAGTTCTAATGAGCCAAGTTCTGATAATTTTGGAAGCTCTGATTCTTCAACTCCTGAAAAATCAAACTCAAATTCTGAAGTCTCAGAGAGCATAACTACAGGGGGAGCATCAGAAAATGATGATGGAGACAGCATGAATCATGGGGAGGATCCAGTTCTAGGGATCAACTTCCATCTGCAAGGAAGTGGACTAAAGTGCACACACCTGATTTAATCATTGGAGATCCTGAAGCAGGTGTCAGAACTAGAACTGCAACTTCAAATGAATGTCTCTATCATTCTTTTCTATCTCAGATTGAACCAAAGAAAGTGGAAGAAGCTCTTCAAGATGCTGATTGGGTGCAAGCAATGCAGGAAGAGTTAAATGAATTTGAAAGAACAGAACTGTTGTGGGCACAAAATGGGTGTTCAGAAACAAAACTGACAGTGATGGCATAATTACAAGGAATAAAGCAAGGTTGGTTGCTAAAGGCTACTCTCAACAGGAGGGTATTGATTATGATGAAAAATTTGCACCAGTTGCTAGATTAGAAGCCATAAGGATCTTTTTGGCTTATGCTGCTCATAAAAAGTTCAAAGTCTTTCAAATGGATGTGAAAAGTGCTTTTCTCAATGGAGAATTGGAAGAAGAGGTATATGTTGAACAACCTCCAGGCTTTGTAGATCCTAAATTTCCCAATCATGTCTACAGGCTTGATAAAGCACTTTATGGCCTTAAGAAAGCACCAAGAGCATGGTATGAGACTTTAGCTCAATTCATTCTGGAAAGTGGATTTCACAGAGGCACAATTGACAAGACTTTATTATACCTCAACCATGGAAACGACTTATTTTTGGTACAGATATATGTTGATGATATCATATTTGGTTCTATAAATGCCAAACTCTGTGAGAGGTTTGCAAAGCTAATCCAGTCAAGATATCAAATGAGTATGATGGGAGAACTCAGCTATTTTCTGGGACTTCAAGTCAAGCAAAATGAAGAAGGCGCGTTTATCTGTCAATCCAAGTACACCAGAAATTTACTGAAGAAATTTGGAATGCAAGATTGTTTAACTACATCCACTCCCATGACCACTGCAACCAAGTTAGATAAGGATACTGGTAAATCAGTAGATATTACTAACTACAGAGGTATGATTGGCTCTTTACTCTATTTAACTACAAGTAGACCTGATATCATGTATGCTACCTGTCTTTGTGCAAGATTTCAGGCTGATCCAAGAGAACCTCACTTAATAGCTGTGAAAAGAATCTTCAAGTACCTCAAGGGTATAGCTGATTTAGGATTTTGGTATCCTAGGGAATCAGATTTTAAGCTAATTGGTTACTCAGATGCAGATTTTGCAGGATGCAAAATAGACAGGAAAAGCACTACTGGAAGCTGCCAATTTCTTGGAGGCGGATTGGTTTCTTGGTTTAGCAAGAAACAGAAGTCAATTTCCACATCAACTGCAGAAGCAGAATATATTATTGCAGGAAGCTGTTGTGCACAGATTCTTTGGATGAAGAATCAGTTACTGGATTATGGGTTAGAATGTTCTAAAATCCCTATTTACTGTGATAATCAAAGTGTTATTGCGATGACAGGTAATCCAGTTCAACACTCAATGACAAAGCACATCAGTATTAGGTACCATTTCATAAGGGAACATGTGGATGAAGGTACAATGGAATTGCATTTTGTTCTAACAGATCAACAGCTAGCAGATATCTTCACAAAACCACTATGTGAAGCTACTTTTATAAGATTGGTAAATGAACTTGGAATGGTTTCGGGTTCTTTCTCCAATTCTGCTTAGTTTTTGTTCTCATGCATCAGACTTTATGATCAGTATTTACATATTGTATTAACTCTATGTAATCTGTGCTTAATTTGAAAATTCATTAAATGCTGATTGTTATCTGATGTGGATCTATATACTCTGATAAGTGTTTTGAATGTTCTGTGACTATTCAATCTAATGAGGATAATTGTGCTAGATGTTGACCTAGTAGTCTTTAACATACTAAAAATCCCATGTTTGAATTAATTGTTCATGTGGAAACTCATTAACACAAGAAAATTCTGATATTGATCTTAGTCAAGTTTACTTTGTGTATCTTATTACTAAGTCACAAACTAGAATCTTATTTCTTATCTGTCAAATTCTGATGTCAGTAAATCTTAAGGATGAACTACATGTTGATAAGCCTCACTTATCAAAAGAAAAGAAAAGAAAAGAATAAAAGTCAGGTACTCCTTTGAGATCTAGAGTAAAAATGTGGAAGGGAAGACCCAAGTACATTGATGGTATTAAGTAATATGCATTAGAAACGCAAATAAATTTTCTTGGTGACTTTTCACATTCTCTGATTACCGGACAAATACTCTAACAACAGCATAAATATTGATAAGCAGTCGTGACTCACTTATACTGAGAAGCCACTGTAAAAAGGAATTTCAAAAGATGCATAAAATGGGCACAAACAGTTGAGGTGGACTCATGCATAAATTTGTTCTATAGTAGACTTCATGATTGATGACAGATTTTAAGCACTTTTCTGAGTTATGCCTTATTTCTAAGATGTACTGAAGTTTATCAGACTTTAATATTTATCTGATATTTTGCTAAATGCACACACTTTCACTCCATATGAATGATGAAAATTACTGCGGTGATTAAGTTTTTTTGACAAACAGTCAAATGTCATTTGCATAATTTCTGAGGACAAGTTCTGATGGAATTTCTGATGATTAAACTCTAAAGAAAACAAGTCAGTCTTTGTATGGAGAATTACAGAAATAAATATTCACTCATTGAGTACAGAAGCCAAATTCTAATGACTGGTAAAATCTGATATAAGTTAAGTTCTGATATTAAATCCTGATGGAATCTTTGATGCCTATGTGGCATTATCCTTTATTTGACTTATTTGTGGTAAAATTCTGAAACAGTCATATTTAAATCAGAATATATTTGGGTAAAATAAAAATAGTCATAATCATTATGGGTTAGTTGTAAACGTGTTGGTCTTGAAAAACTGCATGTGCACAATAATTATTAATTATTTCTCGTGCCCATTAACTCATGCTTTAACTTTTTACTGACTGTTATTATTACACATCGGTCTAGGGAGTCGAGGCATCATTATTTTTACTTGTAATTGTTAAACAGTCCTCACGTCCGTTGGTATTCCATTGGCTATTTAAATGCCTGATCAATCATCAGTAAAATCACATCTTTTCATTTCTCTCAAATAATGGCACATTTTAGTTGGTTTTACTGCTATGGCACAAACACTGTGACCATTTTTCGAAATGGAATTCTGACTTCATTTCCTATCAACGACATTCCATTCGACATCTGGATTCAACTTCCAGACAACATCAAAAATGACTTGTTGTCTTTCCAAAGAGAAGTTCATCTTCATATTCTTAAACAGCAGGAGAAAATCGTTCGTCTTGCTGTACTTTTTGTTGAAAGCAGGAAGAAGAATTAAATGTCATCCATCCGTTTCTCTTCACCATCAGCTTTGTCAGGCTTCTTAGACTAGGACTAAGGCTGTTGATGTTAAGAATCTTAGAATAGGACTATCTTGTAATTTTTGCATGTAATCGATAAATTTCATGAAATGTACTCATTTGATATATTAATGAAATTTTCTTTAATTGCAAGATTTAGTCTCTATTTCTCAAATTATGTGATTGTGCATGTTTTAATTGTAATTTGTTAATCTTTACTTCATATATTTTTAACTTTATCCTGTGATGAATGTTTTGATTACAATTATGGTCAATAATAAATTTTGTTGATTTGAGGAAACAATTGAAGCACGGGTTCCTGCATCAGAACCTGTGATAAATGAAGCTGAGAATGTTACTTCTCAGAAAGAAACAGCAGCTCAAAGTTCTGATACTTTGAAAAGGAAATCTATAAATTCTGATGCTGCAACAGCAACTCCTTCTTTGACAAGGAGATTGAAGAAAATGAAGGCCATGAGGTATTTGGCTAAATCTTCATCAGAAGATAATGAAGAAGCAGAGGAAGGGGATCAGGAATCTTTGATCTTAAAAGAGCCAATCATCATTGAAGCTCTGACTTCTCCAGCTCAAGCCACAGACACTGCTACTGATACAGTGGTTAACCCTCCTGACTCTCCAATAAAAGCTACAGATGATGCTAAAGAACAAACTGACAACTCTGAGATAGATATTCATAATTTGAATATACCTCAAGTTCTTTATCTGGAAGCTCCAACTACTGAAGCTCAGCCATCTACAGTTAAATCTCCAATCTTAGATGCTGAGATACCATCTACATCAAAGAGACCAGCTCTGGAGATAAATTCTGATGATCAGAATTTAGATGATGTTATTCTTGAATCTCCAGTTGCATCACACACTCTTGTACTGTCAGAAAATGATGAAACTTCCTCAAGTTCTGGAGACAGTATTTTTGTTGAAACTCCAGTTCCTATTCTGGGCAAGGAAGCTTTGGTGAAGAAATTTGTTAGACATGATGCTCCTGTACCTTGGGAAGAAACTCACAGGGGAGTTGAGTGGACCAAGAAGTGGAATGAATCAGATTTTATTCCATGCACCAAAATTCTGACAGAGCATGTATCAAAAGCTGATGAGTTATTATCAAATTCTGATTTCTAGACTCAACTCAAGGTTACAGCTATGAGTACAAGAAGTCTTCATGGTCTAAATTCTATTACTCATGCTAAGGTTGATACACTCAAGGAACAAACTGATAAGCTAGATCTACAGCTCAAGATTGACAAGAATAGGTATGTCAGACCTACTCTTGAGAAAATTGAAGCCATTGAGAAGGTTCAAGAGGACTAACAGACCCAAATTGCTGAGGTTCTGGTTAATCAAGCTTCTCAGAAAGCTCAATTGGATGAAATCCAATCTTCAGTTGAACTTCTTCTTTTTCTCTTACTTCCTGATGATGCCAAAAAGGGGGAGAAGGTAGTTAAGTCCAAATGCTCACCTACTCAAGTACTGAAGAAGAAGGATGATAAAGGTGATGACCAGGGAAACTCTGAAAAGAGCAGAGGTCAAAGAAAAGTTCAAGGAAAATCTTCTATACAGAACAAGTCAAGTTCTGATGCTGTGAATGCTCAAAGTCTGAAGTCAAGTGCTGATAAACAAAGTCTGATGTCAAGTTCTGATATTCTGATTCAGTCAGGATCAAAAGACTCTCAGAAGTTTATGCAAACTCTGAAGCTAAAAGGGAAGCAGACTACTGTTTATTACAAAGATCCTAAAATCCAGACACTTGATGAGGAGATGGCAAGAAGATTATTTCTGAAACACAATCCAGGAATGGATTTAGAAGCTGTCAAGGAGGAAGAAGCTAGATTTGCAACTAAGAAGACAAATCTTAAGTCTAAAGCTTCTGATGCAAAGAAATCTCCAAGGCCTAAGGAAAAAGGCATTGTGATCAAGGAAAAGTCAAATTCTGAAATTTCAAAGTTCAAAACTAGATCACAGATTGAGAGTGATCCCAAAGACAAAGGGAAAAGAAAAGTTGATGATCCAACCAAGTCACTGGAAATAAAAATTCCTCAAGTTCTGATGAAACCAGTGTGCAAAATGGTTCAAGTAGATGATGATAATCTTGTTGAAGATGAAACTGTTCAAATTCTGAAAAGAAGAAAGATAATTGAAGAATCTAAAACAACCTCTGACACTGCTCAAGTTGTTTAGAATGAAGGACAGCAAGTTACAGAAGAAACAACAAATTCTGATCAAGCTATCAAGACATCAACTACTGATAATGTTCAAGTTGATTTGAATAAAATGATAATTGCTGGTAAGAAGAAGCTGTTATGGAAGAAAGCTACTCCAGTTGAATCAATATCCAATCTCATGATTAATCAACTCGCTACATTTGGGTTGAGAGCCAAGCAACCTAGAGATAGAGCTGGATTAGGTTCTGACGAAGAGAAGATTCAAACAAGAGTAGAAGTTACTCTAAGAGATCCTTTCATGTTGACAGACAAACCATATAAATAAATCAAATAAAAGCACCTTGACAAGGTATTGTCTGCTCAAGTTGTGATAGATGCTCATGATAAGGAGAATCTAAAAGAGAAATTGATCTTATTTCTCAATGATGGAAGGACTTATAGACTAGCTGATACTGATGAACTAAAGAAGTCTGTCAGAGAGCTTCAACATATTTAATATCTTCTGGAAGTACAATCTGATGTTACAAGAAGATGGTCAGAATACATTTTGAAGGCTATAAGAGATCTACTCAGAATCTCTGGTACAAAGACTTCTCATTACAGTCCAATGATTACTGAAGATGATGAAAGAGAAATTCCTATGCTGAAGAATTCTGCTAAGGTGGAAGTAATTCTGAAAGGAAAATGCTTATGTTATAATGAAAACTCTTCCATCCTAAAGTTATCAGACTTGGTGATGGACTTGAAAGAACATCCATTCAAGCTCTCAGAACAGCCATTTATCAGATTGGTGATAGTAAAGAAGAAGAACTGATGTAGGTCAAAGCACAGTTAGTTAAAGTTCTGAGGAAAGCTGAAGATAAGCTGGTGAAAGATTTTGTTAAGAATCATTATGGATTCAGATTGATCCAGTAATGTTGGTAAAGCTGGATGTTCTGTAAGTTGTAATTGATAGTCTTATTAAACTCTTATTGCATTTGAACTTAAATATTTTTGACATCATCAAATTTATTAACTTGTATATTTTTGCATAATTTACAAGTTCGGGGAGATTGTTGGATATATTTGAGATGTCATATCTAATATGTTTCATGTTTAGTTTTCAGATCTTAACAAACAGGAAATATCAGTTCTTACTGAAATTAGTACTTACTGGAAGTCAGGACTTAATGTCATATCAGGACTTAAGGTCATATCAGAACTTAGGTACGAGAGGACTTACAGTTAAGGAAGGAAGTTGATTAACAGTAGAAGATCGAGACTAATACAGAAGAAGATATGCAAGGAAAGAGTTAGAGGACTAGAAGAATTATATAAGATATCTGATTGATATATTTAGGAGACAGAATTATATTTCATATCAATTAGAAGTTATCTTGTAACTGTGTACTATATAAACACAGACATAGGTTTACACTATATGTGTTATCATTATCGAGAAGATCATACATTGTAACCTAGTAGCTCTCGTGATATTTGTTCAACACTAAGAGATAACAGTTCCATTGTAACAGAGTTTATTATATCGAATACATCTATTTTCTGTTACTTGTGTTCTAAATCGATTTGATTGTATTAAACACTGTATTCAACTCCCTTCTACAGTGTTGTGTGACCTAACAATAACTGTAATAAATAAATTAAATAAAACTAGAAGATAACCATTTATATTATAAAAATTATAAACTTCGAGAAATAAATTCAAAATTGAAGAAATTTGGAGCGCGCGTAGCGCGGGCAAAAAGTCCCTAGCTTATAAACTAAAGCCTCTAGTTGAATTTTGATCGTAACGAAAATATACTCGATTTAATTAATAACAAATGTCAAAAGTTAATATTCTTATTTATGTTAAGGGTGTATTTCACATTTGAAGTCGAAGTCATCCTGCAGTCAGTTTTTCTATATTCTTTTCTCTTATTTTTGGCCAAGTACTTTGCAGTGAATATATTACTTATAATAAATCAGAAATTCACTTTTTCAATAAAAATTATAAGGACCCGTTTAAAATTTCTGATAAAAATAGCTGTATTGTTAGGAAATGTGCCTATATATAAAAGGCATTGTTGTAAAAATCAGATAGCTGTTTATTTTTTTATTTTTACACCTTTTTTTGAAATACATATGATATAAATAAAATAAAACTTTGGGGAAGTTTAAAGCAGGGAAAAACCTACTTTCCTCTTTTCTCAAAAATCAGTTTTTTGGCTAAAAAAAACTTTTCAAAAAAATACTTTTAGTATTTACCAACTTTTCAGCCTACCAAAAGAAGCCCTAAATATATTGTGCTAAATGTGAGCTCCTTAATTAATAATATAATTATAGTATTTTATAAATAATATACTAAACTTAACTAAGTATAATAAATCAAGTAACAAATAATCTTATTCTCCATACGGGTTTTATATCAAATTGCCCACCGAACTCGTTAAAATGTATCGAGTAACTACTCAATCTCCACGGCGACTCATTTAAACCACTAAAATACCAGTATATATCACTCCGTTAGATTTTTTAAAAACTTTTAAACTAGTATACGTCGTTCTTTTAAAAAATATTTTCTGAAATCATATTTCTACTCCGCCTTTTTCTCATTGCACTCACTCCCATCAAGGGAGAGGAAGCGAAGACAAAGTGGGAGGAAGATAGCTAAGTGAGGTGCTATGCTACAGCCTATTGTATAAGAGAGGTGTATGAAGGTTAGCTAGCTCGAACTTGTCTTTCTCTTTCTCATTCATATACGGTGCTTGATGTAATAACCGGTATATCAGTGGTAACTCTTGGTCTTATATCATATTCATTTTAGTTGCCGCGATTGTTGGACTATAAATTGAATAACTAAGCACTGTTTGACTTTTCGGTGTTCTTATTGAGTTCATAGCCGCTGTTAGAGTGATCGTAGCAGCTATGATAGAATCAGTTGTCGCGGGATCGGCTGTTCACGTATCAGCCCTTCAAGGTGTGCAACCACCATACCTGATTGCTTTGAGCAAAGCGGCCGGTGCTATTAGAGTGCTTTACTTCAGGACGAGCTGTTCCAGTAAGAAGAAAAGAAAGCATTTATTGCTAGGGTGGTGAAGTAAGCTGTTATCTGATCTTTTTTGAGCAACTGGTATTGACGACAAAGCAAAAGTTCGAATCTAGAGACATACCTTTTCAAGAAGCTTATAATCTGTGACGGCCTCAACCCCGGGGTCAGGAGTTGACGTCATCAATAACAATAATAATGAACACAATATAATCCAAATCACTAATTATCCATAACCACGACCCCTTTACCAAGACCTTTTCCAGGTTTAAGTATGACTTAGGTTGCTCAACTAACACAACTCAAATTACCTTACACAATCCTGGCCACTAATTCAATGCAGCAACTCAACAGACCTCATCTGGTCTGGACATAACTACCTCAGAGGAGCCTGACATGAAAGGAGCTGGAACTTTGTCCTGACTACCGCTCAAGAATCTCCTATGCCTCTGCAATATATATAAAATATTCTGCAAGGGTGAGCAATTGCTTGCTCAGCAGCACCACTATATGAATAACAAATAAAACAGTTTAAAGTAAAGCAGTTATAGGAACAGAGTTTATAACTTGCCAGAAACATATAAATTAGGTCTAAACTGGATATCAAAACTATCATGCCCTGTAATACAAAATCAACAGTCGTGTGCTGTGCATAAGAACCATAGTTAAGTTTTTAGCATGCCATTTCCATTTTTAAACTTTCCGTTCCATTACAAGAACCATAAAACCATCTGTCCCGTTACGGGGACCCAAAATCATTTGTTCCGTTACAGGAACCATAAAACTTGTCCCATCACAGGACCTATAAAACTTGTTCCTCTCCGGGAACCTCAAAATCACTTTGATTTATTAAACAATTTCAAAACTGAATCAATCAAATCTATTGGACGTTTAACGGGTGAAGATAGCTGATCAGTCTACCCTCACCGGACAGCGACTAGCGGCCGTCCAGAAATAGAATGTGTTTCGGAACTTGGGAAAAGACTAGCTAGGTCTTTCCCCCACGCTGGACTAATCGGTTAAACAGAATGTACAAACCAATTAGCCACTTACGCAACCACATGCTAGACCATTACCGAATAACGGGCCTCTTACGCAACTCCAATAGATCAACTGAATTCCCTTTTTATCTTTTTCCAAAATTCCACGACATAGGTGGATCAAAACCTTCCACAACATAGGTGGATTAAAACCTTCTCTTTTTATCCAGTTTTCAAAATCACTGTCACCTATCTCTTTTTAAAACCATTCTGTCACAGCACACTATTCAAAACTCTTTTCATTTAAATCACGTTTAGAGATAGGTGTTTTCAGAAGTTACTTTTCCCCAAAACATAATTCTAAACAACATTTTCAAATACAGGGGATACGTAACTTAAAACGTTTTTGTTCCATTATGAGATTAAAACATTAGCTATTCACATATATTGAACCATAAAAAGAATGGTCAGGGGTACTTGCCTTGCAGAGCTTTACCACTATTACTGATTGACCTTGGACTAACTTGGACACTCGGCTTTATCGCCTTACTATTAGACTATCCTGGATCCGACTTCAACGCTCAGGTCCTTCGTTCGGAACCTCGCTACGCTTGTCGACTGATCACTGGGTTATCTTTAGTTCAATACCAATTCCTGAGTTCTTCGACTAGAACCTACAGAGCCGAAATGCCCTACGTTACACGTCTAGGTATGCTTGACATATCCCCGCTAATAACCTACCCATTCGATATCAAATCCTGACTCTTAATTACACATATTATAATAACAAACACAACAATTAGGGTTCACGTTCTCAAAATCGGTTTGGTGTTCGCTTTCAGAAAATACGTATACTCGTCATTTACAAAATTAGGGTTACTAGATTCTGACAAAACATTCACCACAACATACAATCAGGTTCCGCACATAATATATATATACTTATTTATACTCGTTCGACGTTCTGATAATTATAGGGTATGTCCCGAATTTCTGAATTTAATTTCCAAAAATTCGGGCAGCACCTCCACTGTTTATCGGCCTACCCGTCGAACAACTCGACGTCACAATAACCAGTCAAACAGGCAATCCAAGAACAATCACAATCCAAATTATGTGTCCGACTTCGATTTACAATAATTAATTGTCATACCGAAAAAAAAATTATAAACTAATTAATTGTTTTATAATTTAGGACTCAGAATTAATTCATCACGGTCCACCGTCCACTTGTCGAAATTCATCGCGGACGGCAGTAAAATCCGCGGGTACCCGATTAGTTCGGGTTTCCGACGCGAACTCCACTGATTAATAAAAATTTCTGCACGAGAATATTTTATTTCACCAAATCCAATCAAACAAATTTCCTGTAGATAATAATTAAGTTAAATAATAAAAAGAAAACAACAGCACACGCGCCTCCCTACGCGCACAACACAGCCACAATCGGAAAAACCGAAGGCGGCCAACAGAGAACATCGACCAGAGCAAAAGAACCACAAAATGCACACAGACCACCAGCACACACACAAGGACCAAATCGATACACACACACGCATACACGCGTGTGTATGTACACAGAATCAACACAATCAGAGAAACAAACGGCGAAGCTCAGGCGGTTACCCAAATCGGAGTCACGGCGGCACCGGAGAACCACAGAGAGAAAGAAAAACTGGGAACTCGAGAGAGAGAGTAATAGATTTCGAGGGAGATAGAGAGATTATGAGGAAAATAACCAGAAAAATTAGAGAGATGAATGTCCTGCCAATCTATTTTTGTGTTTACTTATTTTACTTTGCTGAGTTGAGTGATGACAGCACAACACGTGTCCAACCAATTTCTAAGATGTTGACACGTAGCTGATTCAGGATAAACATTCTATATTTTTTTATGTCCGGCTCTGACCCGTACTTTGAATTTTAACGAACCATGTTGCACATAAAAGATCTCGGAAAATTATCAAAAATAATCTTAAAATATTACAAATATCCCGAAGTTTATAAAAACATAAATTTCAAAATTTTAAAATAATTTCTGAAGTGCCACTTATACCCGCTTTTATAGATTAAACGAATCAATGCGCGGGTGAAATTAATCCCGAAAATTCTCAAAAAAATTTTAAAATTCTCCGAATATTCCAATCTTAAATAAATATGAGTTTCATAATTTTTGAAGAATTCAGGAAATAAATACAGATTTTACAAATAAATGCAATCAGAAAATCATACAGGGTTAAATATTTGATGAATTATTGATTTCTAAATTTTATAAAATCCCAAAAATAAATATTGAAATTATAAAGCCAATAAAATAATTTTAAAGACATTCCAAGTATTTATGCAAATAAATTTGCATTAAATCCACTTTTAAAAGTGAAAACAATTCAGTATACTTAATAATTAATTACATGAACAATCATGTATACCATAATCACCTATATAGATAAAACCCATAGCTGACAGAAGCTATACACATATATTATTCATTTAATAATTTCATAATTACGCATTTAAATAATATAAAAATACACGAGTCGTTATATCCTTCACCTCTTAAAAAGATTATATCCTCAGAATCTAATCTAACTAAACAAGTGAGGATATTTGTCAAGCACATCTGGCTCTAACTTTCAGGTAGACTCTTTTATTCGAGGATTTATTCATCGCATACCCACTATAGACATAAACTCATTACCAAGGACTCACTCTTAACAATCTAGAATTTAGATTGATCGTTTCACGCAAAACAATTCATATGAGAGCCTCTTGACTCTCAATTACTGACTTAGTTCAAATCAGGTACATGTCGCATTGACACGTATAACATATTATTTATATATATACTGCGACTACGGCGGTGATACTAACTTATAGACAACTTTACCTATATTCTTTATACTTCGAATGGTTCAATACAATTAGGACTTTACTTGCCCCTTCTATTCAAACTTATCCAATTCTCTTCCAAGGTAAAACTTTTGCCTATACCACGATCCTCATTCTATATATTCATGTTCATTTCTTCTCTTCTATTCAAGACATCGGTTCCTAAATGGACCTTGCTTGGTTGGTAGTTACTCAAACGACCGGGATCCTGACCAGAACTTCATACTCTTAAGATTTGATATACAATTGCTATTGTTCAACCCTTCGTGGCATTTCTTTAGGTTTTCAACTTGGCCTTCCTTAGCCCTTAGATGGGCGAGGATGTTATCAATAAATACGATTATACCATGCAAGTACTCTTGATACACCATATTCCTTAATTCCTTATAGACAACTGATACATTCTTTACTCTACCTATTATCACCAAAACTTATAGCGCTCATAACTCATTCTAATTGCAATCTTTGGTATGTCCTCAGGCTTATCTTTAGCTGACAGTAGTCTGATCTTAGGTCTTCCTCCAAGAACCAACTCCTTCTTTTCATAAATAATCAATTCTATGCAGGGTTACTTATTCCTATTCGCCAACTTTTCCAACTGCTGATAATCATCACGTAACTTCATACATCCGTTCTCCTTTCCTATAAATCACATCAGTGTACCACATGGAATGCACCTTGCCTCATTATTCTTTCATCCCTCAATCCCGAAGTTTCCTTTACAACTTAATTGATTCCTACTGGGTCTTACGATACGGGCTTTTAACACCAATCCGACTATCTTATGCTCCAAGATTATTCTGGTAAGTCAATTGATAACACCTTTGGGACTTCACTTATCATCCGAATTTCTTCCAACTTGGGTGTTTCCTTCTTAATATCCCTTATATGCACTAGTTACGCCTTATCTTCTTGCTTATGTCCTTGAATACTGATTCCATTATTAGCTTCCGTAGATATTATCGTTTGCTTCTTCCGGTAATCAATTATTACCCTGGTTCCTTATCAGTGTCTTGAGCAGCTAAACTTTTCATCACATTACAAGTCTTAGCCTTGGCTGTACTGGACGTCAACCCTTTTGATGCACTACCTCCCATGCTATCTCGGGAAGTACTTCTACAATTCTTGGCAACATGCCCTACCTTGTCACAGTTATAACAGACGACTCCTGGATTTTCCACCTTACATTCGGACGCATAATGTCCCTTCTGACTACACCCAAAACATTCAGTATTTGCTTTACACCTTCCACCATGTTTCTTACCGCATTGATTACACTCCGATATAGGCGATTTAACCGAATTGGCTTGAGTAGAGCTAGCTGAGGTGTTACTAATTCTATTTAAAGAAATACTTTTCTCTCTAAATTCTTTATTCTTACTCCTTCCGATCTTTTTATGAGACTTCTGACTGGATCCTTCTTGACCTGATGCTTCTTCCATATCATCAATCTTTCACTTCTTATCTTCTTGTTCTCTAGCGGCTAACTTCTAATCAAATTCAATTACTAAGGCGGCCTGAACTATGGAAGGATACATCTTGAGTTGCAATGCCACCACTCCACTACGAATTTCAGGCTTCAATCCTTGTTGAAACCTCCTTGCCTTCTGAGCTTCAGAGCACACATAATCTGGTACAAATCTAGCCAACTCTGTGAACTTAGCCTCATACTCAGCTACACTTCTGTCACCTTGCTTCAGTTCTAGAAACTCAATTTCCATTTGGTTCCTTACACAGTCAGGAAAATACTTTTCCAAAAATAACTCAGTAAACCTAGTCCATGGAACAGGGCCTTCTCCTTCTAACGCTTTGGTTGACTCCCACCAGTAATTTGCTTCATTTTTCAAGAAATAGCTCGCATAATCAGTCTTAAGATTCTCACTTACTTGAACAAGATTAAAAGATTTCCCCATCTCTTTTAAACATGCTCCAACAGCTATTGGATTAGGTTCACCTTTAAACTCAGGAGGGTTAACATTCTGAAAGGATTTGAAACTAGCACTTTGGTTCACTCCTTGTTGTTGCTGCTGCAACAGTAGTTGCTGTTGCTGAACCTGTTGGATTAACTGTAACTGTTGTTGCTACTGCTGGTGCAACAAATCTAGAATTTCATTTATAGTTGGACCCTCCTCAAAACTACTATGTTTCCTTTAGACTGGGCAGCTTTCTTGGGTGGCATCTTCCTGAAATATATAAATGAGTTTATTCAATAACAAAAATATTTGACAAAAGGTATCACCGTTTAAACGGTGCACCTGCATCAGGAAAATGCTGCCCAATCACAGTACCCATGTCTCTAATATCGGGGTCCATTTACAAAAGAAATTTAGATTAGCAGCATTAGCAACAATAGCAGTAACAGAATCAACATCAGTTCAAGAAATCTAAAATACAAAGAAACTAAATATCGTGGCACGGTTCCTCAATATAACAGCAACTGACAAACTTCACATCCCTACTCAGGTACAACAACTAAATTTATCCAACATACCACAAAAATCGGCTGAATATATTAGTCACACACTATGTAGAACAAGCCGATAAATCGAGTCAAGCTTAAGGGACACTGAATCTACTAAGCACCATCGTTCATGTTTTAATTAACCCTTCTTCTAAGGATGATTTCCTTATCACCGCAAGTAACCCATCAACCATTGATTCACTTTTCCTAAGGCTATAATTCCATCATTAAGTCCTGAACTCTCGCAGTTACCATTCTTCTTAAATGATATACTGATATAGGACTTTCGTTCTTCTCAACAGTCGCTTTTACTTGCTTTTAATAACGAGAACCATCTAATCGCATAAATTCATTTCCATAGAATATCCAATGAAATTTTCTGGCTCAAGAACATCGAATAAGAAGAAACAGTGAGGAAGAAAATATAGGTATGACTGAGAGCAACCATACAAGTACATAAGATGGCCAGTCTTAGTACCATACGGTCACAACACATAATTCGGTGGCGTCCCACCAGACCCTTTTACCACACAGAAAAATGATCAATTCTTATGCATTGTTTACCCCAATCAACCAATAAAATTTCCGAGAGAAGAAACAAGGTTCGAAAGAAAATTCACAAATAGAATAGAAAGAATCTGATTTGTAAGGAGATCAACAAAACCCTAAGTAGCTTACTTCGGGTTCACAACTTTCTCACAAGAAAGATAAACAACTTATAGAATAGGAAACAACTACTCTGGAGATAAAATACATTTCAAGGAAGAAATAAAAGAGTTCAACGATATCACCTCCCGTTCTGATCCACATTCACTACCAAACTTAGTTGTCATAATAGCTCCTAACTATTATCATACTATCCGAACTCACCAGGGTTACACCATCGGGCCAATAACATTCCTTGACATGGAAAAGGGAATATTTAGAAATAACGTTGGCGTCTTCTCAGCTGGCACAATAAGGACCCGCTCAACGCTGAATCCTCGCAATCAGACTCGAAATCTCGAGAGGGAAAACTAGAAATCTCTATCGAACTTTACTAATAATACATATACGAAGGAGATGTACTCTAAACTAGGGCAGTTCCAGTCAATCCTCAACAAACGTCAGGGTTACGCTTCTGAAACCCTTGACTAAACTCATAGACTTGATCCTCTAATTGAGTTGCTGACTCACACCTATATGAAAGAGATATGTCCTAAGTCCAATCATGTATGAGGATTTAGGAATAACTTTTATGTAATCTGTTTTGATTTCATTGATATTAATAAAAGACTTGTTTTTTTTATTGCGGGCTCTATCTATTTAAATGATTAAATAAGATATACCACAGTTTAGAGTAAAGCTTTTTATGGATTGTGATGAGATCATAATAATGAGACCTAAAAGATGATAACTCTAAACTTAAATAGTTCCTGGTCGTAGGATTACTAACTGGTAATTAATAATCCGCAAAGATCGGTACATACTATGCTTGCTTCATTATGAAGGATGTCTATTCTCATAGACATTTGTGTGGTGACATTATAGCTAGTATGTAGGTGCTTATTATAGAATAAGTTCACTGAACATGACTCACACAGCTGAACAACTGATGGAGTTCACTCACGTGTTAGCAGTTGTTCACATAGTGATAGTTGTACAAGTATCCTTAGACTTGAGGTCATCATAGTCATCTTGTGTACACTGAACTATGCTTTGGTTTAGTTCTTAGTCTCAAGGGACAATTATAAGGGCTCTACTGGGTATAGGAATTTGTACACGAAGATAGTGTATGATCAATAAAGGATCTACCCCTTCCAGTGAAGGAAGAGAATGTTCAATGCTGATCCACTTATGCTAGTTCAGGAATCTCTGGCCAGAGTGAATGAAATTAGAAAGGAGTTTCTAATTTACATTAAATAGAACTAAGCATAGTGAATGGGAAAGCAAGTGATTAAATAAGATAGGCTTGACACAAGTTCCATGCCTTGTATTTAATCGTGACATTGCAGGGTAGAAGGAATTGATTGTACGGTAACTACTCACTGAATAGGTTCTTGGTATTCTAAGCAGTGAATTCGTATTATCCGGATAGTCGCGATATGCTGAGAAGTATCCCTCACGATGTAGAATAAATATGATTAATTAATTAATCATATTTAATGAATTAGAGAATTTATATAAATAATGATAAAATAGTTTTATTATTATTTATTTCTACTACCGGCTTAATATTGAACCTACAGGGTCACACCATAAAAGAGAATGATTTAATGGTGGAGGAATTAATTAATAATGGCTGATAATTATTTATTTATGAAATAAATAATTAATTGGCAAATTTAATAATTAATTAAATGAGATTTAATTGATTATAAATTAATTAAGAAAAGGTTCTTAATATTATTAATTAAAAATTTTATTTTTGGAAATTAAATCAAGTGAGAAAATTATTTCTAAAGAGTTTATAAAAGGGATTAATAATTAAAAGGTATTTTAATTATTAGTGAGAATAATAAAGGGTTAATAATAATAATATTTTATGGGAAAATTTTCAGCTGAAAATTTTGCCTATAAATATACTATTATAGACCCTATTTTTGCCTCAACCAAAAAGATTTACAAAACCCTTATTCTCTCCATCTCCTCCTCCTTCATTACATCGTTTTCTTGGTGGATATCGGTGGAGTGCTTCACACTTGAGGAGCAGCTGCTAAGGATCTCCGTTCATCATTTTTGGATCGCCATTAAAGACCTCCATCTTTCCATTAACATAAAGTTTCTTAAGGTAAACATACTGAACTACGAATTAAATATTATTTTTCGCATGGATCCTGCGGAGGGTTTCAGTTTTTTTTTAAGATTTAAATTTACGTTTTCGCTGCGTTTATGTTCTAAAAACCCTTCAATGGCATCAGAGCTACTTGTGAAAAGTTTTTAATTCGTTTATGTGTTTAACTGTTTTCGATATATGAGCATGTACGTGATTCACCATGATTTGATGTTGATATAATATGCTTGTATATGTATGATTTTGAATATACGATATTCATGTGAGTTGTATAATCATAAGATAATTATGTAATCTGTATATATACTGATATATACATGATTTATGTTTGTTATAATTATGAGAATCATATTAGATACGGATTCTGAATTGGCTTCTGTAGATTTGTAGAAATTTGGGTCTGGTGTCCGATTTACGCAAACAAATACCCTATTCCATAGGTAAACGAGCGTCTGAACAAAACTGATAGCAAAGCTATCAACGACTCGTCTGTAAGGCGTTTGACGTCGTTTACTGCCCGTAAACAGTGATTCTTGTTTTTCTAATTTGATTCTGATTTTTCTGATTTTTGTCATATTTTCTTTTTATGATTAGATCATGGATAAATGATATGTTAAGATCAGATTATGTATTTTAACATGCTTTTATGTGTTGTATGAGCATGGTGGATGGTTATGGCCTTTCGACCTTAGTGTAATGGTTTTGGTTTTGGTTTTAAATACGACTTGCATGTCGTCAATCTTTGTAATCATAAATCTCGAATGTAACTTGAGTTATTCTTGTAAGTTCATTAGATTAGTTTTACTTTCAATCATGTAATGTAATTGAAGACTTAAGAAGGCTATTCAATGGAGGTGATACAAAGAAGAAGACGAGGCATACAAGAAGTCTAAACAAAGAAGAAGACTTATGTAATAATTAGTTGTATTTATTTCCATCACCATATTAGATTGACCTTGATCTTTATCATGAGCTTGATAAAGATCACATAGGATGGGGCCATAACCAAACACATTTACTTTATTGCACTTTACATTTACTTGTTTATTTAATTTTATATATGAGATATATGCCTATGTTTACCATGCGATGATAGATTTAGGTGAACTTAAATCAATATAAGGCGTGCTCTAGAAAAACTAGAATAGGAATCGTTTCTTGCCTGAACAATAAATATTATGAATACGATCATGAGATTCTTGTGTTTATGAAACACGTAATTGAATATGAATTTTCAATATTGAGAGAAAGGATGATTCTGTCAACAACAGATTTCTATCTGTAAGAAAGGGTTATTAAGTGATGCCTCTTGACAATGCTCCACCCGATCTGGGAATAATCTGATTATCGATTATTGATTTGAAATATTTAATTTAAAAGAAAGAATCTCTTTATAATATGATTATGATTGTAACGTAATATAATCCCTCTAAAATTAAATAATATCAAGTAGTAATTGGCCAATGACACAACGGGCTTGTGTCGGTCATAGCCTTCCAACATGGTAGAAAGTGGTTCTTATTTTTAAATCATTGTCATTTCATGCTATAGCCGAGGGCTTTGATTTCGAAATAAGAAATACTTGTCTATTACATAGAGATGTGTACATTGAATTAGAATCTAAAGGTCGGTACGTGCTACAGCCGTGGGCCATTGGAGACTGATTCAATTGTACGAAATGTTGGGTTAGACTTGACTTAGAATATTGAGTTTGTCGTGCCACAGCCGTGACTCAATTATTCAAAAGGCTAAACTTATATTAGGGAATAACATAAGATGTAATTGACAAGAGTTGTCTGCCTATTGAACATCACATGACGTTTCGTGCCACAACCGAGGTTGTGTGATGGAATGTAGGATCCCTATTCCCACTAGCATTATGAATGCTTAATTTTCACTTAGGGGGTTGAATAAATTAGATAAACTAGTGGGAGACACTTATGAATAAAGACCCGATTCATATAGTATTTTGAAATGAAATTGAATATTTGCAAAGTGTTGTTATGTGTTTATCATTTACAGATTTACTATATTCATCATGTCTTCTGCACTATCACTCTGGAGCATACTAGATGCTCACAAGTTGACTGGTCCTAATTTAGCTGTTTGTTTTCACTGTAACAAGTTGGGGCACTGGAAGAGGAACTGCAAGGTTTACCTTGCAGAATTGAAGAAGAAGGGTAGTGAGACTACCGCTTCTGATTCAGGCATGTTCATGATTGAAGTTAATATGTCACTAGGTCAAATTTGTACTTGGGTATTAGATACCGCCTGTGGTTCTCATATTTGCAATTTGTTGCAAGGACTAAAGGGAAGCAGGACTCTTGAAAAAGATGAGGTGATTCTACGTATGGGCAATGGAGCAAGGGTTGCGGCCATATCTGTAGGATCATTTAGTTTGCATATGCCTACGGGCAAGACTATTATTTTGAATAATTGTTATTACGTTCCCTCTATTGTGAAGAATATTGTTTCTATTCCTATGTTGGATGTAAATGGTTTTTCATTTATTATTAAGAATAATGAATGTTCTATCCTTAGAGATAATGTTCTTTTTGGACGTGGCATTTTAAATAATGGTCTGTATGTATGTGACGTAGAGCATGATTTACTTCAGATTGAACAAACTAATAAAAGAAAATGAGATGATGAAAATCTGACCTATTTATGGCACTGTAGGCTAGGTCATATTAGTGAAAATAGACTGCGGACATTGCATAAGGAAGGGTTACTTGACCCCTTTGATTTTGAATCATATCCTACATGCGAGTCTTCTCTATTGGGTAAAATGACCAAATCTCCATTTAGTGGACATGGAGAGGGCTGCAGATTTGCTAGGATTGGTACACACAGATGTATGTGGACCAATGTATACGCAAGCTATGGGTGGATTTTCGTACTTCATTACTTTCATAGATGATAGATCTAGATTCGGATATGTGTATTTGATGAAACACAAGTCTAAAGCCTTTGAAAAGTTCAAAGAATATAAACATGAAGTGGAGAAACAAACCAAACACAGTATTATAACTCTTCGATCAGATCGAGGTGGTGAATACTTGAATGGAGAGTTTCTAGATTATCTCAAAGAAAATGGTATAGTCTCCCAGTGGACTCCTCCATATACTCCACAGTCAAATGGGGTATCTGAAAGGAGAAATCAAACTTTGTTAAACATGGTTCGGTCCATGATGAGCTATGCGAATCTTCCAGTATTCCTATGGGGTTATGCATTGGAAACCTCAGCATATTTACTGAATAAGGTGCCTTCCAAATCTGTTCCTCAAACACCATATGAGATATGGAAAGAAAGGAAACCGAGTCTTAAACACGTTAAGATTTGGGGATGTCCCGCTTATGTCAAGAAAGTTGACCCAGATAAGCTGGAATCTCGATCCATAAACTGTAATTTTGTGGGATATTCTAAAGAGACTTTGGGGTATTACTTTTACACCGATCATCGGGTGTTTGTCTCCAGACATGCTACCTTCTTGGAAAAGGAGTTTATCCTTGAAGGAAACAGTGGGAGCAAAATTGAACTTGATGAAGTTCAAGAAGCACAAACTACTACGGATCAAGTGGAAACACCTGTTCAGACTGAACAACCTTCTGTGGAATAGCCCATTCGTAGGACAGGGAGAGTGTCTCGCCAACCTGAGAGGTATTATGGCCTTGTCATTGAGAATGACAATGAGTTGTCAATCATTGATGATGACGACCCTGTGACCTCTAATGAGGCTATGAGTAGTGTTGACTCAGAGAAATGGCATAGTGCCATGAAATCCGAAATGGAATCTATGTATACCAACCAAGTATGGACTCTGGTTGAGGCGCCTGAAGGTGTTAAGCCTATTGGATGCAAGTGGGTATACAAAAGAAAGATTGGAGCAGATGGCCAGGTGGAGACCTATAAGGCCAGGCTCGTGGCAAAATGATTCAAACAAAGGCAAGGGATTGACTTTGATGAAACTTTTTCGCCTGTAGCCCTGTTAAAATCAATTCGGATTTTGCTTGCGATTGCTGCTTACTACGACTATGAGATCTGGCAAATGGACGTGAAAATGGCCTTCCTCAATGGGGAACTTGAGGAGGAAGTGTATATGACACAGCCAGAGGTTTTCTTTCCAAGGGAAATGAACACCTAGTGTGTAAGCTGCTGCGAACCATATATGGTTTAAGGCAAGCTTCTCGTAGATGGAACATCCGTTTTGATGAGACAATCAAAGAGTTTGGTTTTATCAAAAACATAGATGAACCATGTGTCTACAAGAAGGTTAGTGGGAGCGCGGTAACATTTCTTGTATTGTATGTGGATGACATACTTCTTATAGGAAATGATATACCGATGCTACAATCAGTCAAATTATGGCTATCAAAGAACTTCACCATGAAGGACTTGGGAGAAGCATCCTACATTCTCGGTAAGAAGATCTATAGAGATAGATCTAGAAGAATGATAGATCTTACCCAGGGTACATACATCCAGAAAGTGCTTAAAAGGTTTAGCATGGAAAACTCCAAAAGAGGTCTCACACCGATGAGCCATGGAGTGTCCCTTTCCGAAAAAATGTTTCCTAAGACACCTGAGGAAAGAGAGCGTATGAGTAAGATTCCTTATGCTTCAGCAATAGGATCTATCATGTACGCGATGTTGTGTACTAGGCCTGATGTTGCTTATTCAATTAGTGTGACGAGTAGATATCAGTCCAATCCATGTGAAAACCACTGGAAAGCAGTGAAAAACATCCTTAAGTACTTGCGAAGGACTCAGGACATTTTTCTTGTTTTTGGTGATGAATCTGAGTTGAAAATAGAGGGTTATACTGACTCTATTTTTCAATCAGAGAGTGATAGCAAATCCATGTCAGGGTACGTGTTTACTCTGAATGGTGGTGCGATTAGTTGGAAGAGTTCCAAACAGTCTATAGCGGCTGACTCCACAGCGGAAGTAGAATATATAGCTGCAAGTGAGGCTGCAAAAGAAGCCGTTTAGATGAGGAAATTTGTTTCTGAGTTGGGAGTTGTTCCTAGCGTTGAAGAGCCTATTGTATTGTATTGTGATAACAACGCAGCAATAGCACAAGCCAAGGAACCTAGGTCTCCTAGAAATTCCAAACATGTCCTGCGGCGCTTTCATCTGATTAGGGAGATTGTTGAAAGAGGAGATGTCAACGTCAAGAGAGTTGACACACATAATAACGTAGCAGACCCACTCACAAAGCCACTTTCTCAGATCACTTTGATCGTCATAAAGACAAGATGGGTATTGGATACCAGAGTGATTGGCTTTAGTACAAGTGGGAGATTGAAAGAGATATGTCCTAAGTCCAATCATGTATGAGGATTTAGGAATAACTTTTATGTAATCTGTTTTGATTTCATTGATATTAATAAAAGACTTGTTTTATTTTTATTGCGGGCTCTATCTATTTAAATGTTCAAATAAGATATACCACAGTTTAGAGTAAAGCTTTTTATGGATTGTGATGAGATCATAATAATGAGACCTAAAAGATGATAACTCTAAACTTAAATAGTTTCTGGTCATAGGATTACTAACTGGTAATTAATAATCCGCAAAGATCGGTACATACTATGCTTGCTTCATTATGAAGGATGTCTGTTCTCATAGATATTTGTGTGGTGACACTATAGCTAGTATGTAGGTGCTTATTATAGAATAAGTTCACTGAACATGACTCACACAGCTGAACAACTGATGGAGTTCACTCACGTGTCAGCAGTTGTTCACATAGTGATAGTTGTACAAGTATCCTTAGACTTGAGGTCATCATAGTCATCTTGTGTACACTGAACTATGCTTTGGTTTAGTTCTTAGTCTCAAGGGACAATTATAAGGGCTCTACTGGGTATAGGAATTTGTACACGAAGATAGTGTATGATCAATAAAGGATCTACCCCTTCCAGTGAAGGAAGAGAATGTTCAATGCTGATCCACTTATGCTAGTTCAGGAATCTCTGGCCAGAGTGAATGAAATTAGAAAGGAGTTTCTAATTTACATTAAATAGAACTAAGCATAGTGAATGGGAAAGCAAGTGATTAAATAAGATAGGCTTGACACAAATTCCATGCCTTGTATTTAATCGTGACATTGCAGGGTAGAAGGAATTGATTGTACAGTAACTACTCACTGAATAGGTTCTTGGTATTCTAAGCAGTGAATTCGTATTATCCGGATAGTCGCGATATGCTGAGAAGTATCCCTCACGATGTAGAATAAATATGATTAATTAATTAATCATATTTAATGAATTAGAGAATTTATATAAATAATGATAAAATAGTTTTATTATTATTTATTTCTACTACCGGCTTAATATTGAACCTACAGGGTCACACCATAAAAGAGAATGATTTAATGGTGGAGGAATTAATTAATAATGGCTGATAATTATTTATTTATGAAATAAATAATTAATTGGTAAATTTAATAATTGATTAAATGAGATTTAATTGATTATAAATTAATTAAGAAAAGGTTCTTAATATTATTAATTAAGAATTTAATTTTTAGAAATTAAATCAAGTGAGAAAATTATTTCTAAAGAGTTTAGAAAAAGGATTAATAATTAAAAGGTGTTTTAATTATTAGTGAGAATAATAAAGGGTTAATAATAATAATATTTTATGGCAAAATTTTCAGCTGAAAATTTTGCCTATAAATATACTATTATAGACCCTATTTTTGCCTCAACCAAAAAGATTTACAAAACCCTTATTCTCTCCATCTCCTCCTCCTTCATTACATCATTTTCTTGGTGGATACCGGTGGAGTGCTTCACACTTGAGGTGCAGCTGCTAAGGATCTCCGTTCATCATTTTTGGATCGCCATTAAAGACCTCCATCTTTCCATTAACGTAAAGCTTCTTAAGGTAAACATACTGAACTACGAATTAAATATTATTTTTCGCATGGATCCTACAGAGGGTTTCAGTTTTTTTTAAGATTTAAATTTACGTTTTCGCTGCGTTTATGTGCTAAAAACCCTTCACTATATACATACCTTTCTACACTCTTTTGACTCCGCTCCTAACCTAAATCAGGGACTCAAACCTGTGGCTCTGGTACCAACGGTGACGGCCTCAACCCCGGGGTCAGGAGTTGACGTCATCAATAACAATAATAATGAACACAATATAATCCAAATCACTAATTATCCATAACCACGACCCCTTTACCAAGACCTTTTCCAGGTTTAAGTATGACTTAGGTTGCTCAACTAACACAACTCAAATTACCTTACACAATCCTGACCACTAATTCAATGCAGCAACTCAACAGACCTCATCTGGTCTGGACATAACTACCTCAGAGGAGCCTGACACGAAAGGAGCTGGAACTTTGTCCTGACTACCGCGCAAGAATCTCCTAGGCCTCTGCAATACATATAAAATATTCTGCAAGGGTGAGCAATTGTTTGCTCAGCAGCACCACTATATGAATAACAAGTAAAACAGTTTAAAGTAAAACAGTTATAGAAACAGAGTTTATAACTTGCCAGAAACATATAAATTAGGTCTAAACTGGATATCAAAACTAGCATGCTCTGTAATACAAAATCAAAAGTCGTGTGCTGTGCATAAGAACCATAGTTAAGTTTTTAGCATGCCATTTCCATTTTTAAACTTTCCATTCTATTACAGGAACCATAAAACCATCTGTCCTGTTACGGGGACCCAAAATCATTTGTTCCGTTACGGGAACCATAAAACTTGTCCAATCACAGGACCTATAAAACTTGTTCTTCTCCGGGAACCTCAAAGTCACTTTGATTTGTTAAACAATTTCAAAACTGAATCGATCAAATCTATTGGACGTTTAACGGGTGAAGATAGCTGATCAGTCTACCCTCACCGGACAGCGACTAGCGGCCGTCCAGAAATAGTATATGTTCCGGAACTTGGGAAAAGACTAGCTAGGTCTTTCCCCCACGCTGGACTAATCGGTTAAACAGAATGCACAACCCAATTAGCCACTTACGCAACCACATGCTAGACCATTACCGAATAACGGGCCTCTTACGCAACTCCAATAGATCAACTGAATTCCCTTTTTGTCTTTTTCCAAAATTCCACGACATAGGTGGATCAAAACCTTCCACAACATAGGTGGATTAAAACCTTCTCTTTTTATCCAGTTTTCAAAATCACTGTCACCTATCTCTTTTTAAAACCATTCTGTCACAGCACACTATTCAAAACTCTTTTCATTTAAATCACGTTTAGAGATTGGTGTTTTTAGAAGTTACTTTTCCCCAAAATATAATTCTAAACAACATTTTCAAATACAGGGGATACATAACTTAAAACGTTTCTGTTCCATTATGAGATTAAAACATTAGCTATTCACATATACTGAACCGTAAAAAGAATGGTCAGGGGTACTTGCCTTGCAGAGCTTTACCACTATTACTGATTGACCTTGGACTAACTTGGACACTCGGCTTTATCGCCTTACTATCAGACTATCCTGGATCCGACTTCAACGCTCAGGTCCTTCGTTCGGAACCTCGCTGCGTTTGTCGACTGATCACTGGGTTATCTTTAGTTCGATACCAATTCCTGAGTTCTTCGACTAGAACCTACAGAGCCGAAATGCCCTACGTTAGACGTCTAGGTATGCTTGACATATCCCCGCTAATAACCTACCCATTCGATATCAAATCCCGACTCGTAATTACACATATTATAATAACACACACAACAATTAGGGTTCATGTTCTCAAAATCGGTTTGGTGTTCGCTTTCATAAAATACGTATACTCGTCATTTACGAAATTAGGGTTACAGGATTTTGACAAAACATTCACCACAACATACAATCAGGTTCCGCACATAATATATATATACTTATTTATACTCGTTCGACGTTCCAATAATTACAAGGTATGTCCCGAATTTCTGAATTTAATTTCCAAAAATTCGGGCAGCACCTCCACTGTTTATCGGTCTACCCGTCGAACAACACGACATCACAATAACCAATCAAACGGGCAATCCAACAACAATCACCAATCACAATTCAAATTATGTGTGCAACTTCGATTTACAATAATTAATTATCGTACCGAAAAAAAATAATTTTATAAACTAATTAATTGTTTTATAATTTAGGACTCAGAATTAATGCATCACGGTCCACCGTCCGCTCGTCGAAATTCATCGCGAACGGCGGTAAAATCCGCGGGTACCCGATTAGTTCGGGTTTCCGACACGAACTCCACCGATTAATAAAAATTTCTGCACGAGAATATTTTGTTTCACGAAATCCAATCAAAAAAATTTCCTGCAGAGAATAATTAAGTTAATTAATAAAAAGAAAACAACAGCACACGCGCCTCCCTACGCGCACAACACAGCCACAATCGGAAAAACCGAAGGCGGCCAACAGAGAACATCGACTAGAGCAAAAGAACCACAAAATGCACACAGACCACCAGCACACACACAAGGACCAAATCGATACACACACACGCATACACGCGTGTGTATGTACACGGAATCAACACAATCAGATAAACAAACGGCGAAGCTCAGGCGGTTACCGGAATCGGAGTCACGGCGGCACCGGAGAACCACATAGAGAAAGAAAAACAGGGCACTCGAGAGAGGGAGAAATAGATTTCGAGGGAGATAGAGAGATTATGAGGAAAATAACCAGAAAAATTAGAGAGATGAATGTCCTGCCAATCTATTTTTGTGTTTACTTATTTTACTTTGCTGAGTTGAGTGATGGCAGCACAACACGTGTCCAACCAATTTCTAAGATATTGACACGTAGCTGATTCAGGATAAACATTCTATATTTTTTTTTCTGTCTGGCTCTGACCCGTACTTTGAATTTTAACGAACCATGTTGCACATCAAAATCTCGGAAAATTTTCAAAAATAATCTTAAAATATTATAAATATCCCGAAATTTATAAAAATATAAATTTCGAAATTTTAAAATAATTTCTGAAGTACCACTTATACCCGCTTTTATAGATTAAACGAATCAACGCGCGGGTGAAATTAATCCCGAAAATTCCCAAAATAATTTTAAAATTCTCCGAATATTCCAAACTTAAATAAATATGAGTTTCATAATTTTTAAAGAATTCAGGAATTAAATACAGATTTTACAAATAAATGCAATCAGAAAACCATACAGGGTTAAATATTTGATGAAATATTGATTTCGAAATTTTATAAAATCCCAAAAATAAATATTGAAATTATAAAGCCAATAAAATAATTTTAAAGACATTCCAAGTATTTATGCAAATAAATTTATATTAAATCCACTTTTAAAAGTGTAAACAATTCAGTATACTTAATAATTAATTACACGAACAATCCTGTATACCATAATCACCTATACAGGTAAAACTCATAGCTGACAGAAGATGTACACGTATATTATTCATTTAATAATTCCATAATTACGCATTTAAATAATATAAAAATACACGAGTCGTTGTATTATCTATCTAATTATTGCTGATTCCGCTAGTAGATAACTCATAGCTCCAAGCGATACCTGAGTCCCCATACTCTCATGAAAAATATATGGTACTCTATTCCATTACATGGATCAGGAGCAATTGAAAAACCAGACCCAGACTCTGTTGAAATCCCCCGCTGCCCTAACTCACCAATCCCTATCTAAGTGGTATCCTATCACGGAGGCTGGTAAGTAGACTTTTCTCATGTTTATCACTCTCCCCCTAGTATATCCTCCGACGGAAGGGGGTACTATCCAATTGTCAACAGCTTTATTATTGTTTGGTCTTTCTCCCTTGCTAATAAACCGAATATGAAAAAGGTTGACGAAAGTGTAAAGTAATAATTTTGGAAGATAGGTGGGTCATACCAACTTGTTGTTTGAACAAGTCCTAGTGGTAGGAGCCTCCTTGACTCGTAGCGTAGATTGTGGAATGGGATTGAAAATCTATGAAACATAGGACAGTTAGAAAAATTGTAATTAAACTCAAAGAAGTGGTGTCCCAAGGTAGCTTTTGCTTGCTTAGTATTCGATATTTTGGGCCTATTTAATTGGAAATAAAGCCTATCCGACATAAAATCCAATCCGATCTGCAATACCTGGATCACGCGAGGTCATGAAATGCGCTTTTAGCCAGTTTTATTCAATACCATTTCTATGACTGAAGCTTGCCAAGGGTAAGAGTATCTCCAATGTGGTTGGCTATAATAGTTGTCTATAATAATATAAAATAATGATTGGCTAAATTTGATTAATTTGTAAGGTAGTGTGTTCCGATGGAGTTGGCTATATATGGTTGGCTATATTTTAAAATTTTAAATAATTAAAATTTTGAGCAATGCTTTTTCAATAAATTTAAATTTTAATAAATTATATTCATGCTAATTGATTTGAAATTGTAATTAAATATTTTTAAAATATTATTTAAAATTTTATTACATTTCAAGACATTAATATTGATGCTAACAAATTTTATAATGCGGTGACATTTTTATATACATTTAATCACAAATGAAATTATTAATTCGAAATAAAAATATAGAAGAAACAAGATCCAGATATTTGCTTGCAAGAAAATATAAACCAACATGAATTAATCTGGGTAGGCAAGTATGCCAAAGATGACGTGAAGCTCCTTACAAATATGTAAAACTTCAACAAATATACCCAAGCAATGATGGTTGATGGTTATATTTTTAGCCAAGGGGAGCAATCGGTTGGATGCACCATATTTGATGAAGTTGGCTATATTTGCTAGTGTTCAGTTGCCAGCCGGAACCTTTTGCTAAGGGCTCAATCAGGTTGGAGAGTAGCCACCATCGGGGTAGCTTGGAAATTCGTAGAAAAACTCAGGAGATACTTATTATTTAACAAATCCAAAGACAAGCCAATCAGTTACAGAAGTTCCATTAGCTACTTAGGTCCGCAAGAGCTCACATAGAGTTCCGGGACGATTTGCGCAAAAGCGCTGTTTAGTTTAATAAGCTTATTTTAAGTCCAGGCTAGCTATTTAGGCATAATGTGATTATAAAGGCGTCTTATTAGTTCATGATTTTATAAATTCAAACATTACACCACATGATTTGGACAAGTACAATAATTGACTGGGTAATTTGATCTTTATATAAGCTACTCACAATATTCTGAACATAGTGGATGCTTATGTACTTAAAATAATCAAAGACACTAGTTTAGTCCATGCCCGGAATTTAAATAATGAACCTGTTTATAACTAATCGGATTTAATTATTTGTGAGTTCGTCACATGCTTACGTTCCGAATTTACGTCATTAGGCAATGTCATTGGCTTACGATTGTAGCTTTGCTCACTCCATTTTGACTATTTTTTGTCATATCTCCATTTTTTTTTTTTTTTTTTTGCTAAGTGTCATATCTCCATTTTGACTATTGTTTAAACAAAAAGTTGGATTAGCATGCTAATTGTTAAAAAATTGTCTACTTGGCCGGCCACTGCCAATTTAACTATTTCTAATAAATATTGGGTATGTTCGTCTACAAAAAATAATTTACTTATTTATTTATAAGTCAATAATTATTTATTGATGAGTGTTTATCGACCAAATTTATAAATCCAATTTATAATTTATAAGCTGATAAGTTGAATGTTAATAACGATGTACTTTTTCTCAACTTATTTTATTTTTCATTTTTTTATTAACTTTTGTTTTAAAATTTATGTTTTTAGATGTCTTTCTAATTTAAAATTTATGAATTAAAATAATTATATTTAAATTTTATTTATTTTAGTTCAGTTAAATAAAAAATATTCTCATATTTAACCAAACATTTATTTAATTTATAAGTGTCCATCTACATATCACTTATAAGTCTTTTATTCATTTAAATTATAAATTATTTATTTTAAAATTTTTCAAACGAACACATTATATTTCATATTACACTCTTGATTTACTTCAAACATTTTGATAGTATGGTATGGATGCATAACTTTTTAAACGCACAAAGTTATGACCGAAGATTATAGAAGGGAATTTTGTTGAACATTCGATTTGCCAATTGGATAAAAGGATGTAAATAATATTTGATTATATAATCTATAAATTAAAAGCCTCTAGTTGAATTTTGATCGCAGTGAGAATATACTTGATTTAATTAATAACACATATTGAAACTTAACATTCTTGATTATATAGGGAGTATAGTCGAATTTACTGTGTAATTCATTTTTTTCCTCCTTTCTTTCTTTTTTCCTTTTCTTGGCTAAAACTCTTGAGTCATTCTTACATTCTTAAATCAGAAGTTTCGTTTTTCAATTAAAATATTAAATATAATGAGCGAATTAATCAAAATATATAGTCTTAATACATTTGATAGTATTTTATAAAATAATATACTAAAGTTACCGAAAAGTATAAATCAATAGCAAATATTCTTATTCGCCATACATGCTTCTACAATTTTGCCGGTACTACATTCCGAAAAGGCAAAATAATCTATACTATATTATAATAACCGGAATGTGTTATAATTTTCTTCAACTGTTATTCCCTAATTTTAGTTATTAAAAAAAAAATAGTATTATATATCCGCTAAACTACTAAATTATTTAACTAATAGATATAGTGTAATTATCGTACTAAATTACGACCACAACGTATCATATTATTTAAAAATAAATAATATTATATATTCGCTAAACTACTATATTGTTAAACCACTAAACACAGTCTACTTATTATAGTCAAGTTATTTTATTATTTTTATTATGAATTTATAATTATTATATATTTATAAAAATATTTTAAAAATTAAAATATGACGAGATAAATAAATTTTTTAAATATTAACGGAACCTGGACCGGATTTAAGCTAGTAACATTAATGCATGAAATTATAAAAACACCCCATGATCAAAAACATGTCACATACAAGATCATCATCACTGCTGATCATCATCTGCGGATAATCAAATCAAATCAACAGTCTAAATTAACAAACAAAACTGCTGCTGCTACTACAATGCAGAGTACATCACAAGTACAAATATTCCCACCATCTTAATGTTTATTGTAATCATCAAACTGAAGTAGATCCTCCAACAACTTATCATCCATACATTCAAACTCAAACACCTCTTTTCCTCTGCCACCACCGGAAGATGAAGGCCCCGAGGACGACGCGGTGGCAGCTGCGGAAGAAGAGCACAAAGTAGGAGGATACTCATTCGGGAAATTTAAAACAGCCAATGAACCTCTCATTGTATAAGCAGCTTTGTCGTAAGCTCTTGCAGCTTCCTCTGCTGTCACAAATGTCCCTAGCCAGAGTCTCTGTCCCTGTTTTGTCGAATCACGAATCTCCGCCGCGAATTTCCCCCATGGCCTCCTTCTAACGCCTCTGTATCTCACCTGATGATCCCCTGCTTTCAATTCCTTACTTGCTCCTTTAGAATCCCCCATCTGTTTTATTTTTGTAAGGCTGCAAGTTTTGGTAACTATTATTTTGGCAACTTGTAGCATTTATACTAGGAGAGATATGTCACCTAGAAAGCTCAGCAAAGCACTGCCAAGTAATATATGTATATTTAGGTCCTCAGTCCTGACACTGCAGATTCTAATTCATTGCAGACTTATTTAATTGTGCTCCTGAACTGAATCCAAGGGTGTTGTTATTTTATTGCAATGATTATGTAAAGTTTCAACTTTATTGTAATTGGTCAGTTTTTATAGCATTAGATCTTTACAAATCTTTACTTTTTTAACAGGTCTCTAATCTTGAACTTGTAAACAAGAAATATGATGTGAGGTTTGACTAAAGTTTATTTGCCGGATTAGTTACTGATATGTAACAAATTTCAGATAATAATAAATGGGAAAAATAATAGACACGGCCAGGGATGAATGTTGCACTTGGCTCTGGCAATGAAAACCGATAAAACTTTCAAATGCAAAAAATATTATAAAACTAATTCTGAGAATGGTAGCACAACATTTTACTCTCATAACACCTACTTAAATTTGTACATTTATGAAATTGAAGCTAAAATCTTGGACTTGGTGCCCCTAATATTCAAAGTCTAATTAAAGTTCCGATTTTCATTTTCCTTTCTCCGTTTATTTGAAAAAACTAGAAACCAATAATATTAATTATTATTCCCTTCATCCCAGTTATTTGTATACAAATGGTTTGGGTACGGAGGACAAAAAATATAATAAAATAATATTACTTTTGTTAAGATATTTTGTTAAGATAGTGGGATGAGTGAAAAAGAAAAAGTATAATTTAGTGAAAAAAAAGTATAAAGTTGGTTAAAGTGGTGGGACCATTCAATATTAATGAATAAAGTGATTATAGTGTAGTGAAAGTAGTTGATTTTTATATTATAATTTTTTTATTATTTTTGATAAATTTAAAATATATATAATTAAATGAGACATCAAAAAAGAAAAATGTTTAAAAATGAACGGGAGTCAGAAACTACTCGAGAATTAAGTATTGCTCGACATAGGTGTCCTTCGTTAGCTACTACTACTAAACTATGTTTTCATGTGAAAAGTTCATGCAAGTTGAAGGGATGATTTGGATAGGTGTGTGACGTCATAACTCTAACGACCTGTTTAATCAGCATGATTAAGATCGCATACTATTACTTAAATACAGCGCTAAGCAACGAGCCTATGACACAAGGCCGTGAATAAAAAAAGGGAATATAATACAGCACGTCAAATTTGGGAGGTTATAATTACGATTAGTTTACTAATCCACCACATAAGCTGCCAATGTAAGCATGATTAAGCTGTGCTTAGACAACGATGAAGGCAAATTAATCATGTAATTAATCGACGTAAGCATGATCATGTCAGCTTCACACGGTAAGCAATGGCGTCACTGGTTTGGTTATGAGAGCATGAACCAGGGAAGAGGAGGTGACAATAAGGTGAGTAATTAAATAACTGGAATGATTCCTTTGGTATTAGAAATGATTAGCATATTCCCTGGAATTATGAATTCTGAATATATATATTTGATAATGGCACGGTGTTTATTTAGTTCAAACTCATCACTTGGTGACGTCAAAAAGCCAAGATAATACTGATGCAACAATCAACTCAAATATTATCCTGCAAAAAAAACTGAAAACAAAGTAAACTAAATATAACATGAAACAATATTTGCAGAGAAAGGCTTTCATTTATTCATTTTCTTGTGTCCTTTACGATGCATTTTTTAAGACTCTTATATCGATCCCAGTCCTTTTCATCTTAGACAGTTGACCATATTTGGACTATTACTAGACCGTTATGGATTAAAAACTAGAGGATATTAACTGCTGTATTTATTACTAGGGTTCGTGAGTTTCGAGACTCGATTTGACTGCTCTTATATCTCGTGACTCGATCTGCCTTAATAAAATGCCTACGTACCTTGCTGATTGCCAAGGATCAAATCAAAAAACGTAGTTTTGATTTGGTGGGGGTGAGACCCCTTATATAGGTGTTGGGAGTCCTTGAATTAGACTAGATCTAGGAGACTTGGTGGGCAAGTCCCTGAATTAGAATGGACTTTGGAGTCCTAAGTGATAGGAAACTGATTCCTTATCTCATGAGGTTCCTTGGAAGCCAATCTGCAAGGAATTATATTCTTAACTGGACTTTATTTATTAGCTGATTTATCCCTTATTAATTAATTACGAAATTAATTAATATTCAGGTTTTTGGGCCCTTCTAAATAGGCCTAGCTATCAGCCCAATTCTGATATAATTAATACGATATTAATTACGCAATCAGGGTTTATTTTATTCCCTATTATTTGCCCCCCAACTTCTGGGAAACCATAAAAAGATTTCGCAGAATTTAAGTTCATTTGTTCCCTTATAGGGTATCGTTTTTGCGTAAAGTGTGGAGCGACCTACACAATTACAACGATTTGCCTTTGTACATGACTTCAGGATTTTTTGGAATCTCCCTATCACTTTCATTTACATATTATTTAAGAGTTATCTTAATTTCCAGGAATTTTCCCTTAATTCTGGGATTTTTCCTTATTTTCTTGAATTTTCCCTTAATTTCTAGGAATTTTCCCTTAATTCTGGGATTTTTCCTTAATTTTTAGGAATTTTCCCTTAATTCTGGGATTTTTCCTTAATTTTCTGAAATTTTCCCTTAATTTCTGGGATTTTTCCTTAATATTCTGGAATTTATTCCCAATTTTCAGAATTTATCCTTAATTTCGGGACTTATTCTTAATTTTCCAGGAATTTCCAGTAATATTTTATAATTTCTGGAAATTATTCATTGCTTTCCAGTTTTCTGATATTCTGGAATTTCCTGAATTATTATTTTTTATATATATAATTCGACCAGGAATCCCTTTCGACCAGGATCCTGGTCGAATAACAGGCCATTGTTTTCTGGTCGACAGAATTTTCGAGCAGGAGACTTCGATCAGGATCCTGACCGAAATTCGGTCAAGATCTTTCCTATTTTGACCGAATTATCCCTCCATTTCATCTTGGTCGAAGTCATATTCGAGTAGAAGTTTTCGATCAGGAGCCTGAGTTTTAAGTTGAACTAGCCTTCACCACCACAAAGTCCAACATCTATGTTATTTTCGAGTAGAAGTTTTCGACCAAGCATGTATCCCTGTTCTTCCCATGACCGCGTTATAAGTTGAACTAGCCTTCACCACCACAAAGTCCAACATCTATGTTATTTTCCTTGGTTCTTAACCTATGGTCGTTGGCAACTTAATTATCCCTTCCACGGGGCACTCCACTCCTGCGAATCCATATATCGGCATATCGATCGGGGTTAATTGAGAATCATTGTAACCCATTCTTAAAAAGGTATCATAGAGTAATATGTCCACCGAGGCACCATTATCTACAAGGACCCTCTTCACCGGGTTGTTCCCTATTATTGATGTTATGACCAGCGGGTCTTCATGAGGAAATTTCACACCCTCCAAGTCAGAATCATCAAATGCCATTGTCACTCCTGTCCTAGCCCTCTTTGGGGCTTTCCCAACAATATGCATAACCTCTCTAGTATACGCTTTCCTTGAGTTCTTGGATAATCCAGCAACAGTTGGTCCTCCAAAGATTGTATTTATCACAGGCCCTCGGGGTCGCGGTCCTCCAAAGATTGCATTTATCACCGGTCCCCTAGGTTGGGGATTTCACCCCTGATCGTCTTGGTCCCTCCTACGATCTTCAAAGTTCTTTCTCCCATTGTTATTCCTATCTCCTCCATCTCCAGTGTACTTGCTCAATCTTCCTTTTCGAATGAGGAACTCTATTTCATATTTCAATTATCTACACTCATCTGTGTCATGACCAGCATCCTTGTGAAATCTGCAATATTTGCTCTTATCTATCTTGGTAGGATCAACCTTTAGGGGTTTAAGCCAACGAATATCTCTATCTTTCTCAATTTCCATCAAGATCTGGCATCTAGGAGCATTCAACTTAGCATATTCAGTGAACTTTTGCCCAGGTCCTCCCTTCTTCGGGGTTGAATCAGGGTTTTGCTCAGTTTTAGGATACTTGTCCTTAGCAATATATTTCAGATCAATCTTTCGCTTCTTGTCTCCAGCGGGCTCGTTATTTACTACTGTCTTCCTCATGCTCTCTTCCACTTTGATGTATTTCCCGGCCCTATCTTGGAGCTGCAACATACTTTCAGGGGGGCGCTTGGTCAATGACATCTTGAAGAACTCATCCCTAGTTCCCTGTTGCAGTGCTATCATAGCTACCTTGTCATCAAGGTCTGGGAATTTTAAAGCTTCCTTTATGAAATGATTCAGATAGTCTCTCAAGGACTCCTTCGCTCCCTGCACAATGCTCATGAGGGATGATGAACTTTTCTCATGCACTCTCCCGCTGATTAATTGCTTAATTAAATCCTGACTTAGTTCTCTGGAGGATCCAATAGAATTCGGGGGCAAACGGCTATACCATCTTTGAGCCATTCCCGACAGGGTTTGAGGAAAGGCCCAACGCTTAATAGCGTCGTTCACGGGCTGCAACAACAGTGCATTAGAGAATGTCCTGACATGATTAGCAGGATCTCCGGTGCCATCATAAGCTTTAATGGTGGACATCTTGAACTTCATTGAGATATGGGTGCTCATTATTTATTTAGTGAATTGTGGAGTAGGATCATCAGGATCTCCAAGGAGAAGAAGATTGCTTGGATCAACCCTTGGGACAATAGTCCTTCTCTGTAACGGACCATCCAGGTCTATGATTGGAGGAAGATTTCTCCCCCTTGGAGGTAACGGGGGTCTGGAGGTCTGGTGCGCCTCCAATTCGCGCTTTAGCCTTTGAATCTCAGCCTCGTGAGCCCTGATTCTCTCATGCACTTCCTGGGGATTCGTCCCTCGGGTGCTCCTAGGATGCTGGTTACCATCAAGCATCGGCTCTTTACCAGCACGCCTCCTTCTTGGGGCCACATCATCATCCAAAGATTCAGAGTCTCTCTTAGTGTAGGACCAGAGAATTCTTGATCCTCTGGGATAGGAGCCAAACCACGTATATATTGGGGCATCTGCCCTTGCGCTTCATTCCGATTAGCATATCCACTCCCTCCAACCTCGGCGAAAAGGGACATCCCATAAGGGGGGTTAGTGGTCACAATAGTTGAATACTCATACCCAACGGGTCGAGAACTCACAGGTGTCTGTAGCTGTTGAAGTTGGAAATTCGTCCCTTGAGGGGCCGGAGGAATCGTCCCTTATGGCTGAGGTTCAGTTGCCCCTACCTGGGCTCCTCCTTGGGGGCGGCATAGGTCGAATGTGGAGGTATCTGCACCGTTGACGAAATCGTTTAGGTCGTCCCCGCTGGTGTTCTCGCCATGGTTATTGTAAGATTTTCCATAGACGGTGCCAAATGTTATGGATTAAAAACTAGGGGAATTTAATTGTTGTATTTATTATTAGGGTTCGTGAGCTTCGAGGCTCGATTTGACTGCTCTTGTGTCTCGTGACTCGATCTGCCTTAACAAGATGCCTACGTACCTTGCTGATTGCCAAGGATCAAGTTAAAAAATGTAGTTCTGATTTGGTGGGGGTAAGAACCCTTATATAGGTGTTGGGAGTCCTTGAATTGGACTAGATCTAGGAGACTTGGTGGGCAAGTCCCTGAATTAGAATGGACTTTGGAGTTCTAAGAGGTAGGAAACCGATTCCTTATCCCATGAGGTTCCTTGAAGGCCAATCTTCAAGGAATTATATTCCTAACTGGACTTTATTTATCAGCTGATTTATTCCTTATTAATTAATTTTATTAATTAATTACAAAATTAATTAATATTCAGGGTTTTGGGCCCTTTTAAATAGGCCTAGCTGTCAGCCCAATTCTAATATAATTAATGCGATATTACTTGCGCAATCAGGGTTTATTTTATTTCCTATCACAGACCAAGACAAAAGTAATTAACGTCCATACAGGATCACTGCAGTACTACAGCTGCTCATTTGTTTCTACTAGGATCAATCTAGAATCATGTGCTAACAGGTGCACAGTTATATGGACTGGGCTTAATATAATTAAATTAGATAAATGGGCCTTGGCCCTTAACACTCCCCTTCAAGCTGAGTGTGAGGATGACTGAACTCCCAGCTTGTGCAAGAGGTTCTGGTGCTGAGCAGTAGTCAAGATTTTGGTGAAAATATCGGTAACCTGAGAAGAAGTGGAGACATACGTAGGACTGATATGACCTTCCATTGCTATATCACGGATAAAATGACAGTCAATCTCCACGTGCTTGGTCTTTTCATGATGCATGGGGTTAGCTGCAATTACAAGCGCAGCTTTGTTATCACAAAATATAGGTGTAGACCCAAGGTTTTCTAATCCCAATTTATTGAGTAATTTTTTAACCCACATGACTTCACAGACCGTCATTGCCAAGGATCGAAACTCAGCTTCAGCAGTGGACCGAGCAACAACGAATTGTTTTTTGGACTTCCAGGCAATAGGGGAATGTCCCAAAAGAAGGCAAAAACTAGTAGTTGATTTTTTGGTGTTGGGACATCCAACCCAATCACTGTCATAATAAGCTTGAAGAGTAGTTGCAGAATCTGAAGCTAATAGAATCCCTTGTTCTCGAGACCCTGCTAGATGTCTCATAACTCGTTTGGCAGCTTGAAAATGAACACTTGTAGGGCTATGCATAAATTGACTCAACATATGTACAGTAAAAGCAATTTGGACGGGTGAATGTTAAGTAAATTAACTTATCAATAATTCTTTGGTAATCTTCAGGGTTAGAGAGAGGAGTTCCAGAGGTAGAGAGGAGTTGGACATGTGTGTCCATTGGAAGCCTCAATGGTTTGTATTGAAGGAGATTATACTCCTTTAAAAGATCAGTGGTGTACTTCTTTTGTATAGAAAAATTCCTTTCTCACTTTTATCAACTTATATCCCCAAGAAATACCTTAATTCACCAAGTTCCTTCATCTTAAACTGACTGTTCAAGAATTGTTTAGCCTCTTCATTAGTTGGCAAACTCTTCCCAATGAGAATCAAATCGTCCATGTACGCTAAAATTACAGTAAGCACCCCATCTGTATGTTTGGTGAACAGTAAAGAGTCTGCCTTAGACTGAACAAATCCAACTTTCTGAAGAACTGAGCTGAGCTTATCAAACCACTTTCTTGGTGCCTGTTTGAGACCATACAGAGTTTTTATCAACTTAAATACCTTAGTGCTTAACTTTGTTGACACATAGGGACTTCCTCTAGCTGTTATATCAAATTTAAAACCTGCTCCTTGATATCCCATTAGAAGCTTCATATAGACCTCCTCCTTCAACTCTCCGTGCAAAAACGTATTTTTTACATCTATCTGATATGTAAACCAACCTTTGATGGCAGCCATAGCTAGTTTAGACCTAACAGTAGTTAACTTGGCAACCGGAGCAAAGGTTTGCTCATAATCGATTCCATACCTCTGTCTATTACCAAGAACCACAAGCCTGGATTTATATCTGGTGATCTTTCTTTGAGGATCATACTTAGTGGTATACAACCACTTACACCCTATAGCATGCTTACTAGGAGGAAGATCAGTGATTTCCCATGTATTATTATTTTCTAATGCAGCCAACTCCTCATTCATTGCTTCCAACCAATGACTGTGTTGTATTGCTTCTTTGAAGTGCTTTGGATCCTCCCCCTTAGCTACCTCAGCCATGAAGCAAGAGAATTGAGGAGTCACAGAAACCTCACCAACTTTTTGAACATGATTTGCACTCATGTGATAATCTGACTGCCATAGTGGAGCCTTATGTTGTCTGCTGGACTTTCTGAGTTGCTGAACTTCTTGATTAGAAACTTCAGCACTTTCACTTTCTTCCTGACTTATTTCAGTAGCCTGAGTCTAATCTTCATATTCATACTCCATCCATGTTGAGTGAGTGTCACCAGTTGATGTTTCATTCACTTCTGTATGTTGTATTCCAGTTCCATCAGCTGAAGTGGAGTGAAATATGTGGTAAGGGTAAACAGATTCATAAAATCTTACATCCCTTGACACAAATGAAGTACCAGTTAGTAAGTTATGAAGTATGTACCCTTTTTGCTTTGCTGAATAACCAATGAAGATACACGGTATGCCTCTAGCTTGAAACTTATCTTTTTCCTTAATTGGATTATGAGCAAAGGCAAGACAACCAAATGACCTCATATGTCCATAGTTTGGTTCCTTCTTATATAACAACTCATATGGTGTCTTATTATTAAGTAAGGGAGTGGGTAATCTATTGGTTTATATATGTAGCAGCTACGACACAATCTCCCCAGAATTGGAGAGGCAAGGCTGCTTGGAATTTTAGAGCTCTAGCCATCTCAAGTATGTTTCTATGCTTCCTTTCCACCCTTCCATTTTGTTGTGGTCTATCACTACAAGATATTTGATGTACAATCCCCAAATGATCAAACAAGGCTTTGCATTTACTATCATCAAACTCCAATGCATTATCAGATCTGATAATCTGGACTTTCTTTTTAAATTGAGTCATTGCCATTTGGACAAAGCTCTTGATTGTATTGAATAAATCAGATTTCAGCTACAACAAGTGTATCCATGTCACTCTTGAGTAATCATCTACAATGGTGAGAAAGTACTTATATTTTCCTCTATAATTGACTCTATATGGTCCCCATGTATCAATGTGAACAAGCTCAAACACCTTTCTAGCCCTTGACCCACTCTTAGTAAAAGGAAGCTTGGTAAATTTTGCTAATGGACAGGTTAAGCATAAATCAGAACCCTCTTTCTTCAATCCCAATTTTTCAATCATCATTATTTTCTTCATAGGTGTATGCCCTAATCGATGATGCCACAAAGTTTCTTTACTAAACTTTGTGACATTCTTGATAACAGTGAGGACTTTCTTACATGAACTAGCTGCCATAACTTGACTCATACTTTCCTTTGTAGCACCTACTGCTCTCAGAGTTTGGTCTTTAATTCTTTGTAAGGTTGCAACTATAGGCTCATTTATCAAGTAGTAGATGCCATGTTCACTCCTTCCTATACCCCTTACTTCATTTATCATTTTATCATGAATAATACAATAATTATCACGAAAAACTACCTTAAAAACATTATCTTGACATAACTTATTCACGGATAACAGGTTTTGCTTAAACGCATGAATATATAAGACCTTTTTCAGCACTATATCATTTTTCAAGCTTACATTTCCACTATAAGATATCTCCGAAGTTTCACCAGTAGGTAAATTAATCAAGGAATTAATTTTTTATCGACTAGCATCATGCATAGAACAAAATATTTCAGTCAAGTGATCAGATGCTCCAGAGTCTAAAATCCATTCATTATTCTTTACAGAGACAGCCAAATGACAAGAAACCATATCTACATAGTTTCCCTCTATTTCATCATCGGTTTCTCCTCCTTTTATTGAAGTGGGAAGCATCCTCAGGAGTTGTTCAAGTTGTTGTGCTGTAATTGGTCCAACACTACTTGAGACAGACCCTGCATCATTATGATATTGGCCTTGTGAATTTGCTGCAACTCTGTGTCCAGCAGTACTGCCTCTTCCTTTATTCCATTTTTGCTGATTGTTGTTATTGAATCCCCTTCCTTTTCCTTTATATGAACTTTGTCCCTGAGGCTTTGCTTTAGGATGCCAGCTTGGAAAGTTAACTACAGTCCAATATTTGTCAGTCATATGACCTGCTTTACCACAAGTTGTGCACGGTATAGAAGGTATGGACTAAGCATTAGCAGATACTCCCCCTGTGCTCTTACTGAACATAGCTGATGTTTCTATATCTTCTCTTACATGACGAAGAACTTCTCTATGTGCCTCTTCCTGTTCAAGATAGCTACATGTTGTTTCCACAGATAAAATATTAGGCATCATGAGCAGTTGACTCCTTTGTGCCCCATAGATCTGATCAAGACTATTCAAGAAATGAAATAACTTATGTTCTTCTTTTTGTTGTATGAGAGAACGAACAAAACTTATGACTTCCGTTGACATAGTTTTGAGAGCAGGTAATATATTAAGAGATTCAAGCTCTTCCCATAATGTCATCATCTGAGTATAATACTCACTAATATGCTTCCCTTGTTGTCTGCTTTCATAAAGATCTTTGTTGATCTTGTACTTTCTAGATCTATTAGTGAGTGCAAACCTTTGTTCAAGGTTTTCCAAATTTGATGTGCACTGCTAACGAACATTATTGACTTCTTGATTGATTCTGAAATAGAACCAAATATCCATGAGATTATCATATTGTTATATGTGTCCCAAATTTCACCCTTTACTGCATCAGTGTCATCCCTGGTTATAGTACCAGTCACAAACCATAACTTTCTTTTTGAAGAGAGAGCTATTTCCATTGATCTCTTCCGGGACCTATAATTTGAAGGACCTATAATTTGAGGATCCTTGAAGTTTGTCTATGACCAAAGAATTATTTCCATCTGAGGGATGTAAATACAAGGGATTGGTTGCATTAGTCGTAGTCGTTCTTCTTGAACCAGCTGCATCAGTTGTAGCCACCGTAGCCATCATTTCTCTTTGTTAGGAATATGTGTATTAGTTTGATGATAAGTTCAGCAAAACACTTAAGTAGAAATCTAATGTTTGTAGCCTCAACGGATAAGACCATCTTGGCTATCCGTTGAAGGAGTAGCCTTACTTAGCAATAAGTTTGGTATTGTAGCACATCTCACTTTCTGATTTCAAGCTGTAATTCTTAGATGTTGTTAGGAGATAATCAGTCATGTTGACTACTAATGGATGTACAAATAGGAGGGCTAATTGTAAATATTTCATGCCTTGTAATTTTGTATAAGTGAAGAAGTGTCAACGGATATTGAAGACCTTCAACGGATGAGAAACTAAGCTTCAACGGATGCCTCTAATGCTTCAACGGATAATATCCATCAACGGATAAGTGCTTCAACGGATAAAGCTTCAACTGCTAGAGCATCAACGGATAAAGCCATCAACGGATGAAAGCTTCAACGGATGCACTGCTAGAGCATCAACGGATAAAACCATCAACGGATGAAAGCTTCAACGGATGCTCAGTCTCATAGCAGTTGATAGTGACAGTTAACAAAGCTGACAGAGGCACATGGATTGACAGAGATGTGGTAGCCTATTTCAGGAACAGCAGAAAAAGCAGCTGTTTTTAGTCTGGTTCAAAATGGAAAGTCAATAGATAATTCCATATAACATTGGATAAAAATGGAACAGAAACAAGTGGAGAACTATTGTCTTATTGTACTTTATCTTTGTCTTCACTTGTAAACTTGGTGTTATATAAACCAGGTAGTAGCTAGTAATTAGATGTGAATTTTCCCTGAGCTGTTTAGAAATATCAAGAGAGAAAATCATCTAGTTTGTACTAGGAAGCAGCTGTGATTTAATCTTGAATCACAGATTTTCTGAAATAACACATCTCTGGTGGAACAACAAATCCACCAGAAAAGTTTTTAAGTTCTCTGTGTTCATTTCATTTGTGTTTAAATATATATATGTCTGCATCAGCTCCAAGCAATTTACACACATTTGATCACTCAAACACTTAGTCTTACAAATTGCTCAAAACTTGAAAAAGTTTTGAGATTTACATTCAACCCCCCTTCTGTAAATCTCATTGTTAGTCCACTGGGAATAACAATTGGTATCAGAGCAAGCTCTTAACATACAGAGAGTTTAAAGATCTATTTTGCTAACATCATGAGTAAGAAGGATATTGGTATAAAGATTCCAATCCTGGAAAGAGATAACTATCATCACTGGAAGGTGAAGATGCATTTACATCTTTTCTCTCAAGATGAAAGCTACATCAACTGCATTGAGAATGGTCCTCATATCCCACACAAGGTGGCCACAGCTGCTACTGCTACAGTTGCTGTTGGACAGTCTATTCCCAAGCCAAAGGCAGAATGGACTGTTGAAGATATTGAAGAGGTCCACAAGGACAAGAAAGCCATGAACATTTTGTTTAATGGTCTGCATCAAGATATGTTTGACAATGTCATCAATAGCCAAACTGCTAAGGAAATTTGGGATACTGTGCAGCTTATCTGTGAAGGCACGGAGCAAGTTAGAGAAAACAAAATGCAGCTTCTCATTCAACAATATGAATATTTCCACTTTGAAGAAGGAGAATCATTGAATGATACATTCAACAGATTTCAGAAACTATTGAATGGATTAAAGCTGTATGGGAGAATGTACCAAGTCAAGGACTCCAATCTAAAATTTCTAAGGTCTCTACCAAAGGAATGGAAGCCTATGACTGTTTCTCTAAGAAATTCTCAAGATTATAAGGACTTCACACTTGAAAGATTATATGGAATTTTGAAGACTTATGAACTTGAGATGGAGCAAGATGAGCTGTTGGAAAAGGGAAAGAGAAAAGGAGGATCAGTTGCACTTGTAGCTGACAGTGAAAAAGTTGAAGCCAGAAATGAGGGAAAGACAATGCCAAGTCTCAAAATTGGCACATGTAAATCAGAATCAAGCAAGGGTAAAGAGCAAGTTGCTGAGGATGAAGACAATTCCAGTCAGGATGAATCTGATGATATTGATGAACATCTGGCCTTTCTGTCCAGGAGGTTTGCAAAGATGAAGTTCAGGAAAAACACAAAGTTCACTAAGCCAAACAAAAACATGATGGACAAATCAAAGTTCAAATGTTACCACTGTGGCATTAGTGGACACTTTGCAAGTGAGTGTAGGAAGCCAAATTCTGAGAAAAAGAAATTTGAGCAAGTTGATTACAAAAGGAAGTATTTTGATTTGCTCAAACAAAAGGAAAGAGCTTTTCTCACTCAAGATGATTGGGCAGCAGATGGGGTAAATGAAGATGATGATATGGAATATGTCAACCTAGCCCTGATGGCTAATTCTGATGAAATTGAAACTAGTTCATCAAGCAACCAGGTAATTACTACTGATCTCTCTCAGCTTTCTAAACATGAATTCAATGAAGCCATAAATGATATGTCCAATGAATTATATCATTTGCGTGTTTCTCTTAAATCGCTAGCTAAAGAAAACACTAGGATCAAAGAAAATAATGTGTTTTTAAGTGATAGGAATGTTGTGTTAGAGAGTCAGGTAATTGAGCTTGAAAAGATTAAACTTAAATGCTTGACTGTCGAGAGTGAACTAGAAGAAGCTGTTAAGAAAGTAGAAATTCTTTCTAAACAGTTAGAAAGTGAGCAAGAGGTTATCAAGGCCTGGAAAACATCTAGGGATGTTGGTGTTCAAATTGCCAAGGTTCAGGGAATTGAATCATTCTGTGAGGATGCCTGGAAGAAAAACAAAAAGAAGTTAGAATTAATTGATGGATTGTCAACGGATGTGGAATCAACGGATGATGAAAGTTATCCGTTGAAGGAAGAAAAGGAGCATCCGTTGAAGGCTCATCAATTAAAACAGGCAAGTTCTTTTAAAAATAAAAAGAATGATTCAACTCTCAAGAACTTTGTCAGAGAAGGAGCTAGCACATCCAGAGATGACAGTAAGGTGAATATAGGACACATGACTTTAGATCAGTTAAAAGATAGGCTTAAGTTGGTTGAGGATAAGAAGGAAACTAAAAGAAAATCTAAAAGAAATGGGAAGGTAGGGATTAATAAACATAACAATTACTCACCTGATAGGTATGCTCCTAGAAAAAGCTGTGTACATTGTAAAAGTGTTAATCACCTATCTGTTAATTGCAAATCTGTTAAAAATGCTCCCATACCTTCAAATCCCTCCATGCCTAACATGTCTATGTCACCTCTGTATGCTATGCCTATTATGTCTCACCAGAATCCCCATACACATTTTGCAAACATGCCATACATTAACAATCCTTACTTTACTGCATTTAGTATGCCTCAAATGCCATACAATATGCCTATGTGGAATAACATGTTTGCACAACCTATGCCTTATCAAATTCAATCAAATGTGTTAAATGATTCCGTGACTAACCCTACACTTCAACCAACCACATCTAAGACCAAGGTTGACCCAAAGTTACCTAAGTCAAAAGATGCAGGAGGAATGAAGTCTAGGAAAAAGACTAACAAGGCTGGACCCAAGGAAACTTGGGTACCAAAATCAACTTGATTGATTTTGTTGTGTGCAGGGACAAAGAAGGAATCTATGGTACTTGGACAGTGGTTGTTCAAGACACATGACAGGAGATTTCACCCTGCTCACAGAATTTAAGGAGAGAGCTGGCCCTAGCATAACCTTTGGAGATGACAGCAAAGGATTCACTATGGGATATGGCTTGATCTCAAAAGAAAATGTCATCATTGATGAAGTTGCATTGGTTGATGGTCTCAAACACAATTTATTGAGCATCAGTCAACTATGTGACAGAGGGAATACTGTTTCCTTCAATTCTGAAGCCTGTATTGTCACAAGTAAAAAGGACAATAAAGTGGTTCTAACTGGAGTTAGAAAAGGAAATGTGTACTTAGCTGATTTTAACTCTACAGATGCAGAATCCATTACTTGTCTTCTCAGCAAAGTAAGTCCAGTTGAAAGTTGGCTATGGCACAAGAAGCTGTCCCATTTGAATTTCAAGACAATGAATGATCTAGTCAAAAAGGACTTAGTTAGAGGAATGCCTCTAGTGGAATTCACAAGGGATGGACTGTGTGATGCTTGTCAGAAAGGAAAGCAAAAGAAAGTATCATTCAGTAAGAAGCTTGAATCTGCAATTGATGAACCACTGCAACTTCTACACATGGATCTCTTTGGACCAGTCAATGTGTTGTCAATTTCAAGGAAAAGATACTGCCTAGTGATTGTAGATGATTTCTCAAAGTTTTCATGGGTTTATTTTCTTGGATCAAAGGATGAAGCTAGTGAAATCATCATCAATCATATCAAGCAAGTCAACAATCATCCTGATTTCAAGGTAAGGAATATTAGGAGTGACAATGGAACTGAGTTCAAGAATTCAACCATGAAGATGTTCTGTGGAGTAAATGGGATCATGCATGAGTTCTCAGCTCCAAGAACTCCACAACAAAATGGTGTGGTGGAAAGGAAGAACAGATCACTAATTGAAGCTGCAAGGACAATGCTTGAGGAGTCAAAGCTCCCAACTTATTTTTGGGCTGAGGTTGTTAACTGTACATGTTACACTCAGAATATTTCTCTAATCAATCAAGCAAAATGCATGACTCCCTATCAATTATTCAAGAGAAGAAAACCAACTTTAAACTTTCTACATGTCTTTTGTTGCAAATGTTACATCTTAAGGAATCAATCTGATCACAAAGGAAAGTTTGATGCAAAGGCTGATGAAGGAATATTTGTTGGTTATTCTGCTGGAAAATCATATAGGGTCTACAATCTAAGAACCAACATTGTCATGGAATCTGTACATGTTGTGTTTGATGATAAAAAGATTGATGGACTAACAGATGAGGGACATCATGAAGGACTCAAATTTGAAAATATTGAGATATATTATGATGATAGTGAAGATGAGAATGATGAAGAAGACATCTCAAGAAGAAACCAGAGTCTGTCTTTGGATAATGCACAGAATGTTGCATCCGTTGAAAGTCAAAATTCAGCTTCCGTTGAAAGAAGAAATGCAGCATCCGTTGAAAGACAAAGTGCATCATCCGTTGAAGTTTATAACGAAGCATCCGTTGATCACAGTCTGTCAACGGATAATCACTTCACCTCATCAGTTGATAGAACTCCCATTTCCTTTCAAAGGATCATCAACTCAGGGGGAGTTTCAACAAATCAACATTCTATCTCACAACATGACAATACTGAGGCAACCTCATTAAGGGCTAATCTACCACCTCAAAGGAAATGGACCAAGAATCACCCTTTTGAACTGATCATTGGGAATGCTACATCAAAAGTACAAACTAGAAGGGCTACTCAAGATGAATGTCTGTATAGTAGCTTTCTATCACAGGAGGAACCTAAGAGAGTGGAAGAAGCTCTATTGGATCCAGATTGGATTTTAGCAATGCAAGAGGAGCTAAACCAATTTGAGAGGAACAAAGTATGGAAGCTGGTACCCAAGCCAAAGAACAAGAGTTCTATTGACACAAAATGGGTATTCAGAAACAAGATGGATGAAAATGGCATTGTCATAAGGAATAAAGCTAGATTGGTTGCCAAAGGCTATTCTCAACAAGAGGGAATAGATTTTGATGAAACATTTGCTCCAGTTGCAAGACTTGAAGCCATCAGAATCTTTCTAGCCTATGCAGCTAATGCCAATTTCAAAGTCTATCAGATGGATGTCAAGAGTGCATTTCTAAATGGGGAATTGGAGGAAGAAGTTTATGTAAGCCAACCTCCAGGTTTTGAAGATCCAAATTTTCCAGACCATGTGTATTATCTGTTGAAAGCACTCTATGGACTAAAGCAAGCACCTAGAGCCTGGTATGAGACTTTATCAAAGTTCCTTCTAGATAATTACTTCACAAGAGGTACTGTTGACAAAACTCTCTTCTTTAGAAATGTTAATGGCTCTAAGATACTTGTACAAATTTATGTAGATGATATTATATTTGGATCTACAGATGATAAACTTTGTAAAAAGTTTGCTAAATTAATGCAAAGTAAATATGAAATGAGCATGATGGGAGAGCTAACTTATTTTCTTGGTTTACAAGTTAAACAAGTTAGTGGTGGAATTTTCATTAGTCAAACTAAATATATTTATGCTCTTTTAAAGAAGTTTGACTTAATGGATTGTTCACCTGCAAAAACTCCCATGGCCACTGCCACCAAGCTTGAATTAAACAAGGCTGAAAAGTCTATGGATATTACAAGTTATAGAGGCATGGTTGGCTCACTTTTATATTTAACTGCCAGTAGACCTGATATTATGTTTTCTACATGTCTCTGTGCTAGATTTCAAGCTGACCCTAAAGAATCTCACTTAGTGGCTATTAAAAGAATTTTCAGATATCTCAAAGGGACTCCAAATCTAGGAATTTGGTACCCTAGAGAGTCTGGTTTTGATCTAATTGGCTACTCAGATGCAGATTATGCAGGTTGCAAATTAGACAGGAAAAGCACAACAGGCACCTGTCAATTTCTAGGAAACAAGCTTGTATCATGGTTCAGCAAGAAGCAGAATTCTGTTTCCACATCAACAGCTGAAGCTGAATACATTGCAGCTGGGAGTTGCTGTGCACAAATACTGTGGATGAGGAATCAGTTATTTGACTATGGTATAACTGTTGACAAAATTCCAATATTTTGTGACAACACAAGTGCCATTGCCATTACTGAAAATCCAGTGCAGCACTCAAGGACCAAGCACATTGATATCAAGTACCACTTCATTAGGGAACATGTGATGAAAGGTACAGTGGAACTTCATTTTGTTCCAAGTGAAAAGCAGATTGCAGACATATTTACCAAGCCACTTGATGAATCAACATTCACAAGATTAGTAAGTGAGTTAGGTATGCTTAACTATTCATAATCTATGTCATCTATGTAATCTGTCTTGGTGCCTGAAATGAATTTGCTGCAAGAACAAAGTTGGCTTTTATCAAGACTTATCCTATCAACGAATATTCCCTATCCGTTGAAAGCCAAAATTGTTCTATCAACGGATATTCATTATCCGTTGAAAGACAAATACATTTCTGGTAATTTTATCCTTCAATGGATAAAATAGTGTTGTTCATCAACGGATAACTATTTACCTTATCCGTTGATGTGTCACGTTAGTGAGTCACAGCCGTTGATTCTTTTACTCAACCGTTGATACAGATATACAGTGTTGTATGTATTTATATTTACAGTAGTTTTCAGAATTTCTACAGTTTCTTTTATTCCTGAACGACTTTCACTTACTTAAAAGTATCATTTAATTGTTTTAATTTGTGTTTTAATTCAAGAAAGTATAAAAGCCCAATTGAATTCTTATTTTCACTTTACGCTTTCTTGCAATTATCATTCTCTTTCTCTCTCAATTCTCAAGTTCTTCTCTGCAACCTCTACTCACAAAAATGGCACCAGTAGTCAAAATTATGTCTCAAACAGGATTTGTTTATGAAAAGAATAATTTCATAGTCTTGGTTGAAAAGAAGGAAGCCCATTCTGATTATCACAAGATGATGGACTTCATCAAGAACTGCAAACTAAGATATGCAATGCTGGAAGCCCCAACCATCTACTGTGAAGTGATTGAGGAGATTTGGACAACTGCAGAGTTCAACTCCACAGATATGACCATTGCTTTCTCTCTCAAAGGTAAGGACTATTGCATTAATTGTGATGATTTACAATCTTGCTTTAAGTTGCCTGAGAATAATGCCATGACACCACACATTGATAAAGATGTCTCTGCTATGCTAAATTCCATAGGCTATGCTTTTGATTCTACTAGTTTAGGTAGTATTAGAAGGAAAGGCCTTAGGAAAGAATGGAGTTTTCTTGGAGATGCCTTTATTAAAGTTTTCTCTGGGAAGATTAGCAATTTTGATGCTATCACTTCATCTCTTGTTAATATGCTCTATATGCTTGTTTCTGATAGGTACTTTAATTTTAGCAACTGTGTTATGCTAGAATTAGGTTCCAGATTAGGTAACAAAGCTAATAGACCACATAACATCTACTTTGCTAGATTCTTTATGTTATTGGCTAACCATGTTGCTGAAGGTTTGGTTATATCCAATGAGAATAATAAACTCAAATGCTGGGCACAAGAGAAAAGGGTCCTTGCAGACCTTTTGAGAATGAACCTCAACAGCCAGGTGCCATTGGTATACTTGCCAATCATGAATGCACCACAGGTAAGTGAGGTAAATGTTTCTATAACTCCTACTATTTCCAACCCCAATGTTTCTTTGCCTTCTAGTGTGGCTATGGAACCTGTGTCATTGTCCAAACAGGCTCCTACCAAAGCTACCAAATCTAAAATCTCCAAAGTCAAGTCAAAGGAACCTACCTTTGTTGTTTCTCAAAAGACAACAGTTGTAACAACTACCATAAACCCTGAAGGGAGTGAACAGGGTGTGAGTGGTGAGGGGAGGGGTGAACATCAAAAAGCCCCCCAGGATAAGGTGGGAGAGGTGAGTGGTACCCATTCCAGCCAAGCCACAGTCTCTCAAAAGACTGTAGTGGTTCAAAAGGAGTCCAGCACATCCCTAGTTGCATCCTCCCAAAAGGATGTAACTATTGAAAATAGTCCCCACCCAGGGACACAGAACAAAAGAGGGAGGGACACTGAAGCTAAACATTCACCAATTCAATCCTTTTCAAGGAAGAAGAAGGCCAAAACCCTAGTTTCCACACAAGGGGCACACACAGCACAGATACACCCACCAGTATCTGTGCCTTCTCAAATTCAGCTTGATGTGATTCCAGCAAATGTGGAATCACAGCCCCATTCTCTCAATATAGACACACACCATTCCTCAAACTCTCCTACACCCTCTCTGGATGTGGATATGATATTCACATCAATTCCTGATTCTCCCTCATTAAAACTCAGGGAGGAGCCCCACTCAAAACCTGTTGATCATCATCTTTTAGATGATTTGTTGGATCATCAGCCAATTCTTTCAGATGTAGTTGCAGAATCTGTGTCACCTCACTTAAAATCAATCCACACAGATTCAACAATTATATCACTTTCTATCTCTACATCATTTCCTTCTTCAACGGATATCTCTCATCCGTTAACAAGTGGTTGTTCTTCAACGGATAAGCTTAACAGCAGTTATCCGTTGATACCATCAGTTTCCACTTCAACGGATACTCCCTATCCGTTGATGGCCTCTACACACTTAACAGAAACAACTCCAATTGTAGAGGACATGGCAACTGTACAATCACTTTTAGGCTTGAGGGAAGGGAGTGATTTTTTGAGTGAGAGGCTGGGTTGCTCCCAGGCAAAAGGAGAGGTTGAGAGTCACCAAATGCATGCTATTTCTTCCAGCATGGCAAAAGTAAGTGAGATGAGTGCCACCTTAGAAGGTGAAGGTGAGGGTATGAGGGTGTGTGTGAGCCAGGGGGAGCCCCTGATGCAAGAAAAGAGAGAAATTGAGAGAAAGGCAGGTACAGAAGCTATAAGGGTGGATCCATCCATTGCTAGTGAGTTAATGAAAGTGGATGATGCAGATAAGGGAAGACAATTTCAGCAACACTACAAAGCTGTCATTGATAACATTTCCTTGGATGCTGACACTTTTACTCACCCTGTTTCAGCCTATCAATTATTGGCTGTACAGGGTAATGTGGAGGCAGAACAGACACTACGCATTGTACATGTAATATCCCATATTTTCAAATCTTATTATTATAATTATCTGGAATTATTTATGTGACTTTTATGTGAATTTTGGTGAATTATCTGATAAGTGGAATTGATGTTTGGGTGTTTAGATGTGACATTATTTGAATATTTGAATTTTTATATGTACAGAATAAAATATAGATAATTGTGATATTTTTCTGGTAATTTTTGGACTGTTATATGATTTTATATTAATTTATGAATTATTAATTATTTTCTGAATAATTACCAAAATTATTTTATAAAGCCGGGAATCGTCCGACTTCAACCGTTTTGCGTTTTTACAACCCGAAACTCTTCCGAAAACTCCTTCCTAACCTAATCTGGTAATTCCGGACATTTTCCGTGTTTTGACTTTTTCAATCCGAATTACGGTTTGACCCGTGCGTGGCCCGGCGCAATATTTTCGATAAGATAGTTATTTCGGTAATCAATAAAACCCGTATTTTCGAGAGACGGGATATTTTTATATTATTCTCGTATATAATATTTTATAAAAAGCTCGGTTTTGATAATTATCCAATTTTGGTATTAAATTGTATCGTTTCTATAGTTACTTAGCGGCTAAGCAACTAATTTAACGATCCAAAATGATCCAAAACGATCCAAAACGATCCAATATTCCGTAAATATAAATAGCTTTTTTAATTATTAATAATTATTATTAAAAAAAATCAGTTTTTATTTTATTTTTTCAGAAAATCTGATTTTCTCTCTCAAGAACTAGGGTTAGGGTTTTGATTTGTTCTTGAAGATCAAGGCAGATTTGGATATGATTTTGTGGTCCAAATCACAAGTGTGAATATTCGTTTTGAAGCCCTTGATTCTCTCTATCATTTTCTGCCATCAATTTTATCAAACGACTGGAAATTTTCAAACCCGATTTCTAGGGTTTATAAGTCGAATTGGGGGTTTGATTTCTGGACTGTTTTGGATGTTTTTAATGATGTTAATAGCTTCACCATGTTCCGTAGAATCGATTTATATGATTATTATGTTCGTTTGACTGCTAGATTACTTAATCGAGTTTTCAAGTTTTATGTCATTTTTTTTATTTTTTTATTTTTGATTTTTCGAATCATAGAAGCTATGGGGGTTGATGATGATTGTGTGAATAGATTGTATGCGTTCATAGCTGTATTTTGGTATACAAAGGATACGATTTCGTTAAGGAATAAATGCTATCGGTTTTTGCCGGAAAAACTTCGAATGCTCGCCGGTTTTAATGGCATCTCGCCGGCGATTGATTTCCCGGGTTCGTCTCAACCAGTTGAGATTAAAACTGACCTGTAGGAGTGGTTTGGGATCGATTAGGGTAGAGAGCAGGGTCAACCAGAGCGTTGCGGGTTGAGTGGGGGGTTCGCCGGAGGTACGGGGACGCCGCCGGAATCTGGGTTCGTCCAGAAACCGGTCGGCTTCAACCCGACCCGGGGACTATTCCTCCCTGACCCGTTTTCAAACAAATGCGACCCGGGTTTGATCCTCCTAAACCCTAACCCCTAATTCATTTTCTGTTTCCAGATTTTCTGTTTTAAAAATAATTCAAAATTCAGTTTTATTTCCTAAAAACCATTATTTTAATTCCAAAATTCACTTATAATTCAAAAATAAATCTGATTTATTTTATTAATTAATTTTAATTAGTTTTAATTATTTTAGTTAATCGATTAATTTAATATTAATTTATTAATTAACTTAATTAATTATTAATTGATTTTAAATTGATTTAATAAATAGATTTAATTATTTATTTTTGATTTAAAAATTCCGAAAATAGTTTCGAGCTTTAAGATATTATTTTAAATTATTTTCCAGGCTCGATAAATTTTATAAAATTATTTTAGGGTGTTTGAGCCCTATTATTTAATTATTAAATGATTCGGAGATCGTTTTTATTCCGAAAAATGTTCAAAAATTCATAATAAATCAACCATTCGTCTATTTAATACGAAACGAACGCGTACAGACTCAGAAAAATATTCCGCTTTCATTAAAAATACTTTTGAGACCCAAATCATTTTTTTCGAAAGGTTACTTATTTTACAAGTCATTCTAAGTCGATTATTGATCGATAAATCGTATCTTGACCCAATTTCAGTTTTAAACGTAACGACTCATGTGTTATATGAATTATGTGATATGTGAGTTATGTGATTACGTGTTATATGAATTATGTGTGTATGTGGATCAAGGGTCCGGTGATTGTCTGTTATATTTATGTGTGGGTTATCGTATGGGTAGACGATAGGATTTTGACGCGTAGTTCGTCGAGTGATTATCGTTTAGACAATTAAAGCTATATCTTTTAATTATAGATGCGGATCTCTCGAGTTGATCGGGACAAGACGTTGGATAAGGAATGAGATGAAATGGTATTGGGTATCTGGCTTCTAGCAATCGCAGAAGCAGCATATCAATCAAGTGTTGAATAGAAGGACGGTGATGTCTTAAGACAGAATGTCAGAATAGATGCGTGTTTGCGAGTGTGACTAACTGCTAAAACCCAAAGGCAAGTATTTCTATCATCACTTATTGTTCAAGTGATATTTATTTTGAATCGTATCATGCAAGTATTGTTTTCCCTATTCAGTTCAAGATAGATAAATGTTTTACATATCGCTGAATTAAATAATTCTGTTTATGCAAGTATTCTTCTACTGCTATTCTATGTTTAGAATAGCTAAGTGATTTTACTTATCCAATTATCGGATTTATAAATGCTTTGGATTTTGAGAAAAGTGATTTGGTTGCGAATATTCCCACCCAAGAATTGGGGGAATAAAATTATTTCGGGTGTCGAGTATCATGACCCCCTCTCAATAAAATGTTTTTAAGATTGGATCATAATTGCGTAAGTGACCGGGACGGACGGTCCAGCGGAGGGCTATTTCTAAGTGCCATATGAATATTATGACACCATTTTGCCACAGGCTAGTTATGCCTTTTTGTTTGAGTACTCGTGTTTTTGGGGTCACGTTTCTATGAATCATGACCTTGTGCTATCACACGGGCTGATCAGCATGTGATAGTACGTCCGTCGGAGAATGATCTTAATCTAAATTATCATATCATTTTTGATATTCATAGAATAAATGATTTTTGACTGATTCTGTTTTGGATTAAAAATACTGATTCTGTTTTGGATTAAAGTGAATTGTGGTTTTGATTCAGTTTCTTATTTTTGCTGATACTTACGTTGTTGTTAAATATCAAAGGTGGTTTGATGTTGACTTCAGTATGGAATGTTGTGAGCATCAAAGTTCGTATTTATATCTAATTTGATATAACAACAAAATAAGTATTAATTTCAAGAGTTCGGTTTTGAGTAAAGTTTATGATTCATTCCATGATCATTGCTTCTTGTTGTTGTTGTTTACGATATTTCCGTAAACACTGTTTTACGAGCTTTGCTCTCGTCAAGATTCAAAGTATTGCTGAAGCCTTTCGCTGGAAAGTATCAAAAAGAGTTTTATGATTCAGCAATTATGATTTGATTTTAAAAATGTTCTGCGCTTATGCAGATGTCCATTTTATATCAAAATGACCCTATATATGCTATAATTAACTTGCTGAGCATTTCTTTCGCTCATACTTGCCTGTTTTAAAATTTAACCTCCAGTGAGGATTAGCTTGCGCTGTTTAACTGCGTAATTCGAGGAAGCAAAGAAAAAGCTTTTGGAAGGTGGTTGATTCAAGGTTTGCGGGCTAGTGTAAGTTTTATTGTGTAAAGTTGTTTATATTATATTATATTATAATTGTGTATTGTATTTGGGACTAGTATACTTCTTTTCGAAGTTATACTAGCGGGTTAAGTTTTAAGGTTGAGAATTATTGAAAAGAGTTTTAAAAGAAAGTGAAAAATTTATTTGTGGAATTTGGATTTCTTGTTTCTAGAACTGTAACCTTAAAAGATCTTGGATTAGTTTGGGGTCATTTATGCTAAATATCTTCCGCTGGCATTTAATTTTGATTAAACAGGTTATTTTGGATTGAGGTTTCATAGTGACGACCAAATCTTCTGACCCCGGATTTGGGGGCGTTACAGGTTGGTATCAGAGCTGAGATTATAGTAAACTAGAAACGAGAGTGTGTAGGAGTGTGTATAGCTATGTGAGGACGTTTGAGCTCATATCGAGTTCCTGTTGGACTATTGGATATAGTACCAACGAATAAGTTAAGATAGGCATATTCGTTTGAGATGGTTGTGTTGAGCTGGATGGAACTCCGGGAAACTGGAAACTTATATGGTGGAATCTTTTGAGGCTACTACGATTTGACGACGATGAAGATTATCGATATCCTTGAAACATGAAGAAGCGTCTAGAATCAGATGACGATTTAAGTGGAGAGTTCAAATTGAAGATAAATATTAAGACTTTGGCAATACCATTTCTTTCTATAATTTCTTTTGACATCTCTCAAAAAGAAGTAATTGTTAGAGGATATATTCCCTAACACTTATTGTCAATCATATATGTGTTTTAAATGTGCCAGAGGCTGTCATGAAGCCTATTTTTCAGGTTTTGATAGCTCTGTCAAGTTGTGATATTGAACTTCCATTTTTCTTATATGGTGGATAGTTTCTTGGTGATGTGACACCACTTGCTCATTTGGTGCCAGAATTTTGTTCTTTGAATTTCATTTCCTTCAGAAATATCAGCTTTGAAATCTTTTCAATTTTATTCATTTGAATTTGAATTCTTTTGATATTCTTTTATTCTGACTGAGATGAACAACCTTAACTATAGGGGACACAAGGTATACCTGTCTGTGTGATAGGAGTTGGATGGGACGCCATCACTTGTGTGTATTGTGAATACATGAAGGTTAATAACCTTTAGTAGTGTCTTAATTTGGACACGCAATACCAAGTTCGTTTGATCATATTGATCTCTCAGTTATTATTTCATTTCAACAATATTTTTTTTCTCCAATTCAGATTCTATCCTGTTATGATATGAAATTCTTTTCTTTTCTATGATTTTATCATCTCAAATATTCGAAGGTATGCCAATCAAGTTAAGTTGAGTATCCTGTTCAAGTCAAAGTAAGGCGATGTGATGAAATTACGAAGGACGACAGTGGACTGCAATGCGATTAAAATATGTGTGGCATATACCGAATTCAATCTGTTTCTTTATTTCTCTCTTTATCTATCTTTATTTTCTTCTCTCTATCTTTCTTTCTATTCTTCTTTCTCGCGATCAGTAAAAAGTGATTCTATTGAGGAATTGGTCAAAAGAGGTGAATGGAACAGTAGTGCACGGTGAAGCTCCTATAAAAGTTTTATTATACAAGGAATACAAGATTTATTTGAGATTATGGAAAATTGAGGTTATTTGGAAATGAAAAGTTGGCTAGAAGATCCCTAGTGCTCTCTTCTGCTGATTCCGAGGACGGAATCCTTATAAGGGGGGTAGATTGTAATATCCCATATTTTCAAATCTTATTATTATAATTATCTGGAATTATTTATGTGACTTTTATGTGAATTTTGGTGAATTATCTGATAAGTGGAATTGATGTTTGGGTGTTTAGATGTGACATTATTTGAATATTTGAATTTTTATATGTACAGAATAAAATATAGATAATTGTGATATTTTTCTGGTAATTTTTGGACTGTTATATGATTTTATATTAATTTATGAATTATTAATTATTTTCTGAATAATTACCAAAATTATTTTATAAAGCCGGGAATCGTCCGACTTCAACCGTTTTGCGTTTTTACAACCCGAAACTCTTCCGAAAACTCCTTCCTAACCTAATCTGGTAATTCCGGACATTTTCCGTGTTTTGACTTTTTCAATCCGAATTACGGTTTGACCCGTGCGCGGCCCGGCGCAATATTTTCGATAAGATAGTTATTTCGGTAATCAATAAAACCCGTATTTTCGAGAGACGGGATATTTTTATATTATTCTCGTATATAATATTTTATAAAAAGCTCGGTTTTGATAATTATCCAATTTTGGTATTAAATTGTATCGTTTCTATAGTTACTTAGCGGCTAAGCAACTAATTTAACGATCCAAAATGATCCAAAACGATCCAAAACGATCCAATATTCCGTAAATATAAATAGCTTTTTTAATTATTAATAATTATTATTAAAAAAAATCAGTTTTTATTTTATTTTTTCAGAAAATCTGATTTTCTCTCTCAAGAACTAGGGTTAGGGTTTTGATTTGTTCTTGAAGATCAAGGCAGATTTGGATATGATTTTGTGGTCCAAATCACAAGTGTGAATATTCGTTTTGAAGCCCTTGATTCTCTCTATCATTTTCTGCCATCAATTTTATCAAACGACTGGTAATTTTCAAACCCGATTTCTAGGGTTTATAAGTCGAATTGGGGGTTTGATTTCTGGACTGTTTTGGATGTTTTTAATGATGTTAATAGCTTCACCATGTTCCGTAGAATCGATTTATATGATTATTATGTTCGTTCGACTGCTAGATTACTTAATCGAGTTTTCAAGTTTTATGTCATTTTTTTATTTTTTTATTTTTGATTTTTCGAATCATAGAAGCTATGGGGGTTGATGATGATTGTGTGAATAGATTGTATGCGTTCATAGCTGTATTTTGGTATACAAAGGATACGATTTCGTTAAGGAATAAATGCTATCGGTTTTTGCCGGAAAAACTTCGAATGCTCGCCGGTTTTAATGGCATCTCGCCGGCGATTGATTTCCCGGGTTCGTCTCAACCAGTTGAGATTAAAACTGACCTGTAGGAGTGGTTTGGGATCGATTAGGGTAGAGAGCAGGGTCAACCAGAGCGTTGCGGGTTGAGTGGGGGGTTCGCCGGAGGTACGGGGACGCCGCCGGAATCTGGGTTCGTCCAGAAACCGGTCGGCTTCAACCCGACCCGGGGACTATTCCTCCCTGACCCGTTTTCAAACAAATGCGACCCGGGTTTGATCCTCCTAAACCCTAACCCCTAATTCATTTTCTGTTTCCAGATTTTCTGTTTTAAAAATAATTCAAAATTCAGTTTTATTTCCTAAAAACCATTATTTTAATTCCAAAATTCACTTATAATTCAAAAATAAATCTGATTTATTTTATTAATTAATTTTAATTAGTTTTAATTATTTTAGTTAATCGATTAATTTAATATTAATTGATTAATTAACTTAATTAATTATTAATTGATTTTAAATTGATTTAATAAATAGATTTAATTATTTATTTTTGATTTAAAAATTCCGAAAATAGTTTCGAGCTTTAAGATATTATTTTAAATTATTTTCCAGGCTCGATAAATTTTATAAAATTATTTTAGGGTGTTTGAGCCCTATTATTTAATTATTAAATGATTCGGAGATCGTTTTTATTCCGAAAAATGTTCAAAAATTCATAATAAATCAACCATTCGTCTGTTTAATACGAAACGAACGCGTACAGACTCAGAAAAATATTCCGCTTTCATTAAAAATACTTTTGAGACCCAAATCATTTTTTTTGAAAGGTTACTTGTTTTACAAGTCATTCTAAGTCGATTATTGATCGATAAATCGTATCTTGACCCAATTTCAGTTTTAAACGTAACGACTCATGTGTTATATGAATTATGTGATATGTGAGTTATGTGATTACGTGTTATATGAATTATGTGTGTATGTGGATCAAGGGTCCGGTGATTGTCTGTTATATTTATGTGTGGGTTATCGTATGGGTAGACGATAGGATTTTGACGCGTAGTTCGTCGAGTGATTATCGTTTAGACAATTAAAGCTATATCTTTTAATTATAGATGCGGATCTCTCGAGTTGATCGGGACAAGACGTTGGATAAGGAATGAGATGAAATGGTATTGGGTATCTGGCTTCTAGCAATCGCAGAAGCAGCATATCAATCAAGTGTTGAATAGAAGGACGGTGATGTCTTAAGACAGAATGTCAGAATAGATGCGTGTTTGCGAGTGTGACTAACTGCTAAAACCCAAAGGCAAGTATTTCTATCATCACTTATTGTTCAAGTGATATTTATTTTGAATCGTATCATGCAAGTATTGTTTTCCCTATTCAGTTCAAGATAGATAAATGTTTTACATATCGCTGAATTAAATAATTCTGTTTATGCAAGTATTCTTCTACTGCTATTCTATGTTTAGAATAGCTAAGTGATTTTACTTATCCAATTATCGGATTTATAAATGCTTTGGATTTTGAGAAAAGTGATTTGGTTGCGAATATTCCCACCCAAGAATTGGGGGAATAAAATTATTTCGGGTGTCGAGTATCATGACCCCCTCTCAATAAAATGTTTTTAAGATTGGATCATAATTGCGTAAGTGACCGGGACGGACGGTCCAGCGGAGGGCTATTTCTAAGTGCCATATGAATATTATGACACCATTTTGCCACAGGCTAGTTATGCCTTTTTGTTTGAGTACTCGTGTTTTTGGGGTCACGTTTCTATGAATCATGACCTTGTGCTATCACACGGGCTGATCAGCATGTGATAGTACGTCCGTCGGAGAATGATCTTAATCTAAATTATCATATCATTTTTGATATTCATAGAATAAATGATTTTTGACTGATTCTGTTTTGGATTAAAAATACTGATTCTGTTTTGGATTAAAGTGAATTGTGGTTTTGATTCAGTTTCTTATTTTTGCTGATACTTACGTTGTTGTTAAATATCAAAGGTGGTATTAGTATAGATGATTGATGTTGACTTCAGTATGGAATGTTGTGAGCATCAAAGTTCGTATTTATATCTAATTTGATATAACAACAAAATAAGTATTAATTTCAAGAGTTCGGTTTTGAGTAAAGTTTATGATTCATTCCATGATCATTGCTTCTTGTTGTTGTTGTTTACGATATTTCCGTAAACACTGTTTTACGAGCTTTGCTCTCGTCAAGATTCAAAGTATTGCTGAAGCCTTTCGCTGGAAAGTATCAAAAAGAGTTTTATGATTCAGCAATTATGATTTGATTTTAAAAATGTTCTGCGCTTATGCAGATGTCCATTTTATATCAAAATGACCCTATATATGCTATAATTAACTTGCTGAGCATTTCTTTCGCTCATACTTGCCTGTTTTAAAATTTAACCTCCAGTGAGGATTAGCTTGCGCTGTTTAACTGCGTAATTCGAGGAAGCAAAGAAAAAGCTTTTGGAAGGTGGTTGATTCAAGGTTTGCGGGCTAGTGTAAGTTTTATTGTGTAAAGTTGTTTATATTATATTATATTATAATTGTGTATTGTATTTGGGACTAGTATACTTCTTTTCGAAGTTATACTAGCGGGTTAAGTTTTAAGGTTGAGAATTATTGAAAAGAGTTTTAAAAGAAAGTGAAAAATTTATTTGTGGAATTTGGATTTCTTGTTTCTAGAACTGTAACCTTAAAAGATCTTGGATTAGTTTGGGGTCATTTATGCTAAATATCTTCCGCTGGCATTTAATTTTGATTAAACAGGTTATTTTGGATTGAGGTTTCATAGTGACGACCAAATCTTCTGACCCCGGATTTGGGGGCGTTACAGTACACACTTCAGAATCTCTTCTAAGAGACAAAGCTGCTGTCAACAGGCTGCCTTCTCAAGCTGGTGAGCCATCTGAAGAATTTGGAGTAAATTCTAATGATGATGACTCTAATTCTTTGAATGAGAGCATGAACTTAGGGGGAGTAGCAGGCCCAAGTTCTGTTCCTAATCTTCCTGCATGGGCATGGGCAAAACCATCAACACCAGGAGAGTTTGGTGTCACTTTGGTCAAACAAGTCATGACAATTCAGCAAGCCATTCAGGAGACTCAGGATGCTGGCACCAAGGCAATTCTTCAAGCTCATCTGGAATCTCTGCATCTCTTGCAGTTGCAGCATTACCAGCACAATCTAAGTGTGGATGAGCTCAAGCTGGACATTGCTGATCTGAAATCCTACAATGCTGAGAAATTGGATTCAGTTATACCCTATGGTACCATGCAAGATTTGTTGGGGAGACTAAGGAAGGCCTCTGATGCTGATAAGAGGTTGGCCAGATTGGAAGATAGGGTTCAAATAATTGAAGACTATATGGTCACCATTCTTCAGAATCAACAAACTCAAACAAATCTCCTCATGCAGCTGGCACAAGCACAAGGCTTGACCCCTACCCTTGATGATAACAAAAATGGGGAGAATAAAGGGGAAGGGGAAGGAGAGCCATCTACAACAGTTCAGATTTCTCAAGTGCTAGTTCCTGTCATCACAACTTCTCCCCCAATTCAAGTCAAAGGAAAGCTAGATGGAATTGATCTAATCCAGATAGCAGCAGCTGAATTGCAAGTCAAAGAGCAAAGGAAGAAGATTGATGAAAAGATGCAACTAATATTTGGTTCTATAACTTCTCAATCACAATCTGTGAAGCATAGCACAAAAGTGGAATCAATTATTATGGAACTCAAGCCAGTAGGGAGGCATAAGGATGGAGAAACTTCTTCCAAAGATCTGCAACCTATGGTTCTCAAGCCCAACAACAGATCCAATAAGGGCTCTACAAAGAATCCTCTAAAAGAGGTGGATTTTCCTCTTCCAAAAGCAGATGAGAACAAGCTTTTAGGAAGAAGTATTGCATATCTCAAAGAGACCATGGATGAGGCTGTAAGGAGAAACATGGCTATTATTTTCAGAGAGGGAAAGAGCATATGTGTTATGCAAGGACATCCCAAATTCTCAATAGCCAAGAAGGAAGAAACCAAAAGGTTGAAGGAAGAAGCCAAACAGCTAAAGGCTGACAAAAGAGCACAAGCAAAGCTTGAAAAATAGCTAGAGTCAAGTCAGGCTGATGATCAGAAAGTAATTGAAGACAAAGGTGAAGATGAAGCTATGGGGGACATGGTTGGTACTGAGATGGAGGAAAGAAGTAAGGAAGAATGGCAGAAAGGGAAAAGAAAGAAGGTCAATGCAAAGAGAAAGAAGGTAGATAAGATTGAAGAAACCCAATCAATATCCAAACCACTACCCTCCATTCCTGAACCCATTGTACCTGACCCCTTCATGAACATTCATGGTGAAACAATCATTCCCAAGGAGGAACCAATTGATTGGGACACCATCAAATTGCCCACCTTCCTAACCTCTTCTCCACCATCAAAGAAGCAGAAAAGAAGAATAAAATCAACACCCTCTAAAGCCTCAATCAAATTCACACAGAAGCCTAAGTCCAAACCTCAAAACTCTAAAGATGATTATGTTCACATCTGTGACATAAAAGAATTTTCAGACATTGAACTCTATCTGGATGAGCTGGAGGATGTAAGGGGAATAGCTGCCTATAGACAGCTACCAGAAAGACTAGTGTTCAAATACAAAGGAGCTGGGGAAAGAACATGGCCTCTTCACAGAATTCTGAATGAAGGCTACACTACCTTGATTAGAGTCTACTCAGCCATACATAAGGATTCTGGCTTTACCAGAACTGTCAGGACTGAGATTCTCAACAAGATTGCCAACATAAGGAAAACTTGGAGGGAGCCCAATGCTTTGCCTAGAACTTTACTCATTCAAGAGAGAGGTATTACAATTCACAAATCACCTTATTGGTTGATGGAGTTCAGAGATAACAATGGAGTCAGAAGATTTTTCAGAATTGAAGATCAGCTAAAGATTGCCAGTAATGAAACTCTCAAGGATATGCAATCTAAGTTAGATATCAATGAAGAAGATGAAGCTGAATTCTACAGACAACTTCAACTTCAAATGGAGGAAAATGACAGGAGGCTAGGAAAGAAAACCAGGGATGAAAGGAAAAGAAAGTAATTTGCTCAAGCTAAAGGAGCACCCTTGGAAACAATGTACTTCTTCAATTTTATCTCAGCATATACACTTTTGCAGCACTTTTGAATTTCTGCTTTGTTACAGTTAATATATTTGTTAAGTGTTTTGTTATCATCAAGCTAAACCCAAATTTATGCCTACAGTTCTAGTAGACATAAATAGGGGGAGATTGTTAGGAATATGTGTATTAGTTTGATGATAAGTTCAGCAAAACACTTAAGTAGAAATCTAGTGTTTGTAGCCTCAACGGATAAGACCATCTTGGCTATCCGTTGAAGGAGTAGCCTTACTTAGCAATAAGTTTGGTATTGTAGCACATCTCACTTTCTGATTTCAAGCTGTAATTCTTAGATGTTGTTAGGAGATAATCAGTCATGTTGACTACTAATGGATGTACAAATAGGAGGGCTAATTGTAAATATTTCATGCCTTGTAATTTTATATAAGTGAAGAAGTGTCAACGGATATTGAAGACCTTCAACGGATGAGAAACTAAGCTTCAACGGATGCCTCTAATGCTTCAACGGATAATATCCATCAACGGATAAGTGCTTCAACGGATAAAGCTTCAACTGCTAGAGCATCAACGGATAAAGCCATCAACGGATGAAAGCTTCAATGAATGCACTGCTAGAGCATCAACGGATAAAGCCATCAACGGATGAAAGCTTCAACGGATGCTCAGTCTCATAGCAGTTGATAGTGACAGTTAACAAAGCTGACAGAAGCACATGGATTGACAGAGATGTGGTAGCCTATTTCAGGAACAGCAGAAAAAGCAGCCATTTTTAGTCTGGTTCAAAATGGAAAGTCAACAGATAATTCCATATAACACTGGATAAAAATGGAACAGAAACAAGTGGAGAACTATTGTCTTATTGTACTTTATCTTTGTCTTCACTTGTAAACTTGGTGTTATATAAACCAGGTAGTAGCTAGTAATTAGATGTGAATTTTCCCTGAGCTATTTAGAAATATCAAGAGAGAAAATCATCTAGTTTGTACTAGGAAGCAGCTGTGATTTAATTTTGAATCACAGATTTTCTGAAATAACACATCTCTGGTGGAACAATAAATCCACCAGAAAAGTTTTTAAGTTCTCTGTGTTCATTTCATTTGTGTTTAAATATATATCTGTCTGCATCAGCTCCAAGCAATTTACACACATTTGATCACTCAAACACTTAGTCTTACAAATTGCTCAAAACTTGAAAAAGTTTTTAGATTTACATTCAACCCCCTTCTGTAAATCTCATTGTTAGTCCACTGGGAATAACACTCTTTGTGTTACTTAAGCCAACCTGGCTCTGATACCATGAATATAAAGTAAATTAAATATAAACATGAAACAATATTTGCAGAGAAAGGTTTTCATTCATTCATTTTCTTGTGTCCCTTTACAATGTATTGTTTAGACTCTTATAAAGATCCCAGTCCTTTTCATCCTAGACAGTTGACCAAATTTGGACTATTACCAAATCAAGACAAAAGTAATTAACGTCCATACAGGACCACTGCAGTACTATAGCTGCTCATTTGTTTCTACTAGGAACAATCTAGAATCATGTGCTAACAAGTGAACATTTATATGGACTAGGCTTAATATAATTAACTTAGATAAATGGGCCTTGGCCCTTAACAAAAAATAAGACAATAGTCCTTTTCATCCTAGACAGTTGACCATATTTCGACTATTACCAGACCAAGACAAAAGTAATTAACGTCCCTTGCAGTACTATATCTGCTCATTTGTTCTACTAGAATCAATCTAGAATCATGTGCTAACAACGACATTTTCATGTTCCGAATCTGAAATGTCAGAGTACTACGCCAGTACAGTATATAGCAATAACTTAGTAACACAATTAGATAATACAAGGGTGTTATGCTATATAAAGAAATGGAAGCCCCTTTTCCATTTCAATATGGGATATAAGGTTTCTTAGCAACATTTCCAGTTTAAAGGGATGATTTTTAGATACTCATTCATCTCTTAATCATTTTGAGTGATTCAAAATGCCTTGAAAAACTCTCAAGGAAGAGCACACATTCCAAGCGTCACTTGTTGCGCACACGCAACATTAGCTCACTCAAGTGTGGCTCAAAGATGACTTCCCAATGTGGGGGCTAAAACCCACATTTTCCACCACAACCTTTTGTATCTTTATATCGGCAACCTCCAGGGTGTACGGGATATTCCAGAAAACATGAAACTGATTAATTCTGCCCTGAACCATGGCAATTCCTGGATGATAGAGTACTTTACTAGTGTAGAACACGAACACTTTGTCAAAAACTGGCCATAACATAGGCTTCAGTATGTCAATTCAGCATATGAAGAATGCAATAGGCCTATTAAGAGACTGATATAACCAACAGGGGGAAAACAAGAGGGACCGATTTTACTTTGAAAATTTTGGAACAAGCGCATGGGCAAAAGAAATAAGGATTTTTAAAAAATTCTTCAATGAGACCTCCCAACTTCAAGTCCTACAATGCAAAATATAACGACTCGTGTATATTCTTTTATTTTTTAATATTTTCAAAGTGTAATAAAGATTTAAATAATTAAATAAAAGTGTGTATTGATTTTGGCAGCAGTTGTTGATTGTTATTTATTTATTTATGATTTGATGATATGTGGGATTGGATTGTGTGATTTATTATTGAGTTATACGATTTTATTTCGCTTGTAAAAGTAATTTTATTACAGTTTTAATTCCATAAATATTTGGATTATTTCTAAAATTGGTTTAATATTTTTATAATTTCAATAATTATTTTTAGGACTTTATAAAATTGAGAAATCAATATTTCACTAATTATTTATCTTTAAATGATTTTTTGATTATATTTATTTTTAAAATCCATATTTAATTCTGGAAATTTTCAAAAATCATGAAACTCATATTTTATTAAGTTCGTATTATTCTGAAAATTTTAAAATTATTTTGGAAATTTTTGGGACTAATTTTAACCGCGCGTCGTTTCTTTTAATTGTTAAAAAGCGGGTATAGCGTGCACCTTAAAAGTCATTTTAAAATTTCGGAATATATGTTTCCGTAAACTTCGGGATATATATGACATTTTTAGATTATTTCCGTAATTTTTTGAAATTATTTTTCGTACACCTCGATTCGTTAATTTCAAATTTTCGGGGCAAAGCGCAATTGCAGGACACGTGTTTACTTCTCATTTATTCATGGATACATGTCAGGTGCTTATGAATTGAAAAAAAAATATAATAATAAACAACCATACCCTCCACCCCCTACACTCTTCTCTCTCCCTCCTCTCTTCATCTCTCTCGCATCTCTCCCTCCCAATTTCTCATTTTCTCTCTCTCGGCTCTTATTTTCTTCCTTCCCTTTTTGCTTCCCTGGACTTCGTTCATCTTCCCCTCGTTGTCCGGCTAATTCTCCGGTGAGCCGCCGCTTAATTGTAGCTTGGCTGGTTCGATTTCTATATTGCTGATATATATATACATGCATATGATTATGTATGTGTTTGTGTTTGTGTGTATTTGATTGTGTGTGTATCAATGTGTGTGCGTGTGTATCAGTGTGTGTGTATGTGTATGAGTGTGTGTGTGTGTGGCGCGGTGGCACGTGTGTGGCTGTGCAGTTGTGCGGCTGTGTTTTGGTTTGGGCTTGGTTTCGGGTTCCTGTTGTTGGGCTTTGCAGTTGGGCTCTGTTATTGGGCCTTCCCTGTGGCCTGGTTATGCAGTTGTTTTTTTTGTAGGCCCGCCTGTGTGTTGTTGCATTGGACTGTGCAGATTCTTAATTATAATTTCTGTATTGCAGGGAATTTTAAGTCATATTTGTGATAAAAATGAATTTATACGGGAAAAATTTCAGTAATTAATCGGTAAATTTTTTGGTTGAAATCCGAATTTTGTCGCCGTACCGCGATGACTAGTTACGAGCGGACGGTAGACGGTGATGACGTTGTTCCGAGTCCTAAATTGTATAAATAAATAAAATGTTTTCGAAAATAAATTATATTTTGGGAATTGTGCGAAAATAATTATGAGATTATGGAATTGACATTGTGATGAGATTGTGACTTGTTGTGATTGTTGACGTCGATTGTAATCGACGGGTAGGCTTATAAACAAAGGAGTTGCTGCCAAAATTTTCTAAAAAATTATTTTAAAACATACTTATTTATATTATACGTGTTACCCCTATTTATGTTCGGATTACGTGATTATGTGTATAATAGCTATACGAGTCGGGTTATCGAATTGGGTTATTAGGATTTGAGGATATCAAGCATGTCAGTATAACTGATTAGGATACTTTGTATTTGTAGATCCCAGTCAAGTTTCACCAAGACCGCAGTCAGTGTGAAAGCTACTTAGGATTTTGTAAAGCGTTGCAAGGCAAGTACCCCTGACCATTCTTTTATGGTTCAGTACGTACGAATAGCTAAATGTTTTATTCTCGTAATGGAACAGAAACGTTTTAAGTTATGTATCCCCTGTAGTTATAAATCACTGTTTTCAAATTGTTTTGGGGAAAAGTAACTTCGAAAGATACCTATCTCGAATGAAATGATTTGCGAACTGGATTTTATATGTGTGCTGGTAAAATGAATGATTTTGAAAATGAGATAGGTACAATTATTTTGAAAACTGGATAAAACGATCAGATATGGGATACATAGGGGCCAGAGTAGGCCTATTGAGGTGGCATAAGAGGCTAATTCGGTTGCGCGCACTATATAACCGATTAGTCCAGCAGGTCAGAGACCTAGCTAGTCTCTGAGTTCCAGAACAGGTAAATGGGATGGCAGTTAGAGCCATCTGGTGTTGATAGCCTGATTAGCTGTCTTCACATATCCGTTACGTTTCTGATTTGGATTTGCGATTCCCGTAAGGGTATAAGTAGTTGATACAGTGGTTTTATAAATATGAATAAAATGCTAAAATTGGACTCTGGTACTTACACAGCACACTACTATGTTGTTTTGATAAAGCATGATAGTCAGTGATATCCAGTTATCTCAGTTTTTCATTATACAATGTTGTTGACATGATTATAGCTCTGTTCCTATCATTGTTACGTTACTGTTTTATCCTGTTATTCATATGTTGGTACTGCTGAGCGATTATGCTCTCCCTTACAACCTGTTATGTCTATATATCGCAGATGCCTAGAAGAGCAGTCAGACATTCCCGTGTTCCTGCCCCTTCAGGACCCGGCTCCTCTGAGGTAGTGTTGTCAGGCCACATGCGGTCTGATGAGTTGCTGAACAAAGTTAGAGTGTGTTAGATGTTGAATAAATGGTTTGTAATAATGTGAACCTGAATCATACTTGAACCTGGATCAGATCTTGGTTTGGGGTCAAGTTAATATATATTAATAATAATCTTATGGTTTATATTTTGATATTAGTGTTTGGTGACGTCAACTCCTGACCCCGGGGTTGAGGCCATCATAGTTGGTATCAGAGCTACAGGTTCAAGTCCCTGATCCAGGTTAGGGATTGTGTCAAATAGGTGATAAAGTGAGTTTTAAGGTGTGAGTCAGCAACTCATATAGAGGAGCAAACCTTTAGAGTCAGTCGAGGGTTCCGACGGTGTTACCCTGGAATCTATTAAATATTTTGATAGAATTGCCTTGACCTGGTTGTGTCTTCCCTATATATTTATTATGTTGGCAGTGGCCTATTGGGATTTCGAGTTCTCCATTTTGGGAGAATCCCTCTGACCCGGATAGCTCAGATTCTGAGAGGACCCGGATGTTGTTGCTGAGGAGACCCCTATGCCTCCTCTACCAGTTCCTTCCTTTGTGTTGAGAGACATCCCTGGACCTGGTACTCATCCCCGTTGGGTACGTAGGCCTGTGTCTGCCGTTAGGGATTTTCCTCCCCGCTGTGGTCCCAATTCCTCCTCGACGAGACCTCCAGTACCTCCTGTGACCCCTAGTGGTACTTCTTCACCGATCCCTTATCATGTTCACCGAGCGGTGAACACCTCTTTTATCAGAGATCAGAGTCCGGGATTGGCTGCTCAGCTTGATCAGGTACCCATTGCACCTTTGCAGGGTATTTCTGCCCCTTCCCCTGAGTTGGCACGTATAGCACCAGAATACGTGAGTTCGGAAGCTCAACGAGCGAAGCGGTTTTAACAAGGGTTGAAGCAGGAAATAAGGAGTAGAGTTGTAGCTTTACAACTCAAGATATATACTTCGGTAGTCCAGGCTGCCCTAGTGATAGAAAGTGATCAGAGGTTAGCTGCAAAGGAGCAGGGTGAGAAGAAGAGGAAGTTTGAAAGTGGACCTGTTAGGTCAGAATCAGGAATAGCAAGTCAGAAGTTCCATCGTTGGTTTGAAAAGAATAAGAATAAGAAGTTCAAGAAGCAGAATTTCTCCTAGGCTAGACCCAGTACTACTTCAGTTAACTCTACACCGACAAGGGTTAGTAAGCCAGTGATTGATTGTAAGACATGTGGGAGGAAGCATAGTGGACAGTGCCGAGAAAATATCAACTGTTCTAAGTGTGGTCAGAAGGGTCATTATTCCACGAAGTGTAAGTCTGAGACTCAAGGAGTAACTTGTTTTAGTTGCGGCAAAATGGGACATATAGCTAGGAATTGCAAGTCAGTGACCCAAGGTAATGTTGGGAGGAGCGTGTCCCAAGGACCAGCAACCAGTACTGCTAGAGCTAGGACCTTTAAGATGACCAAGAAATCTCCAGTTCATGATTCCGATGTGATTGCAGGTACGCTTTCTCTTAATTCCGTACCTGTTAACGTTTTTTTTATTCGGGAGCGTCCAAATCTTTTATATCTGTGAATTGTGTGAATAAAATGCAATTAATTTTGGAAGATTTAGAAGAACCTTTGACCATAGAAGTGTCTAGTAAAGATAAAGTGCCCGTAAGTCAATTTTTACCTAAATGCTCCTTAGAGATTTCAGGATATATGTTCCCTGTTGACCTAATACCTTTCGAGTTATGAGACTTTGATGTTATTCTAGGCATGGATTGGTTTTCTCTATATAATGCGAATATTGACTATAAGAAAAAGAGAGTTGTTATGTACACCCCAGATTATAAAAGAATCAGCTATCAAGGACAGAGGCAAGATAAAAAGTTCCTTTCAGTAATGCAAGCAAAGAGATTGTTGCGACAAGGTTGTGAGGCGTATTTGGCTCATGTGGTGGATACGAAGAAAGAGACCCCTACTTTGGATGAGATTCCCATAGTGAGAGAATTCCCTGATGTTTTCCCAGAAGAATTACCAGGATTGCCACCTGATCGAGAGATAGAGTTCTCCGTTGATTTGATATCTGGAGCTGAACCAGTTTCTAAGGCTCCATACAGGGTGGCCCTAATGGAAATGAAAGAATTGGCTAAGCAATTTCAGGAATTATTGGATAAGGGAGTTATTCGACCCGGTATTTCTCCATGGGGTGCTCCAGTACTATTCGTAAAGAAGAAAGATGAAAGTATGAGATTGTGCATTAACTACCGAGAGTTGAATAAGTTGACAATAAAGAATAAGTATCCCTTGCCACGCATCGACGATTTGTTTGATCAGCTTAAGGGGGCGTGTTACTTCTCAAAGATTGATTTAAGGTCTGGCTACCACCAACTGAAGATAAAGCCTGAAGATATTCCCAAGACGACATTCAGAACAAGGTATGGCCATAATGAGTTTCTAGTGATGTCGTTTGGATTGACAAATGCACCAGCAACTTTTAAATGAATAGGGTGTATAAGGAATATTTGGATAAGTTTGTTATTGTATTTATTGATGACATCCTCATATATTCAAAGAATCCAGAAGATCATGCAAGGCATCTACGGATTGCCCTTCAGAAATTGAGAGAAAAGCAATTATATGTGAAGTTCTCCAAGTGTGAGTTTTGGCTGACAGAAGTACAGTGTCTTGGACATGTGGTGAGTAAGGAGGGTATCAAAGTAGACCCAGTAAAGATTGAAGCCATATCCAGGTGGGAGCAACCGAAGACTCCGACGGAAATAAGAAGTTTTCTTGGATTAGCTGGATATTATCGGAGGTTTGTAAAAGATTTCTCGAAGATTGCATCCCCATTAACCAAGTTGACCAGGAAAAATGAGAAGTTCGTTTGGACGAAAAAGTGTGAAGAAAGTTTCCAGGAATTGAAAAAGAGGTTAGTGACAGCTCCAGTATTAGCATTGCCAAATGAGAAGGGAAACTTTGTGATCTATAACGACGCTTCTTTGAAAGGATTGGGTTGTGTACTAATGCAACATGACAAAGTTATCACCTATGCCTCCAGACAATTAAAGCCTTACGAGCATAAATATCCAGTTCATGACCTTGAGTTGGCGGCTATAGTGTTTGCTCTGAAGTTATGGCGTCATTACTTGTATGGAGAGAAATGTAATATTTATACGGACCATAAGAGCCTGAAGTACATATTCACGCAGAAGGATTTGAACATGAGACATAGAAGGTGGTTGGAATTGATTAAGGATTACGCTTGTTCGATTAATTATCACCTAGGTAAAGCCAATGTGGTGGGTAATGCCTTGAGCAGAAAAGAAATGTTAAATATGGCTCGGATTGCGGACGAACTAGCGTAGGACTTGGAAAGAATGGAGATTGAGGTTCGAGTACCCAGTGAAAGTCATGAGAAGCTATATGAAGTTACCTTCTAGCCGGCATTAATGGAAAATATAAAAAGGTGTCAAGAAGGAGTTATGGAACAAGAGTTGGATACTTTGACAGGAGAAGAGTTGTGTACTCAAAAAGATAATCAAGGTTTGTATAGATTTTCATCCAGAGTTTGGATTCCTAATATAACGGAATTGAAGAATGAAGTATTACACAAAGCGCATAACTCTAGGTCTTTTATCCACCCTGGTAGTACTAAGATGTACCAAGACTTGAAGAGAAACTTTTGGTGGCCAGGAATGAAGAAATATATTGCCAAATGGGTTAGCAAGTGTCACGCATGTCAAACAGTGAAAGCGGAGCATCAACGACCAAGTGGATTGTTACAACCTTTAGAGATTCCCCAATAGAAGTGGGAAGAGATTGCTAGGGGTTTTGTAGTGGGATTGCCAAGGACGAGAGCAAATCACGACGCTATTTGGGTAATTATTGATAGATTGACCAAGTCAGCGCATTTTCTTCCGATCAATGAAAGGTATTCGTTGGAAAAGTTAGTTAAGTTATACTTGGATGAGATAGTTACCAAACATGGAGTGCCTGTGTCTATAATGTCAGATCGAGACCCGAGATTTAATTCCAGGTTTTTGACTAAATTCCAAGAATGCCTAGGAACAAAGTTTAATATGAGCACCGGTTATCATCCTCAGACAGATGGCCAAAGTAAAAGAACGATTCAGACCATAGAGGATATGTTGAGAGTCTGTGTTTTGGATTTTAAGGGTAATTGGGATGAACGCCTACCTTTGATTGAGTTCTCATATAATAACAGTTATCATGCCAGCATCGGGATGCCATCCTATGAAGCTTTGTATGGACGTAAGTATAGATCACCGTTATATTGGGATGAAGTAGGAGAGAAGAAAGTGTTAGGTCCCAAGTTGGTTCAGCAAACCAGAGATGCAATAGTATTGATTCGGAAAAGGTTAGAAGCAACCCAAGATAGACAGAGGAAGAATGCATATTTGCATAAGAAAGATATGAATTTCGAGATAGGGGCTCTGGTATTATTAAAGGTATCACCTTGGAAAGGGTTAGTATGATTTGGTCAGAAAGGTAAACTTAGCCCCAGATTTATAGGATCCTTTGAGGTTTTGAAGAAGGTGGGAAAGGTTGTTTATGAGATAGCGTTACCACCGCAGTGGCAGCACATTCACAATGTATTCCACGTATCTATGTTGAAGCCCTATATCCCTAGTTCGAATCAAGTCATAGATAATGAACCGATTGAGCTGCAGCCAGATTTGTCCTATATGGAACAACCGATTTGAATCCTAGACCGTAAAGAGCGAGTTCTTAGGAATAAGTCGATCCCCATAGTGAAAGTCTTGTGGAGAAATCCTCGAGTAGAAGAGTCTACTTGGGAATTAGAGTCAGACATGCTTGATAAATATCCTCATTTGTTTAGCTAAGTCAGATTCTGGGGACAGAATCTTTTTAAGAGGGAAAGGATATAACGACTCGTGTATAGTCTTTTATTTTTTTATATTTTCAAAGTGTAATAAAGGTTTGAATAATTAAATAAAAGTGTGTATTGATTTTGGCAACAGTTGTTGATTGTTATTTATTTATTTGTGATCTGTTGATATGTGGGATTGGATTGTGTGATTTATTAATGAGTTATACGATTTTATTTCGCTTGTAAAAGTGATTTTATTACAGTTTTAATTCCATAAATATTTGAATTATTTCTAAAATTGGTTGTATAATTTTATAATTTCAATAATTATTTTTAGGACTTTATAAAATTGAGAAATCAATATTTCACTAACTATTTATCTTTAAATGATTTTCTGATTATGTTTATTTGTAAAATCCATATTCAATTCTGGAAATCTTCAAAAATCATGAAACTATATTTTATTAAGTTCGTATTATTCTGAGAATTTTAAAATTATTTTGGAAAATTTTGGGATTAATTTTACCCGCGCATCGTTTTATTTAATTGTTAAAAAGCGGGTATAGTGTGCACCTTAAAAGTCATTTTAAAATTTCGGAATTTATGTTTCCGTAAACTTCGGAATATTTATGACATTTTTAGATTATTTCTGTAATATTCTGAAATCATTTTTCGTACACCTCGATTCGTTAATTTCAAATTTTCGGGGCAAAGCGCTTTTGCAGGACATGTGTTTACTTCTCGTTTATTCATGGATACGTGTCAGGTGCTTATGAATTGAAAAATAATAATAATAAACAACCATACCCCCACCCCCCACACTCGTCTCTCTCCCTCCTCTCTTCATCTCTCTCGCGTCTCTCCCTCCCAATTTCTCATTTTCTCTCTCTCGGCTTTTATTTTCTTCCTTTCGTTTTTGCTTCCCTGGACTTCGCTCGTCTAATTTTCCGGTGAGCCGCCGCTTAATTGTAGCTTGGTTGGTTCGATTTCTATATTGCTGATATATATATATATATATATATATATATATATATATATATATATATATGCATATGATTATGTATGTGTTTGTGTTTGTGTGTGTTTGATTATGTGTGTATCAGTGTGTGTGCGTGTGTATCAGTGTGTGTGTGTCTATCAGTGTGTGTGTGACGCGGTGGCGCTTGTGTGGCTGCGCAGTTGTGCGGCTGTGTTTTGGTTTGGGCTTGGTTTCGGGTTCTTGTTGGGCTTTGCAGTTGGGCTCTGTTATTGGGCCTTCCCTGTGGCCTGGTTATGCAATTGGTTTTTTTTGTTTGTTTGGCCTTGTTAGGTCGCATGTGTGCTGTTGCATTGGACTGTGCAGATTCTTAATTATAATTTCTGTATTGCAGGGAATTGTGAGTCATATTCGTGATAAAAATGAATTTATACGGGAAAAATTTCAGTAATTAATCGGCGAAATTTTTGTTTGGAATCCGAATTATCGGGTACCCCGAGAATTTTACAGCCGTAACGCGATGACTAGTTACGAGCGGACGGTGGACGGTGATGACTGATTACGATACTTTGTATTTATAGATCTCAGTCGAGTTTCACCAAGACCGCTGTCAACGTGAAAGCTACTTAGGGTTTTGTAAAGCATTGCAAGGAAAATACCCCTGACCATTCTTTTATGGTTCAGTACGTATGAATAGCTAAATGTTTTATTCTCATAATGGAATAGAAATGTTTTAAGTTATGTATCCCCTGTAGTTATAAATCACTATTTTCAAATTATTTTGGAAAAAAGTAACTTCGAAAGATACCTATCTCGAATGAAATGATTTGCGAACTGGGTTTTATATGTGTGCTGGTAAAATGAATTATTTTGAAAATGAGATAGGTACAAGTGTTTTGAAAACTGGATAAAATGATCAGATATGGGATACATAGGGGTCAGAGTAGGCCTATTGAGGTGGCGTAAGAGGCTAATTCGGTTGCGCGCACTATATAACCGATTAGTCCAGCAGATCAGAGACCTAGCTAGTCTCTGAGTTTCGGAACAGGTAAATGGGATGGCAGTTAGAGCCGTCTGGTGTTGATAGCCTGATTAGTTGTCTTCACATATCCGTTACGTATCTGATTTGGATTTGTGATTCCCATAAGGGTATAAGTAGTTGATACAGCGGTTTTATAAATGTGAATTGCATGCTAAAATTGGACTCTGGTACTTACACAGCACACTACTACGTCATTTTGATAAAGTATGCTAGTCAGTGATATCCAGTTATCTCAGTTTTTCATTATACAATGTTGTTGACATGATTATAGCTCTGTTCCTATCATTGTTACGTTACTGTTTTATCCTATTATTCATATGTTGGTATTGCTGAGCGATTATACTCACCCTTACAACCTGTTATATCTATATGTCGCAGATACCTAGAAGACTAGTCAGACATTCCCGTGTTCCCGCCCCTTCAGGACCCGGCTCGTCTGAGGTAGTGTTTGCCAGGCCACATGCGGTCTGATGAGTTGCTGAGCAAAGTTAGAGTGTGTTAGATGTTGAATAAATGGTTTGTAATAATGTGAACCTGAATCATACTTAAATCTCGATCGGATCTTTATTTGGGGTCAAGTTAGTATATATTAATAATAATCTTGTGGTTTATATTTTGATATTAGTGTTTGGTGACGTCAACTCCTGACCACGGGGTTGAAGCCGTCACACAAAATCTGTGTAATCTTAAGTGGTCATAAACAAAGTACCTGTAAATCCTACAGCGACGACTTGACCAATTTTTTTAAATATCACATTAACCAGAGAGACACGGTAGACATAGGGACTCAGCTTAGTAGACCTAAATCCTCTATTCAAAGATAATGCTAGTTTCATAAGATCCCCCCTCTGGCCCTCTGTAACCTGAATGGGAGACTACCAAGTTGCTTGTATTCTTAGCAATAAGAAATCCTCAACTATTAGAAGAAGAACTTCAACTCTGATTTCACAGCCTAATAGACAATCAGAGACAGCAATAGATAAGGCAAACAAGTAAAGAGGATGAAGTACACAAATTTTAAAAATAACCTGCAAGTATAATGGATAGAACCGATCTGCTGCTCCTACTTATCATCATTCATATTCAGCACAAGGAATTCGTAATATATGCACAGTTGCCTGACTTTCCGAAAAATAAATATGCTATCCTACACTGAAGTACAGTCATCTGCCTTCTTTCTAACTAATCCCCCCTAATACCCCCTGCTTGACACCAAACATACTGTAATATAAACACGGGCACAAGCCAATGTGAGCAAACACATACAGGATAGTTCTTAATACAAAGAACATCATTTATTAATGAGATGTCATCTGGTACAACCTACTAATTATACAATATACTTATATTAGAGAAAGCTAAACAGCTAATGGTGATGAAGCAAAGACATCATTTAAATCCATTCAGATATAGACTACATCGACCAAATATCTTACTGTATGGGAGAATCATAATTTTTCTTTATGAGCCAACCTGTTTACGCACTTGGACCGAAAAGAGTATAGGGGAACACAAAAAAAAAAGTTTATACCTGAAAGACAGAGAACTGGCTTAATTGTTAGTTAATACACCATATTACTACATGCTTATCAACAAACTAAATGATAGTACAAGAAACAAAAAAATGGTCAAGCTCTTATGCACCTCAAAATCTATTGCTGCTTTACTTTACCCATCAAAATAAGTAGTCCTCTGAAAGATCTAGAACTGCCGAAACCAAGTGCTAAGATTGAGTCTCTGGCCAGAGAACTAATGGAGAGTCCAAAAAGGAAAATCAACTCTGCCACAAAATGAAATTGAAAAACCGAGTTTCTCCTGAAGCACAAACCATTATGTTGAGTAGGTGTAACATACATCTCTCAATATTCTTTTTACGAATAAAACGCTCTTCCTGTTCCTTTTTAATATTGTCAAGTCCTAACCGTCCATATTTAGTTACTTCTAAATAAATATATAATTAAATTTGGTACATTACAAAACACTGAAATTTTCTTACAATAATGTAAAGCAGAAGTTGAAAGCTGAATTTTGAACAGATTAATTGATTTGGTGTTCATTTTTTTGACGAAATATGTGATTTCTATTAATTACGCAAATCATTCAACACAATAGACTCTAAACTGATAGGAACAGACCTCCAATTAAGACCGGGAAAAGAACTCGACTCTCTTGCTAAGACATGAGCAGCCTCATTAACCGATCGTTTAATGTAAAACACTTCTATGTTGAACTCCTTGAGTATCTCCCGACACTCCCTTATAATATGACCAAACGGCGAGCGCATTTTAATCGAGCTTCTTACAGCTTGAACTACTGATAAGCAATCCGACTCAATCACTGTCTCCTGCCATTTGTTAAGCTTACACCAGCTTAGAGCCTCTTTCACGGCCATAGCTTCTGCAAATTCCGCACGGACGTTACCTTGGTACGATTCTGATCTACCATAAATCACCTCCCCCTTGTCATTTCGTGCTAGCATACCAATGCCATAAGAAGAACTCTCAGTAAATATTGCCGCATCAACCGTTACCTTGACTGCACCAATTTTTTGGCCTAAACCAGACCTGAGCTCCATCTCCATGTTCAATGAACTGATACAGAGCCTGTGTAGAAAACTTCTGGGCCCTACTGTATTCTGCAAGGTACTGCCTCATTGATGTTAACACCCCATCTACTGAAGACTTCTTGTTATCCCATACGAACTGGTTTCTAGCATTCCATATGGCCCAGCACAGCGAAACTATCTCAACATGTTCTTCCTTTTTCGACTTTTCAAAAACCGACTCCAGCCATCTACCAAAACTATCAGCATCCACCCCTTGGTACGTCCTATCTCTCATTTGCCAACAACTGTTCGCGAAAGGGCATCCCACCAGAGCCTGTAATACAGTTTCCTCTTCCCCACTACAGATAGGACACGTGGTCGTAAGTGGAACAAATTTTGCATGCAGGTTAGTTTTTGTGGGTAAACAATTCGAGAGAGCTCGCCATACTAAATTCAAAACCTTTGGTGGAGCCTTTATCCTCCATATAATCCTCCAAACACTGCTGTTATCTGAGACCCGCCATAAACCTTTCTGCGCTTGAATTAAACGATATGCACTCTTAACAGAATATTCCCCACTCCTCTCTTGCCACCAGTACAGCGAGTCCTCCTCATTCTCATCTCCAATACGCATGTTTAGAATGCATTGTTGGTCTCTGAGGTTGAATAAGTCTGCTACTATGTCTATATCCCATCTCCTTTCTCCAACCGCCATTAAAGATGAGACTGTAATGTTCTTCGGTCCCTGCAACTCCGTCGAAATATAAGGATTATCCTTATCTTGTAACCAAGGTTGGTTTCTTATTTCAATAGTTTCTCCTGACCCCAGATTCCACCTCACTCCATCTCTCACCACACCTTTTGCCTCCCAAACACTTCTCCAAATAAAACTAGGATTGTTACCCAATTCTGCATCCAGAAAATGAACATTCGAGAAGTAGCGTGCCTTGTAAACTCTACTAACCAGCGTGTTGGTGTTCATTATTATGCTTTTAACATCATAACAAACTTGTCATCATATCATAGCTACAACATGTAAAATCAGCTTCCAGTCCTTACTAGAAAGATTATTCAGATACCCTGAAATGATATGTTTGAATATTTTCTACAGGAAGTCTCTTGAAATCACTCCGTTTTCGATTCATTAGAAACTTCCCCCAATTATATGCCTTGAACTTTGCCGGATTTTCATCGTTTATCAGCCCATGCAGAGGCTTCACTGTAGTTGAATTGAGAACAAATGAAATGAAAAGAGTATGCTGAATTAACTGAACTCCATACCCAAGGACAAAATCATAAGTTAAACAAATCTAATCAGTTTCTGATGTATGATACTTTTGGCTACAATTATTACTTTAGCAACATAATTGTTGTAATTGAAGCTGTGTGAGGTCACGAGTTCAATTATTTTTCAGGCTTTCTGAAAGGCATATGTCATAGCCTACTCGTTTATTCGAGTATTTAACTCAACTCAAATAAGAATGTAATAAGTAAATAGTGGATCTATCATCAAAGAGATCTCACAAAGTAACATCTGTCAAAGAATAAAGAAACATTGTTCATCTGCAGACTTGAAGATTCACTGGAAGAAGTTCAAGAATTTGATCATGCCTCAGTGATATAAATCAAGATCGTGGATTTAATCAAGTGACAGAGATCTCGTCAAGGTATCATTTATTACAAGGATTCAATCAGAATATCAAAGTCAAGACATGAAGAAACGTCACCAAAGTTAGTCACTCATGAACCAGACAGTACATCGAGTGTCAGCATTGAAGTGGCGGAATTGATTCATAAGTCTCAGTGACTTTCAGAAGATTGTCAGAAGAATGGATGCTGCTCAGGGTTAGTATTAATTCTCTATTAATTAATTAAGTCATATAATTTAATTAAGAAAATAAATTATATCTGCAAGGATTAATTTATTGATTAATTGAATTAAATTGATTAATTAATTTAGAATTAATATTAAGGATTTACAGAATTTTAATTGGTTAAAATCTGTTTTAATTCTAAAAAGACAACTAATTGTACTAGTATGACAATCGGTATGACAATTGATAGTCATACCGAAATTCATGCTAATTCAGTTGACTGTCTTGATGGAATTATTATTTAGATTAAAATCACTTATTAATTCAGTAAGACAATTTCATTTGTACTACTATGACAATCGGTATGACAATTGATTGTCATACCGAAAGTCTTGCTAGTTCATTTTAATTGTCTTGCTAGCTCTAAAGATTGTCACACCGAAAGTCTTATTGGACAAAGGATTGTCATACCAGTTCATTAATCTCGGCTGTGTTGATTAAAAAGAAGCAGAAGCATCCAATTCAAAAAACTCTCACAATCATCAATCAAACAGAACATACTCAAGAACAAAAAGAAAAAAGGAGCAGAAAAATATTACATCTCTTCTGCAACTTCAAGATCAATTTCTAGATTGTAAAGTTAAATCCAATCAACTAGAAATACTTATCTTGTTCTTGTGTATCAATCTAGCGGATTAAAATCCCTAGAACTTAATCTCAAATCGCATTTAGCATTTGATCTTTTAATTACAAAAATAGAAAAAGTTCATGTCGAATTTATTCTAGATTTGTAATAATTGATTTGAGATTAATCCCTTGTAACCGATACCGTAGTTGTAACACCTTTCAAGTTTAATAAAAGTTTTATTTAACTTGAATTTTGTTTCACAATTTTATTCCGCATTTTATTCGACTAAACGGTATTGTTTGCATTCAACCCCCCCTTCTACAAACAAATTGGGACCTAACAATTGGTATCAGAGCCTTCTGATTAACGTACAAATCTAGATCCTAGACTTTTGTGTTTCTTTCACTTCTTGAATTTTTTATTCACTCAAAAAAATTCATAATGACTACACAAAAAGTTGGAACCGTTAAAATTCCACTTTTCGATAAAGAAAATTATGTTATGTGGAAGAAGAAGATGCTACTATTTTTACAGGTTGCTAATCCCAAATATTTGCAAGTGTTGAAGAAGGGTCCAAAAATTCCTATGGTTATGGAACCAGAGGTAATAGAAAATGATGTGGTGATCACCAAAGCGAGAACTTATGTGAAGGATCCTGAGGACTTCTCTCCTGCTGAAATAGAAGAAGCTTCCCCGGATGCTAGCCTTCAATTAATCTTAGTAGATTCCCTTAATCCCCTGATGAATAGACATGTGATGAATTGTAAAGATTCCAAACATATCTGGGAAACTATTGAGATTATTAATGAAGGCACAGAGGAAGTTAGAGAGAACAAACTAGAAATCCTAACCTCTGAGTACGAATACTTTAAATCCAATCCAGGAGAAGGAATCACTGAAGTGTTTGAGAGGTACAATGCATTGATCAACAACCTGAACATTAATGGTAAATACTATTCCATCAGGGAGGTCAACAAAAAGTTCCTTTTAACACTGCCAACTCATCTCGAACATAGAATCACTGCCATAAGAGAAGCAAGAGATCTGAGTGAGATTTCTTTGGAAAGGCTCTATGGTGTGTTAAAGACTTATGAGTTGGAGCAGATTCAGCAGAAGGAAGTTTACGGGAAAGGAAGAGTGGTCAGCACGTCTACTGTAACACCCCCAGATCCGGGGTCGGGGATCCGGGTCGTCACGAGTTCCACTTCCCTTAACAACACCCAATCTTATTAAACAATCAACTACTCTTTACTGTGACCCCACAATATACACACACACACCACAAGTTATAGTCTCAGAGATGAATATCCAAAAATAATTACAAGTCGTTTTATTCCACAATTAAGTCAATACACCTTAAAAAGGTTTCTGAATAAATTTACATTTCTTTGCCATTATTACACTTCATAATATACATAAGTCTGGTACATTACTAGTTGAAAACTTAGCCTATTGGTAATTTCTACCTCAGCTACAGCGGCCTGAACGCTTCCGGAAAGCTGCGGAATGTTTCCTATCCGCTTGCGAATTGGGAGCTTGGTCCTGTTCATCTTATCTATCTGATGTTGTGTGATGAAAGAAGAAAGCAAGGGTGAGCAGCAAGCCCACCAAAATAATATGTATAATGATTAACAATATATGAGCCTACTCATAATACTCATGAAAGTCTTGGTCAAAAGAAATGAACCAAGTTTGATATCTTAATGCGATGAAGTCGCAAAATATTCCGTATATATACATATATACTTTTCAAAATATTGGAAGTCCTCTTCCATGCATAATATACACAAAGTCCCAGTGTATAACTGTATAAAAAATATCATTGCAAGGTGATCTCATATATCTAACCTTGTCTCAACGTTTTTTTTCTGAAAATCTTTGTCATGCATAAGATAATCATTTACTAGATATAAGTTTAAAAGATGAAGTTACAAGATACTCCAATATACTTATATCCTTTCCAAATACTACTTGAACTACCACCGTTCAAGTTATAATTAGTTCAAAAGTTCATCACATAGATGAGACTACAAGATAATACTTGAATAGATTCAACCTTTAAAATATCATCAAAGTAAAATGAAGTTATGAGATACTTCATTTGATGCAAACATCATTTTGAAAACTTGACCCTGCCAACACTCAACAATCGCCCAACTGTAGCCTTTCTATCGAAGTGCTCTGGGTAGTGTTGCAGAAATATCCAATTGGATGATGAACTCATTACGGGAGTTTGCCGCGCCAGGAAGACCACTTACGATGATCAGTCGTAGTAGTGCAACCCCACCATTTTCTACATGTAGAGGAGAACCTGTCGGATTTACTTGTCAACCGAACACTGAACTCCTAAGGAATGGACCGCCTTAGCGGAACTTCCAGGCCATTTGGGCCAATATAATAAGGCTGGGCCGGCGCTACTCGGCCACTTACGCCACTCCTAGTTCAGATGAAATCCATGACTCTGAAACGTAAAGCTCGTTTCCCCCTTTCCCCAAGTAGAAACTTGTTGATACGGCTCCACCAAGAAGTCGTACCTAGTTGGAAAGGAAAACTCACCGATATTTCCCAGGCGATGCCTGTTAATGGATTAACTTGTTCCAAGAATTTTACTGCCCGAATATTGGGTAAGTAATCAAAAACTCTTTTACCAAGACAGCAACCTTGTTGCGAATATAAAACACACCACCGAGCCGGATCCCCCAGGTTTTGAGCGAGTATTTAAATCCCCTTTTTAAAAGGAAGATCTTAAATATAAAAATAGTTTTGGGATCCGCTCTAACTTTTGAAAATCATTTTAAAGACTCGAAAACACTTTAAAGAGTGTTTGGAGTAAAATTGATTTAATGAAGTAAATCAGTCCCCAGAATATTTAGAAAATGTCTGAATATTATTATTTAAATAATATTCCCATAAAAAAAATAATCTTTATAAAATAATTGAAGTAGAAGTATTAAAACTTATACTTGAAATGAATAGCAAATAATCAAAGATATACTTATACGAAAGTAATATCTTTATTTGAATAATCAAAAATAAGTTTGATTATCGACACCTTATTCTTTAATAAAATAAAGAATATATCTCAGCAAATAATCGGAGTCATAGATCCTCAAATGAATATTCAAATAATATTCAATAAATAAAATAAGCTGAGTCATAATACCTCGAATGAATATTATAAATAATATTCATTAAATAAAATAAAGGAGTCATACATCCTCAAATGAATATTCAAATAATATTCAATAAATAATGTAAAGGAGTCATACGCCTTCGAATAATATTCGAAATAATATTCAATAATAAAATAAAGTTAAAGTTATCGAATAAACCTTATTCGATTAATAGTTTTAAAAACTATATCCATATATATATATAAATATATATATATATATATATATACTCGGGAACATCGACTCCCGGTTTAGAAATATGTTCACCTTTTATCCCCTATACTAAGGGTATACGCAACTACTTGCTTATTTCTAGCATAGGTATTATGCAACTATAAGCATTGAAATCAACAGATAGATAACCAGATTACGAAACAGACATGCATATATACCATATTAGCATGCTCCAATATATCGCAAAATTTGCTAATAACAATCATGCAATATCACAAGATAATGCATATACATATATTTACATCACAACAACAGTATAACGGGTAGAAAACTTGCCTGAGCGACTGGGGTTACGAATGGCTCGGGACGAGTCTGGTAACCTATAAACAACAAGTAAGTTGGAATTAAACCAAAGTCACTTGTAAATCTATACTTTAACTAACTTAGACTCTAACGCTTGTTTTGCGCTCACTGATTCGCTTAAGCCACTCGGGTACCCTCGGCTCCACCATTTTTAATAATTTAACCTTTACGAGTTTTAAAGCGATTCCTTCGCGAGTGTCTTACCAACTGCCTAACACACTTACCATAAATGTTTCATACATTAATTAACCCTTTTTGGTCTTTAATCTATGTTTCAAAGTAAGGCGAGGGGAAAAGTTTCGTTCGCAAAACGCCGTTACTTGAAACGGTCGTTTCTCCTAAACCGTGCATCGGAATCGAACGAACTACATATCAAAACGAAGCTCGTAACATGAGCTATCTAAACATGGCAGTGGTCATAATCTAGCAGGGGGTTCTCGGGTCCTAATGTTATGCACAAAAACAGTCTACAGGAAATCGGACGTTACGACGGCTATGTTTACGCGATTTCCCAAACTTTAAACCATTCAATACCAACCACAAATCAACCCCAAATCAATCATACAACCAATATCCCTCCAAACCACATCATAACAGCCCCAACAAATCCACATTAACCATTTATACTTATTCCTCACATGAACTAAAGGCTTTACTTAGGTTCTTTAACTAATTACCAAGATTTACAACTCCAACAATGCAATAAAACCAACTAATCTCTACAAACTCAACCAAACCTCAACCAATCAAGCATCATGCTTCACATATGCTATATCAAACACATTCAATCCTAATTACTCAAAACTAAAGCTAGGGTTTGTAGTTTATACCTTCCTTGGAGAGTGGAGAATCAAGATAATGGCTTGGAATCACCTTTAAAGCCCTTATCCAAGCTTAATCTAAACAAAACTTCAAGAACACAAATTTTAGTTCTTGAAAACACTATTCACCATCTTCTTTCATGATTTATAGAAAAAGATTGGCTTGGAATTAGAAGCTTAAACTTATAGGAAGTATGTAACTATCCATGGGGAAGCTTAGATAATTACCTTGCTAAATAGTAAGTGGAGGAGCTTGGACTTCCCATTTCTTAAGAAAAAACCCGAGAGCATGAAGAAGAAGAAGAGAGATTTTTGTGTTTTGGCTTGATTTGCTTTTGGTTGGTTGATTTTTATTGTTTGCTTTAGTGAATTACCTAGTTGCCTTTGGTTTTGTGTGGTTAAAAAGTCACCACATCTCCTTCCTTTCTTGTCATGCCTATGTCATCCTCATGATGTCATCCTCCATTCCTTGTCCTCTTTCTATTGGTTGGATGACATCATTCCCACTAATCCCTTTGATTAACTTCCTAATCGTTTGCCTAATGACCACTGATCTGTTATACGGTTCGCTTAACTTTCGTTTTCGTTTATCGTTTGAGGGATCATACCCGGGATCTTATTACTTAGGTTCCCTTAACCTTTCTCAATATATTATATTCCTTTTATGATCCTCTCCTATAATCCTTTTATTCAAATCCTTTTTATCCTGTTACCTTTTTCTCAAATCTTTCCGTATCTAGTGTATTTCCGGGAAAAATCAAAGTGTTCGGATTTGGATTCTGACGATCTTTACATACACTTATATCCCATATAAAGTACTAATAAAATCTCAGAATATCCATATCAGAACCCCTACATAGTGTGGCATGAAAAGTTTTCTCATTCAGCAAAAACACTATTCATAAGGGTTTCAAAAATTTCCAAAAATTGGGGTTATTATAGTCTCCCCTCCTTAAAAGGATTCCGTCCCGGAATCAGATAGAAAACAAATGGGGATACTTTCTTAGCATTACACTTTCTAACTCTCGAGTCAATTTTCCCACATTGTGGTTCTACCACCAAACTCTGCCTAGTTTGATAATCCTTCTCCTAAGCACTTGTTCCTTTTCACTCTATAACCCTTCCTGGTTGCTCCATATAGGTTACGTCGGGTTGCATATCTATGCGCTCATATGCCTCTATTTATCTGGCATCTGAATTTCGCTTCCTTAACATTGATACGTGAAACACGTTACGACCTGCTACATGTTCGGGGTTAGGGCTAGCTCATATGCTAACTTCCCAAACGTCTTAATATATCCAAGGGTCCAACAAATTGTAGACTTAGCTTTCCTTTCTTTCCGAACCTCATCAATCCTTTCCAAGGGATACCTATAACATTACTCGGTCCCCTATTTCGTACTCTTTATCCTTTCGTGTCAAATCAACATACTTATCATGTCCATCTTGGGCTACTACCAGCCGTCCTCTGATTAGATCTATCATATCCTTGGTCCTTTGGACTACTGCGGGTCCGAGCATCTTGCGCTCTACAACTTCATCCTAACATAAGGGAGATCGACATTGTCTTCCCTCAAGGATCTCATAAGGCGACATCTCGATAATGACATATGATCTATTATCGTAAGATAACTCAATCCGAATTAAGTGATCATTCCAAATTCTTTCAAGTCTATTGCACAGACTCTCATTATTGCTTTTAGCATTAGAGCTTCTGCTTCTCAATACCCATTCTTTTCCAGTTCGTAATCGCTACTACCTTCCGTTCCTAATATTATACTGGTTATACTTTTGCTCGTTAGCGTTCTATAACCTTTTAATAACCACGTCAACCTTAGTATCACGAATGTGTTCCCATTCCGCATACTACCACCACTTTATTACTCCTTTTTCAGTTGTTTCTATTTTCCAAAATTTGATCAATCAAATAGAAGTAAATGAATTTGTTGAGAGATCACTATGATCATGAACACTTGTTATATCGCATAGTTAGTACAGAAGGTGGCCAGCCTTTAGTACTTGACAAGCAATTCAACAATAGCTGGTATCCTACTCGGCTTCTATCACACAGATAGATAGTCATTCGGGAATACCTCCCCTTCTGGAAGGGTTGTTCTTCTCAGCTTATATGAAATGAAAAGAAGAGAAAAGAACGAATTGAAGAGAATGGTATATATGAAAAAAATATATACTGCCACAAAATATCTGGCTTGGAACCTACCTCTGAACTATAGAGGTCTGTCATAGGAGAACGAAACATATATATTTATATCAACATCAAGTGTTATAGCATCGTATTTCACATGCCTAAATATTTTCGCCATTCCGTCCATCATTCTATGGACCCATGCTCTTCCTCGAGCTTATACACAATCACCTTTGAAACTCCCTCGACATCGAAAATCGAATCTGGGATCTCATTCTAGACATCATCGTTACTAGAATTCTATGCTTGCACCGCAACCTTCCTCATATAGTAATACGACTCTCTTTTCATAAGAAGGAATAAATATTCAATAGGTAGATACTCTACTTAATTAGTCTATCAATGATAACTTACACATTACCACGACCCGATTAGTGGTACTCAATCTCAACATCCATTCCAATACAACTCTCATGGTTGAAATCAGCTCATTACTCGCAGAATCATTGCTGCCTTACTATGGTCCACCACTGACCCACTGTAGTCATTTATTTTCCATGAAGTCTTAATAGCTAACCATACGGAGTCCATACATCTCGTATCAAATCCTTCTAAGGAGGTAACATAATCACCATTCCTGATTCATGAAGAACACTCCTGATCCTGACATACATACATGACATGAAGCAGATAAAAGTGCAGAAGAGTTTCAATCTAAGCAACGATAGCAGGTTAATACCATTCTTAATCATACGCCCTAAATAGAAGAATTAACTCAAGAATTCATCTAGTCCTTTTTGAAACATGGTCCTGGCTTATCTCAAGATAGGATCTTCTAAGATAGATAGCCCGTTCATGGCGATTACACGAATTAAACCTTTACCAACTACTATTACGGTTGGGTATTGCACAGTCATCAGAAGGAATGTCAATCTTCCAAACCATAATACAACCTTCGCAGTTTTAACCATCATCACTGTATTCTTTTGGCACAAGCGCCTATAATTATCCTCTTACCTTTAAAGTGTCGGCCACCTCTTTAGCCTTTCCTGATAGTAAAATTTCCTTACAGTCAATGTCATTTTAACCACCTCCAAATACATTTTCTACCTTATTTCAATCACAGCTTATGTGAAGATGGTCTCAGTCTTTAGAGGTTAATCACTGTCATGACTGACGCTCAATCATAATTAGAACATCTTTTATCTTAAGTCCTAATTGCCTTGAACAATTTCGACCATTACTGGTTCGATCCATACTTTCTCGTGGTTTAGCACGTGCCTCACTTGGCAACATTATAATTACGTCATATTTCCTTTATCAACATTTCTATTCTTGAGAATTTTGAATATTACCTTTCTCCTTGTAAAACCTCTAAGGATATCCTTCAATCGTTCCTCCTGTATTCCCTAGATACAGGGCATATCACAATACCATTTACTAATACTAGAACCATTGTCTATATACTTCTGAAAAATTTCTCCACTGATCCTTAAAGGTTATTATTACCTTAATCCTTTCCAATTCATACTGTCAAAACTCATACTATCCCTATTAAGGGTGAAATGCCAACCTTTATGCATTCCCCTAGGATTCGTTTTAAGTTACCAATGTTCTATCCTTAATTCCACCTTTAAAAGGTACCTGCATCCTTCCATGGATAAATCAAGTCATATATCCTTGATAGATTATCTTATTCATCATTCCCACCTCGATAGTGTATACCTAACTTCATAATAGCATCCTTATTCAAATTGAGGTCAATCCATATGGCCTCCAAAAGATAACAATGGTCATCCGCTTTTCTTTCCTGATTTGGTAATGATAACATGGATGTTCTGGAAGATATTGGTCATGTTCAACGTGAACTTCTTCTTAATAATTCCTTATTTACTTTTGTTGTTTATCTCAACAGTCACCTCAATGTTGGGATATCTTTCATACCTGGCGTCTCCCTTTCTGGGTATCATGCCACCGGTCTTACACTTCACATTCTTGAAGGTCACTTCCTTCATCCAATTTTCCTAGTTTCTTACTTTCTTGTCTCCTCAGTCTATCCGCGTCTCATTATTTATCCTTCGAACTATCTCAAGGTTTCTTCGAATCCTCCCAACTTACAGGGGATAATATATATGTATCTCTCATACCTTCAACCATCAATTTTAACTCATGGTGAATCACCCTCATCCTGATGATTACATACTCTTCTATTTCTATTTCTACGAGTCTTTAGGGTTTCCTCATACCCAACTCCCTTGCCTTTATATTCCTTTCTCTTATCGTTATTTCATGAACCAACACAACATAAGCATTGATTTCAAACATCCCGTCATTCTGGATTCGTGTCTTCAGAACGAATCTTGATAACTTTTACAACTTAGATTCATAATTTATCATACTCGTCTGCCTTTGTTCTGGCTCTAAAGCTTTTACACTATTCCATAACCTTGGGAATTACTTTCCCGAAAACAAGTGGCTGAACTTTAATCAGTTTATTATAATCTCTTGCTCCGTGCCTTCCTTGGCCTTTCACCAGCGGGTGGTCTCTCTCTTAGGAGGGTAAGTGACAAAACAGTCTTTTGTGGTTCGTCAATCATTTAGAATCTCAAATGATTCATCTATTTCCTTTAGCCAGGCTCTTGCCTCGACTGGGTCAGCTTGTTCCTTGGAACTCTGAGAGCTTAGCGACTTAAAGGTCATGAAAGAATTTCTCACCGCACTATCTCCTCAGGGTGGTGGTTGGGGATAATAGTCTAAGTTCTTTTTATACAGGTCCATGAATTGCCGTATAGGAGTACCGTCTCGGGTCCCCTTTCCTTACTCGACTTTCTGTTTCCTTAGTATGGGATGTTTCATCCTTCTCCCATACTTGGGGTTATCTTGTACGTTAAAATCCTCATTTTCCACTTCATTATGTTATGGGTTCCTTCTATCTTGATGGCGTCCTCCCTGACTATCACATTCAGGGTTTGCTCTAACTCTTATTCCTCAAACTAGCTTTCACCTAAGATTTCATCTTTAAGCTCTTAAACATTTGGAACCCCAAATTCTATAGGAATACCTCATTATTCCCTTACCATCTTTCTCGATATTAATCTTTTATCTAATTGTTGGCTCTCTGCCTTCATTCATAACTTTTTCTGGCACAATATGATCTTTTCCAATAATTCGGGCTGTATTGCAATCTTAAACAGCTTTTCGGTACCGGCTCCGGTTACCTTCACTTTTATTTCCATTTTCTCAAAATCTCTTATAAACTATCCAAAAGACATTATCATCTTGAGTCTCTCCTTTTTACTAAGGGCATCAGCCACCATATTGGCTTTCCCCGAATGATAAAGAATCTCCCAATCATTATTCTTGATTAGCTCTAACTGCCTCCTCTGGCATATATTGAGCTCTTTCTACGTAAAAAGGTACTAGAGCTCCTATGGTTTGTGTAAATCTTGCACTTCTCTCCATACAAGTAGTGCCTCCAATCTTTAGGGTAAAACTATTGCCACGAGCCTAAGCTCATGGGCGGTGATATCAAATTTCATATTACCTTAATTGTCTTGACGCAGACGCGATTATCTTGCTGTGCTAAGAAGCACCCTAATTCCTTATGCGAAGCGTCACTTACAAATCACAAAATCTCCTTTTTCCATCCGGCAATGCCAGCATAGGGGCCATCACCAACCTCTGCTTCAGTTCTTGAAAGCTGTTCTCACATTTCTCTGTCCATTCGAACTTCTCAGTCTTACGAGTAAGCCGCGTTAAAGGGGCTACTATCTTTACAACTTGAACGAACCTCCGGTAGTGACCGGCCAATCCTACCTCTGGTAGTCGACCAAACCATGATCATCAATTCATCAGTGGTCCTTTATCCAATCCTGTCAGGATCCTCCATGGGGTCCTTCTCAACAACTATCCCTACTAGGACAACATCCTTAATATCAACATCATCCGGTCCTGCATTAGGACACTCTATCGGATCCACAATCTGATCTCCAATAACTAATAAAACATCATCGCGTTGATGTTCCTCAACTTCAGGGTTCGGAGTCCCGCTACCATATACGATAACGAACTACGCTCCTATCACGATATTTATAAGGGTTCCCATAAGGGTTTTAACCGTCAGTACTACGTTAGGTAGCCCGACTATGAACTTGGCAAGAGTTCTTATTATCTTAGTGAACTTATTATCTTAACGTCCTATCATCTCTGAGGTTTATAACGCTTAGCTCTGATACCATTTCTGTAACACCCCCAGATCCGGGGTCGGGGATCCGGGTCGTCACGAGTTCCACTTCCCTTAACAACACCCAATCTTATTAAACAATCAACTACTCTTTACTGTGACCCCACAATATACACACACACACCACAACTTATAGTCTCAGAGATGAATATCCAAAAATAATTACAAGTCGTTTTATTCCACAATTAAGTCAATACACCTTAAAAAGGTTTCTGAATAAATTTACATTTCTTTGCCATTATTACACTTCATAATATACATAAGTCTGGTACATTACTAGTTGAAAACTTAGCCTATTGGTAATTTCTACCTCAGCTACAGCGGCCTGAACGCTTCCGGAAAGCTGCGGAATGTTTCCTATCCGCTTGCGAATTGGGAGCTTGGTCCTGTTCATCTTATCTATCTGATGTTGTGTGATGAAAGAAGAAAGCAAGGGTGAGCAGCAAGCCCACCAAAATAATATGTATAATGATTAACAATATATGAGCCTACTCATAATACTCATGAAAGTCTTGGTCAAAAGAAATGAACCAAGTTTGATATCTTAATACGATGAAGTCGCAAAATATTCCGTATATATACATATATACTTTTCAAAATATTGGAAGTCCTCTTCCATGCATAATATACACAAAGTCCCAGTGTATAACTGTATAAAAAATATCGTTGCAAGGTGATCTCATATATCTAACCTTGTCTCAACGTTTTTTTTCTGAAAATCTTTGCCATGCATAAGATAATCATTTACTAGATATAAGTTTAAAAGATGAAGTTACAAGATACTCCAATATACTTATATCCTTTCCAAATACTACTTGAACTACCACCGTTCAAGTTATAATTAGTTCAAAAGTTCATCACATAGATGAGACTACAAGATAATACTTGAATAGATTCAACCTTTAAAATATCATCAAAATAAAATGAAGTTATGAGATACTTCATTTGATGCAAACATCATTTTGAAAACTTGACCCTGCCAACACTCAACAATCGCCCAACCGTAGCCTTTCTATCGAAGTGCTCTGGGTAGTGTTGCAGAAATATCCAATTGGATGATGAACTCATTACGGGAGTTTGCCGCGCCAGGAAGACCACTTACGATGATCAGTCGTAGTAGTGCAACCCCACCATTTTCTACATGTAGAGGAGAACCTGTCGGATTTACTTGTCAACCGAACACTGAACTCCTAAGGAATGGACCGCCTTAGCGGAACTTCCAGGCCATTTGGGCCAATATAATAAGGCTGGGCCGGCGCTACTCGGCCACTTACGCCACTCCTAGTTCAGATGAAATCCATGACTCTGAAACGTAAAGCTCGTTTCCCCCTTTCCCCAAGTAGAAACTTGTTGATACGGCTCCACCAAGAAGTCGTACCTAGTTGGAAAGGAAAACTCACCGATATTTCCCAGGCGATGCCTGTTAATGGATTAACTTGTTCCAAGAATTTTACTGCCCGAATATTGGGTAAGTAATCAAAAACTCTTTTACCAAGACAGCAACCTTGTTGCGAATATAAAACACACCACCGAGCCGGATCCCCCAGGTTTTGAGCGAGTATTTAAATCCCCTTTTTAAAAGGAAGATCTTAAATATAAAAATAGTTTTGGGATCCGCTCTAACTTTTGAAAATCATTTTAAAGACTCGAAAACACTTTAAAGAGTGTTTGGAGTAAAACTGATTTAATGAAGTAAATCAGTCCCCAGAATATTTAGAAAATGTCTGAATATTATTATTTAAATAATATTCCCATAAAAAAAATAATCTTTATAAAATAATTGAAGTAGAAGTATTAAAACTTATACTTGAAATGAATAGCAAATAATCAAAGATATACTTATACGAAAGTAATATCTTTATTTGAATAATCAAAAATAAGTTTGATTATCGACACCTTATTCTTTAATAAAATAAAGAATATATCTCAGCAAATAATCGGAGTCATAGATCCTCAAATGAATATTCAAATAATATTCAATAAATAAAATAAGCTGAGTCATAATACCTCGAATGAATATTATAAATAATATTCATTAAATAAAATAAAGGAGTCATACATCCTCAAATGAATATTCAAATAATATTCAATAAATAATGTAAAGGAGTCATACGCCTTCGAATAATATTCGAAATAATATTCAATAATAAAATAAAGTTAAAGTTATCGAATAAACCTTATTCGATTAATAGTTTTAAAAACTATATCCATATATATATAAATATATATATATATATATATATATATATATATATATATATATATATATATATACTCGGGAACATCGACTCCCGGTTTAGAAATATGTTCACCTTTTATCCCCTATACTAAGGGTATACGCAACTACTTGCTTATTTCTAGCATAGGTATTATGCAACTATAAGCATTGAAATCAACAGATAGATAACCAGATTATGAAACAGACATGCATATATACCATATTAGCATGCTCCAATATATCGCAAAATTTGCTAATAACAATCATGCAATATCACAAGATAATGCATATACATATATTTACATCACAACAACAGTATAACGGGTAGAAAACTTGCCTGAGCGACTGGGGTTACGAATGGCTTGGGACGAGTCTGGTAACCTATAAACAACAAGTAAGTTGGAATTAAACCAAAGTCACTTGTAAATCTATACTTTAACTAACTTAGACTCTAACGCTTGTTTTGCGCTCACTGATTCGCTTAAGCCACTCGGGTACCCTCGGCTCCACCATTTTTAATAATTTAACCTTTACGAGTTTTAAAGCGATTCATTCGCGAGTGTCTTACCAACTGCCTAACACACTTACCATAAATGTTTCATACATTAATTAACCCTTTTTGGTCTTTAATCTATGTTTCAAAGTAAGGCGAGGGGAAAAGTTTCGTTCGCGAAACGCCGTTACTTGATACGGTCGTTTCTCCTAAACCGTGCATCGGAATCGAACGAACTACATATCAAAACGAAGCTCGTAACATGAGCTATCTAAACATGGCAGTGGTCATAATCTAGCAGGGGGTTCTCGGGTCCTAATGTTATGCACAAAAACAGTCTACAGGAAATCGGACGTTACGACGGCTATGTTTACGCGATTTCCCAAACTTTAAACCATTCAATACCAACCACAAATCAACCCCAAATCAATCATACAACCAATATCCCTCCAAACCACATCATAACAGCCCCAACAAATCCACATTAACCATTTATACTTATTCCTCACATGAACTAAAGGCTTTACTTAGGTTCTTTAACTAATTACCAAGATTTACAACTCCAACAATGCAATAAAACCAACTAATCTCTACAAACTCAACCAAACCTCAACCAATCAAGCATCATGCTTCACATATGCTATATCAAACACATTCAATCCTAATTACTCAAAACTAAAGCTAGGGTTTGTAGTTTATACCTTCCTTGGAGAGTGGAGAATCAAGAGAATGGCTTGGAATCACCTTTAAAGCCCTTATCCAAGCTTAATCTAAACAAAACTTCAAGAACACAAATTTTAGTTCTTGAAAACACTATTCACCATCTTCTTTCATGATTTATAGAAAAAGATTGGCTTGGAATTAGAAGCTTAAACTTATAGGAAGTATGTAACTATCCATGGGGAAGCTTAGATAATTACCTTGCTAAATAGTAAGTGGAGGAGCTTGAACTTCCCATTTCTTAAGAAAAAACCCGAGAGCATGAAGAAGAAGAAGAGAGATTTTTGTGTTTTGGCTTGATTTGCTTTTGGTTGGTTGATTTTTGTTGTTTGCTTTAGTGAATTACCTAGTTGCCCTTGGTTTTGTGTGGTTAAAAAGTCACCACATCTCCTTCCTTTCTTGTCATGCCTATGTCATCCTCATGATGTCATCCTCCCTTCCTTGTCCTCTTTCTATTGGTTGGATGACATCATTCCCACTAATCCCTTTGATTAACTTCCTAATCTTTTGCCTAATGACCGCTGATCTGTTATACGGTTCGCTTAACTTTCGTTTTCGTTTATCGTTTGAGGGATCATACCCGGGATCTTATTACTTAGGTTCCCTTAACCTTTCTCAATATATTATATTCCTTTTATGATCCTCTCCTATAATCCTTTTATTCAAATCCTTTTTATCCTGTTACCTTTTTCTCAAATCTTTCCGTATCTAGTGTATTTCCGGGAAAAATCAAAGTGTTCGGATTTGGATTCTGACGATCTTTACATACACTTATATCCCATATAAAGTACTAATAAAATCTCAGAATATCCATATCAGAACCCCTACATAGTGTGGCATGAAAAGTTTTCTCATTCAGCAAAAACACTATTCATAAGGGTTTCAAAAATTTCCAAAAATTGGGGTTATTACATCTACTGCTCTAGTAGCTGATGAACAACAACAACAACCACAATATCAACAACAATCTCAACAGTCAGAAAGGATGGTACAGTCTTCCAAGGTTGAAGATAATGTGATAGTAGCAGAATTTGATTCTCCTACTACAAATCAATCAGGAGATGATTATTATTCCTTGGAAGAACTGGAGCAATTGGAGGATGAGTCAATGGCCCTGATTGTCAAGAGATTCTCAAATGTCAGATTCAAAAGGAATCCCAAGTTCAAGTACAAGTCCAACTACAACAGATTCCAGAAAGGTGGATCTTCATCCTCTAACACCAGCAGTGATGGGTATAAAACAGGGATGGTTGATCGAAGCACCATTCGATGCTTCAACTGTAATGAGTTGGGACACTTTGCCACAGAATGCAGGAAGCCAAAACAAGCTAGGAAGAACTCTTACGATTCTAATCAGAAGAGTAAATCTGAAAGGGCGTACCTGGCAAAGGGAAGAAGCTGGGATGATACTGACAGTGAAGATGAAGAAGTTGGGAATCTTGCTCTCATGGCTAGTAATGCAAGCACCTCATCGTCAAGAAAAGAGGTAAAATTTACTGATGCTGAATTAGTTTATCATCTAGGAGGTTCCTTAGATTGTGCTCGTCGTGATAATGAATTGTTAAATCAACAAATCAAAGACCTTGAGAAAGAGGTCAATGAATTAAGACTTGTGCACATTAATCAAGATAAACTAAAAGAACAAGTATCTTTTCTAGAGAATAGAGTTGACTGTTATAGACAACTCGAAACTATTCTCAAAGACAAGATCACCGGTCTTGAGGCTAAGGTTAAAGCTTACTTTAATTCTTGTTCGAAGTCCAAAGAGTTTTACAATAAGCAAGCTGTTAATCAAACCCATGGAATAGGTTATGATTACAATGCTGCTATTGGAAAATTAGGCATAAACTCCCCTCCTCATGTATGTGCTAAAGGCAGGGAAGTACCACATGTGCTTAAGGGTGTTGATGAACCCCTCTATAAAGAATCAATTGTTGAACCATTTGATGAGACCTCTTTTATTATTCAAGAAGAAATCCGTGCTGAAGATAATGCTAATGGGAAAGATGACTCCAAGTCAAGTGTGTCAAAAGGTCCAGTCAAGGTTGTGAAAGCAACTGAGACTAACTCAGACACACATGAGTTGGATAACACAAATGCCATGTCTACCATGCATAAGTTGCCTATTGTTAATCCTTCTCATAAAGCATGTGGTGTTCCTGATTGTATGTCTTGTGCTTTTAATCTGTTGTTTGCTTATTTTAATGGTAAGCATGTTTCTAATGATAAGACTACTCCTCGTCAGCATGTGAATAATAGAAAGCATGATAGGTCTAAGACTGTTAGTCCTCCTAAAGCTAGAAAGGAGACATTTGTGCCTAAGCCTAACCAGAAATTTGTCAAGGCTGTTCACAAGGTCAAATGTTCAGTCATTGAGAACATTGAGAATATTGAAATTAAGAATGTTGTTTTGCCTGATAAAGGCCAATTTTACAAGTATGCCGGACCCAGCCAAGCTTGGGTTCCGAAGAAGTTCTAATCCATTTGTATTGCAGGGCATTAAACAGGTACAACCGGTAGTGTGGATTCTTGACAGCGGATCGTCAACACATATGACCGGAGATAGAGCCCTGCTATCAAATGTGGTTGAGAAAGCTGGCCCAGTGGTTACCTTTGGAGATAACAGCAAAGGTTTAACGGAGGGATATGGCTGTTTGCAAGCTGGAAATGTTATCATTGAAAATGTATATGTTGTGCAAGGACTTGAACACAATCTGCTTAGCATTAGTCAGTTCTGTGACAACGGCTACAATGTTTTATTCGACAAGCTGAAGTGTCAGATTCTGCACAAGAAAAGTGAAAAACCCTCCTTAATGGGAATCCGGAAAGGAAATCTGTTCGTAGCTGACATGAACTCTGGAAGCAATCTTGAAGTCAATTGTTTCTATGCAAAGGCATCGTCAGATGAGAGTTGGCTATGGCACAAGAGACTTTCCCATCTCAATTTCAAAACAATGAATTCTCTTGTCAAAAGAGAATTGGTAAGAGGTCTGCCTCAACTGGAATTCTCTCCAGAAGGACTATGTGAGGCTTGCCAGAAAGGAAAGTCAAAGAAAGCAAGTCACAAAGGCACTGACACATCTTCCATAACTGGTGTTCTGCAATTATTGCACATGGATTTATTTGGTCCAGTTAATATCCTTTCTATGTCAAAGAAGTGTTACTGTCTTATGATAGTTGATGATTATTCCAAGTATACGTGGGTTTTGTTTCTTCACTCTAAGGATGAAACACCACAAGTTGTGATTGATCATATCAAGATGATTGAGTTAGATTCTAACGTCCCTGTTAGAGCAATAAGGTCAGATAATGGGACAGAATTCAAGAATGCACTTCTCAATGGATTCTGTACAGACAAAGGGATTACCAGACAATTTTTAGCTCCTAGAACCCCTCAGCAAAATGGAGTGGTAGAAAGGAAGAATCGTACATTGATTGAAGCTGCAAGAACGATGTTAAGTGAATCAGGTCTTCCAATGTACTTTTGGGCTGAAGCTGTCAATACTGCATGTTATACTCAGAATCGAACTCTAATCAACAAAGACTTCATGAAAACTCCTTATGAGATTTTGAATGAACAGAAACCTTCTATCAAATACTTTCATGTATTTGGTGCCAGATGCTTCGTGCTCAAGGATGGAGATGATCGTCGTGGTAAGTTCGAGGCAAAGGCATATGAGGGTATTTTTGTTGGATATGGAAGAAGATCATATAGAGTGTATATCATTGATCAACACAAAGTAACTGAAAGTGTCAATGTTACATTTGATGACACTAAACTCCCTAGTATCCAAACTGAAGATCCTTCTGAGAAACTGAAGTTTGATTATACGTCAGATTCAGAATCAGAACATGGTCAAGAACCTGAGGTTGTTGCTGGTGAAGAACCTGTTAATCCTGATGATACTCAAGGTAATAGTGATGGAAACTTTGGCAACAATGAAGATACCACTGCTACTGACGGAGAATCTTCAAGTCAACATGGCAACAACTCAGGGGGAGATGCTGAAGGATCATCTAGTAGGATACAACATCACAATGAATTTCAAGGCGAATCATCAAGATCAAATCTTCCAAGACAGACTGTCTGGAATAAAGCTCACCCTTTTGAGTTGATTATTGGTGATCCAGATGTTGGAGTCAGAACTAGACGTGCTACTCAAAATGAGTGTCTGTTCTCAGGATTTCTTTCTGAGATGGAACCTAAGAAAATTGAAGAAGCACTGACTGATCCAGATTGGGTGATTGCTATGCAAGATGAACTCAATCCGTTTGAAAGTCAACAAGTCTGGAAACCGGTACCTAGGCCTGTACACAAGAAAGCTGTTGGTACTAGGTGGGTATTCAGGAATAAACTAGATGAAGATGGTGTGGTTACAAGAAACAAGGCAAGACTGGTAGCTAAAGGGTATTCTCAAGCTGAAGGCATTGATTATGATGAAACCTATGCTCCAGTGGCTAGACTTGTGGCCATCAGGATATTTCTGGCATTCGCAGCATTTTCAAACTTTAAAGTTTATCAAATGGATGTCAAGAGCGCCTTTCTGAATGGAAAGCTGGATGAAGAGGTATATGTAGAGCAACCTCCTGGTTTTGAAGATCCAGATCATTTGGATTTTGTCTTCTTTCTTTTCAAGGCTATCTATGGGCTAAAACAGTCTCCAAGAAAATGGTATGACACTCTCTCTAAATTTCTTATTGAAAATAGCTTTATTAGAGGTGTCATAGACAAAACTCTCTTTTCTAAAACACATAAGAAGGATACTATATTAGTCCAAGTCTATGTGGATGATATAATATTTGGGTCTACTAATGATAATCTCTGTAAGAGATTTGCTAAGTTAATGCACAACAAGTTTGAAATGAGCATGATGGGAGAGCTGAAGTTCTTTCTTGGATTACAAGTAAATCAAAGGTTAGATGGAACATTTATTTGTCAATCCAAATATCTCAAGGAACTCCTCAAAAAGTACAATCTAGAGGATTCTGCATCAGCAAGGACTCCATCAACTACAGCTGTCAAGCTTGGACCATGTGAAAACTCCATTAAGGTAGATGTCACAAGCTACAGAGGTATGATTGGCTCGTTACTCTATCTTACTGCAAGTAGACCAGATATTATGTATGCTACATGTTTATGTGCAAGGTTCCAAGCGGATCCTAGAGATATTCATCTCGTTGCTGTTAAACGAATCTTAAGATATCTCAAGGGAACACCAAATCTAGGTATTTGGTACCCTAAAGAATCTGGTTTTAACCTTGTCGGATATACAGATTCAGATTATGCAGGAAGTGTTGTTGATAGGAAAAGCACCTCAGGAAGTTGTCAATTCCTAGGAAGCAGGCTAGTCTCTTGGTACAGCAAGAAACAGCAAACAGTTTCCAACTCAACGGCCGAGGCTGAATATATTGCTGCTGGAAGCTGCTGTGCTCAGATCTTGTGGATTAGGAACCAACTACGAGACTATGGCTCTGTATTGAACAAGATTCCTATTTTATGTGACAACACAAGTGCAATAGCCATCACCAACAACCCTGTGCAGCACTCGAGGACAAAGCACATTGACATCAGGTATCATTTTATTAGAGAGCACGTCATGAATGGTACTGTTGAACTATTTTTTGTTCCAACAGAAGAACAAATAGCAGATATTTTCACTAAACCACTTGACGAATCCACATTTACCAGATTAGTTGGTAAATTGGGCATGTTGAATAGTTTTAGTGATTAATTTAGTTAATATCTGAGATCTGTTCTTGAATGAATTTACAAATGAATTTATCATAAATGAAAAATTCATTTGCAAATTTATGTTATCATTTTATCATATTTTTTGCTTATTTCTATGTAATATATATTATCTTATCTATTTTTATTTTCCCTTCTTGTTAATTTAAAATATCTCAGAATATTTTATTTTCTCTAAAAATATTTTTCTATGAATTTTATTTGCTAAAATTCAACAGAAATCTATTTTTGGAATAAAAATAATAAATTCTGATATATTGTCTTTGCTTCTGTAAATATTATAGGTCTGTATTTCAGTTTTGCTATTTTGTTATATAATTTCTGTACATATTTGAGTGTCTTTCTACTGAAATGACAATCGGCAAGACAATTGAAATTGTCTTGCTGAAAATCATTTCAGTACTTATATATATATATACTTATTTTCATATTAATTCTGTGTGAAATCCTTTTATTTCCAGAATGACAATCGGCAAGACAATTGAAATTGTCTTGCTGAAAGTCATTTGCGAATATAATTGTCATTTCAGTGTTTTTCAGTATAGTTTTATACTGGCAAGACAATCGGTATGACTATTGATTGTCTTGCCAGTTATAAACATTATATATATATATATTTTATTTTATTTTATACTGGTATGACAATCGGTATGACTATCAGATTGTCATACCAGTTATAATTTTAGTATTTATTTCTGTTGTATTTCTTTTCCTTCTTTTGCCCGGTATGACAATCGGTATGACAATCCCGGATTGTCATACCAGTTGTTATATAAAAGCGTGTGTTTGTATTGTTTTAAACCATTTCTTCAGTTCATTTCTTCTTAAAAAAAATTTCGAACAGTTTCTTTTGTCTTCACTTTTCTCTCTTCTCTCTCTTCTTCGAACTGCTCATTCCTTGCTCGAGTTTTTACTCAGCAAACTGATTCATCACTTTGTGATATATACATACAAGTATATATATACAGAAGTGCTGTTGGATTTTTATTAAAAAAAAATTAAAATTAAAAATCAGTTTGCCCCTTCAAATTCAATTTGTGTTTGTTGATTTTGAACTTTCTTATTTTATTTTAATTTCTGATTTGTGTCGTTTGGTCTTTCAAAACTGTGTTTGTGAGTTAGGAATTTTAACGAGATACATTTCTGTCTAAATTTTTCGATTATAATTAATTTAATTCGAATTATTAAATAAATTTAATTAATTCGAATTTTCTTAATATTATTCTTAAAATTCTGAAAGCGTGTGTCTTATTATTATTTTAAATGGCTCTCAATTTCCAAATTGTCGCGCATAATCAGGTTGGTTATTTTAATCCGGAAAAATGTGATGTTGAAAAATTTAAGCCATGGATTAGATTTTTAAATGACCATTCGATTGTTAGCTCTGCTATTAAATCAAATATGATTTTAAACGTCGATCTACTTAGACTGATTTGCACAACCTCTACTGTGGCCGATGATTCAAAATCTTTTTCATTCACCGTCGCGAACACACAGTATGTAGTTGATGAAACAGTCGTCAATCGTGCGTTAAATTTTCCACTAGACAATTTCTGTAATTTACCCTCTGAAAATGATATCACAAATTTTTTCAATGCTATTCACTATCAGGGGGTGATCAATTTAACCAAACTTTCTAAATCAAATTTGGTGTCTGAATGGGATATTTTCTTTGATACACTTTCCAAAGTGTTTGCCAACTGCACAAAATCCAATTTTCATAACATCACTTCCACTCTGCAGTATATTGGTCTTGCGGTTGTTTTCAATCAAAGGATCAATTTTGGCAAACTACTTTTTCCCATTCTCTTGAGACGTCTAACTTCTGCTTTACGTGATCATTCTACAAATCATAGGGTATCATGTTACTATGCTCGTTTTCTCATGCTTATAGCAGATCATCTACTCACACCTGAACACAAAGCCCTTTTTGCTAACTCTGCAGTAACCGAACCCCCTCCAGTTAGCAAAAAGATTTACACTCGCCAAGACACAACCTTCAAATTTATGCAAGTTCCAGTACTTGTATCTGCTTTCATGGCCACTTATATTCCCTTACCTATTTTCAATCTTCCCGGCCATGAACAGCAACCTCAACCTCCAGTGGTTCAAGCCACCCAGGCTCTTCCATTACAGGTAGTAATTCCTCACTCTCACTCCCTTCCTACTCTGTTGAAAGACCCCCAGTGGTTGATAGGGCTGACCATGAAGTTGTAGAACCACAGCTTCAATCCCAGGTCATAGAGCCAAACACAGAGTCACATTCTATCTCAACCTCTCCCCCACTGTCTAAAATGTTACCCAGGAGATTACTAGGAAGTAGTACATTGTTAAATATGAGTGAACCCTAAGCTCTGCCTCCTCCTAAGAAAAGAAGAACATATTCTGAGGCATCTGAAAGCCCATCCTTGTCCTCCCAACAGGACATGGACTTTGAAATGGCCAATGAACAGTTACTAGAGGCATTCTCTCAACAGGATGCATCTATTGAAATTCGCCATAGGGCCATGGCATCTTGTACTGAGTCAAGCACAATTCCATTACTCACAATGGAACCATACACTTCCCCAGATCATACTCAGGACACACAGCGAGGAGTGCACGTAGAGTCGGTTACAGTGCCTGCCATAGTTACGGCAGAAGAGCAGTCACATGCTTCAGAGGGAAAATCTGACTCTCTGCCATCTTTAATAGAGTCATTTTCTCCCCTCCCAGATCCAACACCTCTGGCTCCCTTATGGGATTCTCCACTCGCAGATTTATCTGGAGAAAGTGGAGGGCAACTCGGTCAATCTATCCCTGAAGCAATTCAGACATCTATTCCAAAAGATTTGATAGTATTGACTGAGGATCGGGACTCGCGAATTCCCATTGCACCACCACTGACCTCTCTTGAAGAGGCTAGGGTGATTTTTAATGCAGGTACAGAAGAACAGCAACTGGAAGACTCCTCACGAGCAATTATATTGAGAGAAACACATGCACGTGAGATGAGTGAACCAAACACGAGTGAAATTCAGGTGAGAGCACACACAGACACTGATACTGTAAACCTGTTAGCTCAGATTGCTGCCCTAAAAGAAGAACTTGCTAAAAGCCAAGCTGAAGCTCAAGCATTCAAAGCACAAGTGGTTGAACGGTCTTCTTCTTCCACCTCTGTCAACAATCAGCTTACAATCATAAGGAATGACATCTCAGATCTAAAGACCACTGTAATACCAAAGCTTAATTCTATTCAGGACACTCCAACTTTATCAGCTGATGACATATCCAACTTCTGCTCTCTACACACAAGAATGACTTCTCTTGAAGACCTCGTTGAGATGAATCATTCACTGGACTCCTCAAGATTTCTAAAGATAGAGACGGGCATGGAACATCTCAATGAAGGGATGAAGCACCTATATTACATGATCAAGAATTCTCATTGCCCTAATGAAGAACAAAGAGCTTATTTTGAAGGACCGTCTGGTGGAGGATCAGGCTCTGGAGGTGATGGAGGTTCCAAAGGAAGGTCAGTAGAGGATCCCTCAACTAAGGGGGAGAAGAAAGGGAGTAGTGCCAAAGGGAAAGAAAAAGATACCTCTGCTGGAGATAAAGGAAAGGTTGATGATGTCTACTACAGTGGAGAACAGGATGACTTTGATATTTTTGACATTCCCACTGAACCAGTTCAGGAAGATAAAGATGGGTTATTTGAAGCTGAAGAGGAAAGTGATTTTGAAGATTGGGAAGAGGAAGATACAGTGGATCCTATGTTTGAGAAAGAATTTCAGAAGGAGCAGTCAGAGATGAAAAGAAAAGAAGCTGAACTCAAGAAGGTCTCTCAGATCATTGACAGGAGGAAAGACATACAAAGAACAGAAACTCTTCAAAAGCAACGTCTTCATGACATTAAGGCTCAAGAAAGGAGAAGAGATGTCAGACTAAAGATTGGTGAAAAATGGGATGAAGCTAGGAGAGTACTTGATATGCCTCAGTTGAGCACTAACAATGATAGGCAGTTCTTACATCTTCTTGACAAGCTGGAAATCTCAAATCCTAACAATGACATGTACATGAATGCTATCAAGACTGAAGTCTCAAGGATCACAGCTGCTTTTGATAGATCCCTAAATGAGATGAGCATTTTTGTATATTGTCAGAGTGAAGGAACTTTCAAGGTGTCACTTCATCTATTTGAGAATCGTTCTTTGTCAGATATTTGGGTTCTTTTAAACAAAGTCAAAAGAAGCTCAGAATTGAATGAAGTTCTTCGAGAAAGGCTTAAAGAGTTTGCCAGCAGGGCTAGTCCTCAAGTGGTCAACAATCCTCATCAGGTGAGATTCTTTAAGTCTGATTGTCTTCAAATCTGTCAGCTAGATGTACAATCTCTTAAAGACTACTCAGCTAAGCATCTGGTCTGGATGGAACATCATTTGAGAACTGCTGGATATTCATCCATGTTGAAGACTCAAGCTGCTGACTTGATTCAAGCTTATTGTGAAAAGAATGTTAAAAGGTACAATCAACTCAAGAATAAGCTGAAGTCAGTTGGAGTTCAACCAGTCAGACCAGCAAGCTTCACTTCAGAAAAGGATCGTGTCTTTGACAAGGAATTGCTTCAAGATTTAGAAGAAGGTGAAGTCAGAAGAGAAGACAACTGAAGTCAATTAGCTCAAACTCAATGTAATATGATTAGAGCTTTATGAATCAAGATAGTCTAATGTAGTTATATGTTCAGGCTAGAGGAACATCTATCTTGTATTCACTTGTAAATTTCATTTGGAATCTGGAAAATGTTAAATATAATCCAGAACTTTTCTGCTATTTACTTTACATTACTGTTTATATCTTTTTCTTATTTGTTAGTTGAGTTATCCTCTAGGTATTTGTTGTTATTGTCTAACAAGCAAATAGGGGGAGATTGAAAGGCATATGTCATAGCCTACTCGTTTATTCGAGTATTTAACTCAACTCAAATAAGAATGTAATAAGTAAATAGTGGATCTATCATCAGAGAGATCTCACAAAGTAACATCTGTCAAAGAATAAAGAAACATTGTTCATCTGCAGACTTGAAGATTCACTGGAAGAAGTTCAAGAATTTGATCATGCCTCAGTGATATAAATCAAGATCGTGGATTTAATCAAGTGACAGAGATCTCGTCAAGGTATCATTTATTACAAGGATTCAATCAGAATATCAAAGTCAAGACATGAAGAAACGTCACCAAAGTTAGTCACTCATGAACCAGACAGTACATCGAGTGTCAGCATTGAAGTGGCGGAATTGATTCATAAGTCTCAGTGACTTTCAGAAGATTGTCAGAAGAATGGATGCTGCTCAGGGTTAGTATTAATTCTCTATTAATTAATTAAGTCATATAATTTAATTAAGAAAATAAATTATATCTGCAAGGATTAATTTATTGATTAATTGAATTAAATTGATTAATTAATTTAGAATTAATATTAAGGATTTACAGAATTTTAATTGGTTAAAATCTGTTTTAATTCTAAAAAGACAACTAATTGTACTAGTATGACAATCGGTATGACAATTGATAGTCATACCGAAAGTCATGCTAATTCAGTTGACTGTCTTGATGGAATTATTATTTAGATTAAAATCACTTATTAATTCAGTAAGACAATTTCATTTGTACTACTATGACAATCGGTATGACAATTGATTGTCATACCGAAAGTCTTGCTAGTTCATTTTAATTGTCTTGCTAGCTCTAAAGATTGTCACACCGAAAGTCTTATTGGACAAAAGATTGTCATACCAGTTCATTAATCTCGGCTGTGTTGATTAAAAAGAAGCAGAAGCATCCAATTCAAAAAACTCTCACAATCATCAATCAAACAGAACATACTCAAGAACAAAAAGAAAAAAGGAGCAGAAAAATATTACATCTCTTCTGCAACTTCAAGATCAATTTCTAGATTGTAAAGTTAAATCCAATCAACTAGAAATACTTATCTTGTTCTTGTGTATCAATCTAGCGGATTAAAATCCCTAGAACTTAATCTCAAATCGCATTTAGCATTTGATCTTTTAATTACAAAAATAGAAAAAGTTCATGTCGAATTTATTCTAAATTTGTAATAATTGATTTGAGATTAATCCCTTGTAACCGATACCGTAGTTGTAACACCTTTCAAGTTTAATAAAAGTTTTATTTAACTTGAATTTTGTTTCACAATTTTATTCCGCATTTTATTCGACTAAACGGTATTGTTTGCATTCAACCCCCCTCCTACAAACAAATTGGGACCTAACACTTTCGCTTAGAATAACGGATACACGATATTTATGGACACGAGAGCGACCCCTCAGTTTCAATAAGTATCTTCTATTCAACAGTTCCGGGTAAAAATTGTTTTTAAAGTAATTGAAGGAAGGAAAACAAAATAATAAACGTATATATTTAATCTAGGACGCCCAAACACATGCGCATGGCTAGTTCTGTGAAGCTGTACCTGAAATAATTGGGATTTTGCAGGCCAGTAGTTAAGCAAGTTGATGAATTCCTTGTCATCAGGCTCTGCATAAGCTGGCAATATTGTCGGATTCTCAACCGTAAAACCAAACACTTCTTTCGTATCTATAACATTCTTAGTAAGCTCACTATCATAATATCCAAATGGATTTGATTCATCCCTCCTCACCTTGAGCTTCTCCTCTTTGGGCAGAGCAAAGAAACTCTTTAATGCATATTCCAGCTTTTCACGTCAATAACGCGGGAACCCGTGATTCATCACTTGTAAACATCTTTACCAATGTTCCTTGCGTTGACCCTACCCACGTTTTACAGGGAAAATAATTGATTTCTTTTTAGAGACAAATGTCCCTAAATACATATAGTATTTCTTTAACAACAGAGTTATAATTTTTAATTAAATTATATAATTACAACAATGCTTCTCGTATATTAACATCATTAAAAAAACTCTTTTTACTCAACTTATAAGTTATTAGGAAAATCAAACTCTTTTTTTATAGATGGAAAATTTTAATTTGTTGATTGTTCATATTTATTTTATCCTATTTAATTTATTAATATAATTTTTACTTTATTTTCAGAAGGCCGTTTTTCAAGTTAAAAATGGACTACAAGTTATCGAAATATAGTAAATAAAATTACTTGAACGTAAAAAATCATACAAATATAATTTGTGATTTAATCATATAAATCTCACAAATCAAATACCCTACCAACATCTATAGACCACACTGAAGGATAAACCCTGACGAAATCATAAGCAATAGAAACAGCCTTCACAGTCCAACAACATTACACAACTGAAATGTGAGATTTTTAAAGCTAACACTCAACAAACTTTTGAACATATTATATCGGCAAACACCAGGGTGCACAGGAACTTCGAGAAAACATAAACCTGATTCTCCTGCCACGAACCATGCCAATTGCTGGATGATAGAGCACCTATCCAGTGTAGAAAACAAACACTTAATAATGGCTATAACATAGGCTCTCGCGTTGAGAGAATCGATCAGGATTTAAAGAAAAGCTTCAGGAGACCACACAACTTCAAGTCATGCTATCAAGTAACCCATACATACCGAACCTGGCATTTTTATGCGGCCAAAAAATGAAGAGTTCCACTACATTGGGAAGAATCTGTAATCCTACAGCCACTTGAGCAATTTTCTTAAAATTCCTAGTAAACCGGAATGGCCGACTTTAGATAAAATGACATGAATTAGTAAAACTATATTTCTGAACAGTCAACCCCTCATCAGGCATATAAGGCACACAAAGGACTCAGCTTAAAAGTCACAGATGCTCTATTCAAATTTGAAGTAACAAATGCTAGTTCCATAAGAGGCCCTCTAAAACATAAATGTGAGACTACCTTGTTTACTTATAGAATTAGCATTTCCCAAGTTTGAGAAGTCCTGGTTCATATTAAAGCTAATTAACCGATTCATGTATTTCATGAGACAACATGTCTTCTGGAATGCCGATAATAAGAACTATGCTAGATTTATAACATTTGAACCATGAAAGACGAAGCATGTTAAATATATGATCCTATTGGGGCCTTCCTCTAACCCCTTAGGATTTTAGATGAGTTGGTTACTCAACATGGTATCAGAGTTTAGGCTGACGGGAGAACTAAGGTTCGATTCCCAGCCACCCCCAATATTCTCACAATTTATTGTGGACACTAAAGGCAATTAATACCCCAAAGATGGGTGTCGGTGTTTCACTCTTCGACCCATAAATGGGCTTTCGAGTGAGGGGGAGTGTTAAATATATGATCTTATTGGAGCCTTCCTCTAACACCTTAAGATTTTAACACGGTGACTTACTATTTTGTTAATTGTATTCATGGATTATTCTTAAACAAATAATAAAGAATAATAGTCATCGCCTAAAAAACAGGAGATCCTTAACTATTGAAAAAACTTCATGGATTATTCTTAAACAAATAATAAAGAATAATAGTCATCGCCTAAAAAACAGGAGATCCTTAACTATTGAAAAAACTTCAACTACAATTTCACAGCTCAACAGAAAACCAGACAGAGATAAAGAAGTGTTAAACCAAGCTTTCTTCTCTATTAAGTAATGTAAAACCTGCAATGAATAAGATGAATTGCAGATAACAACAGTTTGTTTTAGAGAGAGAAAGTAATGTGTAATATTTAGAGTAAAATGCAAAAGTAAAATCATACATTCAAGTTTGGGTACAAAGTCTATTTATAGTAGTAAGGACAAAGGCTAACTAACTAACTATAGAGCTGTAGCTTGCAGTCAATCTCTATTAGCCACAAGTTTTACCAACTGTACAGAATGAGGTAGAGCTGAGGTGGAGCTGGGCTCAGCCTTCTTATGCTCAATATCCCCCCGCAAGTTGGGAAGAGTAAGCATGCCCAACTTGGTAAGTAAATCATTGAACTGAAGAGAAGAAGAAACCTTTGTAAGCACATCAGCCAACTGAGATTTGGTAGGCAAATAACTAAGTTGCAGAAGCCCTTCCAAAACCTTATCACGAGTGAAATGGCAATCAAGCTCGATATGCTTGGTGCGTTCATGGAATACGGGGTTTTTAGCAATATGTAAAGCTGATTGGTTATCACAATGAAGCACCACAGGTAAGAGTAGACATACCAAGCTCATCCAGTAGTCGTACAAGCCATGTAACCTTAGTAGCTGCAGAAGCCATAGCACGGTATTCGGCTTCTGCAGAAGATTTTGAAACCGTGTGTTGTTTCTTTGATTTCCAAGAAACTGGTGAATCACCTAATAACAAAATATAGTCTGTGATCGAACGACGAGAAACAAGACAAGAACCCCAATCAACATCAGAAAAAGCCTGCAACTTAAGCTGATCTGAAGCCTTTAACAGAATTCCTTGATGAATAGTACCATCTAGGTAGCGTAAAGTATTATGTAGAGCAGACAAATGAGTGTTACGAGGAGGATGCATATACTGACTCAGAGTCTGGACAGTGTAGGAAAGATCTGGTCGAGTATTGGTAAGATAGTTAAGCTTACCAACAAGAGAACGATACACCTCAGGATTGGAAAGTAAGACCCCTTCAGTATTGGATAACTTGAGATGGACTGGTAAAGGAGTACAAACAGGATGTATAAGATCAATAGCAGCTTCAGACAACAATTCAGTAGCAAATTTTCTTTGACACAAAGCAATTCCATCTGGTGAATGAGACACTTCAATCCCCAAAAAATAATGAAGACGACCAAGAACTTTAATTCCAAACAAGGCGTCTAGATGAGATTTAAGATGAGCAATGGACTGAACATCATCCCCAGTCAAAATCACATCATCAACATACACAACAACGACACAAATAAGACCAAGTTGTTTTTTAACAAACAAACTATAATCATTGCGAGATTGAGTAAAATCCTGACAGAGAAGTTCTTCTACCAATTTCTCATGCCATTCCTGAGAGGCCTATTTTAAACCATACAGAGATTTACTAAGTAGACAAACAAAATTATGAGGATTAGGAACACCTTCTGGTACTTGCATATACACCTCCTCCTTCAGATTGTCATGGAGAAATGCATTGTTCATATCTAATTGATGTAAATCCCATTGTTTGGAAGCTGCTAATTCCAAGAGAGTACGAACTGTGCTCATTTTAACAATAGGTGAAAACGTTTCAGCATAATCAATACCTAATCGCTAATTATAACCTTTAGCGACCAGACGGGCTTTGCACCATTTTAACGTTCCATCAGATTTAAGTTTGATCTTAAAAACCCATTTAGAACCAATGGTTTTCTTGTGAGAAGGTAATGGGACTAAATCCCATATGTGATTAGCATGTAAAGCTTGAAGTTCAGCCTGCATTGCTTGAACTCAAACAGGCTGTAAGGCTGCTTCTTTATAATTTTGAGGTTCAGTAATATCAGAAGATGATGAAGAAGGAAGAGGAGGTGCAATTTGAACAGGATTGCACCAATGTTTTTGTGTTTGTGCAGTGTGACAATAATATGAATCAAGATAGGTAGGGGGCTTCTGTAAACGAGTAGACCTCCTCAAAGGAACAGAAATGCTAGGAGTAGTATGAGAAGTACTAAGATCAATTAAATCGGAACCAGAAGAATCCAAAGGATTAGTATCAGGGGCAGAAGTAAGTGTCACTTCAGGTTTAACATTAGATGACAATGTGGAATGATAAAAAACAGGAGTGGAATCGAAAGATTCATCAAAGTAAGAAGAAGTGACAGAAGAAAGATATATATGAGTTGGAAAGCTAGTAGGGACATCATGTGTATAAAATGGAAAATGAGATTCATGAAAAATAACATCTCTTGAAATGGAAATTTGATGAGTGCTAAGGTTTAAAATTTTATAACCTTTTTGAGAAACAGAATAACCAAGAAAAACAGAAGCAGCAGATCTTTGATCAAATTTACTTTTATGATCAGCTATTGTGGAAACAAAACAAAGACTGCCAAATACTCTTAAATGATCTAGAGAAGGTTATTTACCAGTTAGTTTATAGAAGGGTGTTGAATTTTGAATGCTTTGGAGAGGGAGTCTGTTGATCAAGTAATACTACACCATATATGGCCTTTACCAACATTTGTTTTGGTGTTACAAGCAAAAATGTTACCTTAAATCACTAAAACTTGATATGAACTAACACTTTTTTTGACGTTACAGTAGAGATAAGTTGATGTTACCATAGACATAATTACACTGCTATTGTAACACGAAATACAATGTTAGTATTGATAATAAAAAATGTGTTACCACAGAACTTAAAAATAAGCGGAAAAATTGGATGGTCTAATTTTTGACCAAAATTTGGGCGGACAAAACCTAAAATCCAACCCGCTTATCCCAACATTCTCTCTCACGTATCCAAACACTTTCACCCCACTCAAAATCACTCATCCCTAACCTTTTCTCTTCACTGGACTCTTTTTTTGCGCTATTCTCTTCAACCAAATCAATCTTCACAGCTTCAAACATGTTTATAGCAACCAGTTATGGTTTTAATTGGGGCTTACACACAAGCCTTCAATTACGAAGTCTACACAAGGTTTTTGGAGCTTTGTTGATGATATCAATTAGATGTTTATATTTATGAGCTTTCATTTTTTTATAATCCTTATTATTAATTTTGTATTTGTTTAAAGTGTTGGAATCTTTGGCATCCCCTATTATACTAAACTCTGTTAACTCCTAATTTACAGGGGTATTGTTCAATCTCTCTCTCTGTGTGTGGTGAATTGCTCAGGTATGCCACTGTTTGCTAGAAGTTTTTTCTTCTCACCTCTCTCTAGCTCTCTCTCTCTCTCTCTCTCTCTCTCACACACACACACATACACACTCTCTCTCTCTCTCTCTCTCTCTCTCTGTATAAGGTGCATTATAATTGAAACTCTGTAGCGAATTGCTAAAGTATACTACTATTTATTAAAAAAAAATTGTTTTTATTATGAATATACATGAATATATAAGGACGTGCCTACAGAGTGTTAATTAAGTTATTGCTCTACTTATAGCTTATAGTTTAATGTTGTAAATGTGTGGATTTTATATTAATTAGAGGTTTGTCTCTAATTATTACCTTCTTAAATCTTCAATTATTAGCTTTAAGTAGTTTTTTAAAATTAAATTCAATTCTTTTCTACCTGTTTGATTAAGATGATTCAGGCTAGTGTAAAAGGATGAGTCAGTTTGGTTACGCTGTATGTTCTCAATTTCTTAAACTAGTGATAAGTTTTTTAGATGGACGTGTTTGTGATTGTGCTTGGTTGTTTTCCAGAAACTGTAATTATGCTGCTATATTCATCATCAGATCAGATGGATTTTTAGATGTAGATTTCCTATTACTCACTAGTGTGTTGCTTACACGTGGATGGTTTGGTTTTTGATTTGTTTGAGATTGTAATTTATTATTGAAACACAAATCCTCTTGAGTTTGGAGGCCTATTGGGAGTAAATAATGTTTTTGTTGCCATCACCTGGGTTTCTGATGATAAAAAGAACCGTCATCTCCCTTTAGTTCATGTCGTGTAACTTTAACAGTCATGTTCAAACACAGATGGCGGTGGAAATTTTGATCCCGTTCAAGATACTCAAATAACAGAATGCAATTCTGGCATGGAACTGACTTAATTGGTCATCTTCTGCAATACTCCAAATAGAATTTACAGGTAGATGAATTAAATCTTGCAGATATAGGTCCAAAATTTGAACATCACAACATGTTCCCTGCCCACATCAACACAGGTCAATTTCAGCTATCTCTACAGACAGTTTCTGATTATTACCAATTGTGGAGCACAGTGCTTTTGTTTATTTTAGTGTAGTATATATTGTATCAAACTTTTTTTTGTTCGTAAAAGTACCGGTTATTGGTCACTTTCTTGTCCATAAACATTAAACACATATTTTAACCATAAAATATGGATCTAACATTGAACCTTACCAATGACAGATATCATAATACAACCTACATTTCTCTCTTGTAGTGTATTGCTTATCTGTTAAAAGTTAACTCTGGGCTTCTTTTAAATTGCAGAATTTGTGCAAGTATATTCTCGATCACATGTAAAGATGCGTGTTTGGGAGCATGATGCTGGTAAGTTTTTTAACATGCATACAGTGCTCATGAATTATGCTTAATCTCGATCATGAATAATTTACAATGATCCTTGATGGTTTTTTCAAGACTACATTTACCCACTTGTGGTCCTTTAACATTCACAAGTCCTTGTTTCCATTCCCCACCTTTGTTTGAATGCACCCCCTTTTTTTAGTTTCTCTTATTTTAACTGCATATGATATCAACATTTGATAAAGGTATGCGTAGCAAGAAGTTTCGTAATTCTAAGCTTAGATGTCAAATCACTATTTCACTCAGTCAGTCATGTAGGATATATTATACACACACATACACACACATATTGTTGTAGATGATAAATTTTATTTCTATCATGTCATTTTATGCTGGAGAGTGGAGAACATAACTGTGTCCGAGTCTATTTGTAATCTGTATTGTAAGCCTCAGGTACAGTGTAAATAAAAGCTCTGTTAGGAAGAAAGCTACGACTTTATAGGTAAATGCCCTAAGGCATTATTTGGCTATCAACAGAAATGAGTAAGAAATTATTCTGTAAGAAATTAGTCATGTTGGGACCATATCGGAGAACTTATAAGTAGAGCTCAAGATTTCTTGTTATTTGAGTATCTTGAACGGGATCCACCTTTTGGCTGGGAACCTTTAGCGGACAAGGTTAGCCACTGATTCCCCTTCCATAATAGTTTTTGATCTCTGTTCAATTTTTTTATATTACTTTAAAAACTTGTACTTCTGGGGTGTAAATGTGTTTTATTTGTTGGTGTTAATTTTATTACATATTTTGATTAGTTTTTTATTTTTATTATTATAGATAAATAATTTTATTTTTATTTTATTTACAGCCTTCCTGTTGGATATCTGTGGCCTGGTACAGACTGTTGTAATTTGCATTGAGCCTACATTTGTTTAGCACAAGCATGTATACACATGACATAATAGTGATTAACTAATTACAGGTATCCAATATATAATATCCCAATGGGACAAACTCTAAAGGATATGGATGCTTGCTTCTTGACATTATATCATCTTTCTACCTACACGACAGGTGAGAGCTCTTGGTTGTTTTGCTCTATATATGAACATGAATCCATTGGTGTTTCCACATATTTTAAGGTGATTTTTGAAATTACTTTTCTGGTTCTTTTTTTGTTTTATGACTTCACTCTCAGTTGTGAATTATGATGAGCATATATTAAGGGAAATTACTTTTACAATCTAAAGGAAATAACATGTTGCTACACAGTTTGAGCTGCAGATGCTACGTTCTCATATGGGAGCTATAGAATATAACATCAAGCAAGGAGTCTGTTAGGTCACACACACTGTAGAGGGGGTGAATACAGTGTATAATACAATCAAATCGAACTTTAATATATTAAGTAACAGAAAACAAACTTTATTGAAACAATAAACTCTGTTACAGTATGGAACTGTTACCTCTCAGTGATGAACAAATATCACGAGAGCTGCTAGGGTTACAATGAATAATCTTCTCGAATATATATTAACACTTTTAGTGTAAACCCTATGTCTGTGTTTATATACTACACAGTTACAAGATAATTGCTAATTGATATGGAATATAATTCTGCTTCCTAAAATATATCAATCAGATATCTTTTCTTCCAAGTATTCCATTCTTCACGGAATTCCTTCTTCATACATATCTCTTCTTATGTTTATCTCGATCTTCTTTCCTTTAATCAGCTACTGTCCTTCTCTGATCATCCTTCAGCACTTAAGTTCTGATATCTAACTTCTGATGATTATCTCCTGATAATATAAGTACTGATATCCTTAAGTCCCGACTTCCAGTATAAGTATTGATCAACAGTTAAGTACTGATTTGTCCTGTTAAGTAAGATCTGAAATCTAAACATAAATTATATTAGCCATGACATTATCAAATATATCTAACAATCTCCCCCAACTTGTAAATTAGCATAATATACAAGTTTAACAGATATTTGATGATGTCAAAAACATTAAGTACAAATGCATGAGAATTAGACTAGATAACTACAACTTACAGTCCTTAAAGCTTTACCAATATTCAACTTCTGATAACAACTTCAGTCTGTACAAATATCAGAATTTAAGCAGTTGTAGATCTTCGACTTGGCTTCATCATCTGATCTCTCTGATGTCAGGAGTTGTTCTGAGATAGTTCTTCAATAAACATTTCTCAGCATATCTGAGTTCATCAATCATTCTCCTTTTGGCATCTTTAAGCTCTACAGTATCTTCACCAGTTTGAAAGATTGCAGCTCTGAGATCATTGATCTTTGCTTTTCTCAACTCCTGATCTAGTCTTATGACATAGGCTTTGTCAGACTCCAGATTGAATTCAAGTCCCTTAATACCAAGATATGTTCTGATCTGTGCAGTATTAGGCTTCATATCAACAATATCACCATTGTGATCTCTGTACTTTGGAACATATGTGCTGTCAGACTTAACAGAATAAAGCCTTTTCTGTCTCTGAATCTGTTCTTTTAAGTAGTTTGCAGCAGTCCCTGTTATTCTGTCATCCACTTGAAGTAAGAAAAGTACATGCTCCAATTTTTCAAAATACTTCAATGGAATGGCATTTTGTCTTATATGATAAACCCTATCATCTGTCATGAAATACAACATGATGTATTCTTTCAAGTAGGTATGGTAAACCATCTGTACAGATTCCAGTTGATTCAATCTCTCAGGAGTTGCTCCAATATCTGGTTCACTCAAGGAAGTTGGATCATTGGTAGTGTTGTGTACTCTTCTTTCATCAGCACTTCCCAATCCAGTTTTATCTCTTGTTTCCTTTCCAGTAACTACTCTAGCTTCAAAACCACTTGCAGTAGTCTTCAAAGATTGAGTCTGTTTTGCTTTAGTGAATCCTGGTAGGAGTGTCTTTGATCTATCTTCTGATATCAAGTTAACTTGAGCTATGTCAGAGGTTACTTGCTTCTTCTGAATATCAGAACTTACAATTTCTTGACTCTGAACAACTTGAGCCATGTCAGAGGTTGTTTTAAGAACTTTTCTTGAAGTCAGAGCAAGATCATCCTTTTCATCAGTAATTTCTTCATCCTCAGGAGGTACATAAACCTTGATAGGTTCACCAACCTTTTCTTTACCCTTGGATCTTGGATCTATCTGTGGTTGTGATCTAGCCAATGTTGCTTCAGTATGTGTCCTTTCTTTATCACAATGCCTTTGAGTTTTGGAAGTGGCTTTTTACCAGAAGCTTCAGATTTAGATGTGACTTTCTCTGATTTAAGTCTGGCTTCTTCTTCCTTTAAACTTTCCAAGTCCATTCCTGGATTTTCCTGAAGAAATAACTGTCTTGACATTTCCTCATCAAGATCTAGAAGTTCATCAGAACTTATCCTTTTACCAGCAGCAGAACTTATTCTTTTCCCAGTATCAGAACTTGTCCTGTGACTAGCTTGTCTTGATGTAAATCCTCTACCTTGACTATGACCTCTACCCATTCCAGAGCTTCCTTGATCATCTTTTTCATTATCCTTTCCTGTCAGTGTCTTGTCAGTCTTGCATTTGGACTTAATCACTTTCTCCCCCTTTTTGGCATCAGCAGGTAGTAGAAGAGAGATAAGCAATTCCACTGAGGATTGGATTTCAGTTAGTTGTGATTGCTGAGAAGCTTGATTTTTCAGAATTTCATCAATCTGAGCTTGTTGATGATCTTGAGTCTTCTCAATATAAGCAATCCTGTCAATGGTAGGTTGGAAGAACTTTTTCTTATCAATTTTCCAAACTTGTTCCTGTTTGATAAAGTTCTCCTGAATCTTGTGTAGCTCTGCATGAGTAGTTGAATGAAGACCTTGTAAATGTTTAGTACTCAATGCAGTGACTCTAAGCTGAGTTTTGAAATCATCAGAATTTAACATTTCATCAGCTTTAGTCAAGTGCTCAGCAAGATGCTTGTCAGTTGGAACACATGAAACTGAGTTCCATTCCTTAGTCCACTCCTGACCTGCATGAGTTTCACTCCAAGGTACTGGTGCTTCTCCGGTAACAAACTTTTTAACCAGTTCAGACTTAGGAAGAGTCTATTGAGGAGTAAGTCCTGAAGGACCTGCTTCATCAGCATCTACAGTTGGAGCAGCATCACCAGTATCTCCAGCATTTGCAGCATCAGAACTTAAAGAATCAGTATCTTCTGATAAGACAACAGTGTGAGTAGCAATGGAGGCTTCAGCATCCTCTAATTGCTGATCTTGTTCTAAGTCCTGATCAACAGCCATATCCTGATGCTCACCTAAATTCTGATCATCAGCATCTTGATGCAGAGAAGGTGTTGTTGATAACTCTGGAGTTTGAACAGCATCAGTAACAGGTGTTGTGGAAGGAATATTTGTTGTTGGAGCTTCTAAGAGAATTACTGCAGGCACAACCAAGTTTTGAACATCAATATCAGCACTTGTGCCTGGATCAACAGAAGACACAGAAGGTGTGTTAGCCTTTTCAGAAACAGCTTCCTGAGATGGAGTTGATGGAGAAGAAGTGACTGGAGCAAATTCCTTGTCTTGTGAGATCAGAGATTCCTGATCCCCTTCCTTAGCTGCTTCCTCTTCATCATCTGAAACTGGCCTTTTTGCCCTCTGTTTCTTGTATCTCTTTGTTGATTTGGATTCCTTGGGAGTTTTAGGAACTGTCATTCTTCTAAGCCGTTTGAGAAGCCTAGATCCCCCAATTCCAGCATCCTTCTGAGAAGTCACTTTCTCAGCTTCACCTACAACAGGTTCTGAAGAAGGAACCTGTTCTTCAGTATCAGATTCATCTCTCAGTACAGTCCTCCTCCTCTTTTGAGGTGTTTGAGGAATAGTTTTTGTCCTCTTTGGCTTGGAGGATGAGGGTTGAACAGTCTGTGAAGTAGAGAGATAGGATTTGAGATAAGTCCTGAGGGTAGGTTGAGTAGTATGAGTGGTAGGTGCTGAGGATGATGGTTTTTGGGTGTTTGTGGTTGGTTGGACATCAGAGTAAACAGATCTATAAGTATCAGTATCAGCATTTACTAGGATCTGTTTTACAGACTGAGGAATCTGTAATGGTCTAACCACTTTTTTCTTAGTATCAGCATTTACCAGATCATTAAAATATCATTTTGCAACTCTAAAAGGTGGGGTTGAGGAACTGACTAATTGAGGTTCATCAGTACAAAAAGTATATATAAGTTGACAGAATCTAGCAAAATAGACAATATTTCTATCCTCTGTCATCCTATCCCCAATAAAACCAATTATTCCAGTTGCAAAATCAAAATGAGTTTGATGGATAATAGCATACCCTATGTGCTGACTCAGAATTGGGATAGCATCAAAATTCGAACATTTGTTCCCAAAAGCTTTGGTGATGCAGTTAAACAAAAACTCCATTCTCTTCTGATATTAGCCCTTTTTAACTGCCCAAGCTTTGCCAAACTCTTTTCATATCCCAAATCAGCCATTAACTCCTGAAGTGTTGATTCCTCTAGAGTTGAAAAAGTACAATTTTCTGGGAGATGTAGAGCTTTGCGTATTGTACCAGGAGTGACTGCATAAGATGAATCACCCACTTCAAAAACAATACTGGGAGTGCCATGTTTACCACCATCATCAAAGTGCCCAGTCCGCCAAAACGTCAGAACTTGTTGACTCGAAAAGACTTCAGGCTGAGTTAATGCATACCCAATCTCACTGTGTGCAAGAAGATCTTGCACAAAATGCAATTCAGATGGAGCTTCAGCATGATCAAGAATTACAGCATAGTTGTTTGGAACAAACTTAGCTCCATCAATGATTAAATCCTTAGGTGCCATGTGAAAAATTGAGATTCAAAAGTGCCTGTTAGGTGTTTGATAAGATGTCTGTATGAATAACCAACGTGAGAAGAAAGAGAGTAAAAGTAAGTAAAGAGAAAAAAATACGAAGAAAATAAAGGATTAAAGAAATCCTCTCTCTGTTGTACTTATACTCTGAACAAAAATGTTACCGTTGGACACCTGTCAGACATGCAGTAATAACGGATAGTTACTGGGCTCGAGAAAACAGGAATCATTACTTTCTCAGTTGCCTGTTTTCAAGGAAAAACCGTTCCATTTACCCAGATATTCCATTAATCAAGATGAAACAGTTTTAATTCAAAATTGAAACCGTTCCCACTGAGTTAATTATTTTTCACTGCATCATTAATATTCGGAAAGTAAATCATGTAAAAATGACCAAGATAAATGAGATGAGTAAGTGCTGATAAAAAAAATCAGAACTTAAATTAAAACAGAATTTATATGGTCATCAGAATATCAATCAGGATTTAGCAATGCATTACCAAATATCTTAGAGACAAAATCTTGAAGCAAACACAAATTTCATTAATATATCAAGAGAATACATTTATGAAATGGAAATTACATCAGTACTTATACAAGATTTCCCTAAGCTACGAAACCTAACATCAACAGCCTTAGTCCTAGCTAAGAAGCCTGACAAAGCTGATGATGAAGAAAAATAGGAAGAAGACAAGATTAAATCATTTCTTCTTCTTCCTACTCTCGACAAACAGAATGGCGAGTCTGATGATTCGCTCTTGCTGGCGGAGAGCTGCCAGTCTTTCCTCCTCCATTCGCTCCAGATGGCGATGGTAATCCATATAGAAGAACATGAGGTGGGTCAGTACCTCCTGTGGGACAGAGTCCCATATCTCCTCAGGAATGGCCGTGACGTGCCATTCCTGCTGCCATTCGGCACAGCGTAGCTCCATATTGAAGTTTTGGTAGTTTAAAAACATGTTGAATCTGACCATTGTATTTTTGAAAGAAAAAGTATGAAGGTAAGTGTGTGAGAAAGAATTTGATGGGAAGGCTGATGTGAAGTGGCTGCTTATATAGGCAAGAGAATGCCAGGAGACGTAAAAGTATTTAATGCTGATAGGTAGAATTAATTCTATCTCGTCTCCCTAGACTTTGAAAAAGAATAACATTCATTGGAAAGAGCAAAAATGGTTTAAAGCGCACAAGAAACAAGTAACAGTGGACTGTTCAAGTACAAATACCATTAACCCTAACCATAGTGACTATTAATCTTCCACTTCAACATATTCAAATATTAACTGAGACTGTTATCAAATTTTATTCACAGATAAGTCAAGTAAAACATTAGACTGTAATATCAGAACTTAGACTTATATCAGAACTTAACAGTCATCACAACATAATTTCTTAACTCGAAAAAAAAATGCCTATCTTAGTAAGTTCTTATACAAGTTCTGAGTTATACTCTTCAGAACTTAATCATCAGAATATGCAACCAGAGCTTGTCCTCAGAATTTGTGCAATAATGACACAATGACTGTTTATCTAAATTAACATAGACCACCACAGAAATTTTCATCATTCAGATGGAGTGATTAGTGTGTGCATTAAGCTAAATAACAGACAAAGAGTAAAGTCTGATTCACTTCAGTACATCTTAGAAATAAGGCATAACTAAAATTTTGCTAAAGAGCTGTCATTGTCCTGAAACCTACTGATGAATGAGTTCATGCTTGAGTCCACCTCAACTGTTTTGTGCTAATTTTATGCATCTTTTGAAATTCTATTTTACAGTGGCTTCTCAGTGTAAGTGAGTCACGACTGCCTATCAGAATTTATGCTATTATCAGAGTATTTCTCCAGTTATCATAGAGTGTGAAAAGTCACCAAGAAAATTTGCTTTTCTAATGCATATTTACTTAATACCAGCAATGCACTTGGGTCGTCCTTTCCACATTTTTACTCTAGATCTCAAAGGAGTACCTGATTTTATTCTTTGATCTTTTTGCTTTTTCTTTTGATAAGTGAGGTTTATCAGCACTTAGTACAATCAGCAGTTTTACTAGTATCAGAACTTAACAGATGAGTAGCATTATTCTAATTTGTGACTTAGTAATAAGATAAACAAAGTAAACTCAACTAAGCTCAATTATCAGAATTTGCTAGTGTCATAAGATTTCCACTGAAATAATTACTTCTTACATGGAATCATTTGTTTATTGAAGACTACTAGGTCAGTATCTAGCACAGTTATCCTCATAGGATCGAATAGTTACTTGAACAGACATATCACTTATCAGAGTTTAGAAACATATATCAGACAACAATCAGTACTTAAACGTGTATTCCAATTAAGCACAGAATAAACAAAGAGATTACATTCTGTAAATACTGATCATAAAGTCTGATGCATCAGAACAAAACTAGACAGATTTAGAAAAAGAACCTGAGACCATTCCAAGTTCATTTACCAATCTTGTAAAAGTGGCTTCACATAGTGGTTTTGTGAAGATATCTGCTAGTTGTTGATCTGTTGGAACAAAGTGCAATTCCACTGTACCTTCATCCACATGTTCCCTTATGAAGTGGTACCTGATGCTGATGTGCTTTGTCATAGAGTGTTGAACTGGATTACCTGTCATAGCAATAGCACTTTGATTATCACAGTAAATAGGGATTTTGAAATATGTTAACCCATAATCCTATAACTGATTCTTCATCCAAAGAATCTGTGCACAACAGCTTCCTGCAGCAATATACTCTGCTTCTGCAGTTGATGTGGAAATTGACTTTTGTTTCTTGCTGTACCAAGAAACCAATCTGCCTCCAAGAAATTGGCAGCTTCCACTTGTGCTTTTCCTGTCAATTTTGCAACCTGCAAAATCTGCATCTGAGTAACCTATTAGTTTAAAATCTGATTCTCTAGGATACCATAATCCCAGAGCAGCTGTTCCTTTAAGATACTTAAAGATTCTTTTCACAGCTGTTAAGTGAGGTTCTCTTGGATCTGCTTGAAATCTTGCACAAAGACAGGTAGCATACATGATATCAGGTCTACTAGCGGTTAAATAGAGTAGAGAGCCAATCATACCTCTGTAGTCAGTAATATCTACTGATTTACCGGTATCCGTATCCAGTTTTGTTGCAGTGGCCATAGGAGTGGATGCACTTGAACAATCTTGTATTCCAAATTTCTTCAGCAAGTTTCTGGTGTACTTGGTTTGACAAATAAAAGTGCCTTCTTCATTCTGCTTGACTTGAAGGCCCAGAAAATAGCTAAGTTCCCCCATCATACTCATCTGATATCTTGACTGCATTAGTTTGGCAAACTTCTTGCAAAGTTTGTCATTTGTAGACCCAAAAATGATATCATCAACATAAATCTGAACCAGAAGTAAGTCCTTTCCTTGGTTGAGGTAGAACAGTGTTTTGTCTATTGTTCCTCTGTTGAATCCACTTTCCAGAAGAAACTGAGCTAAAGTCTCATACCATGCTCTAGGAGCTTGCTTAAGTCCATAAAGTGCTTTATCAAGCCTGTAGACATAATCTGGATGTTTGGTATCTACAAAGCCTGGAGGTTGTTCAACATATACCTCCTCCTCCAATTCTCCATTGAGAAAAGCACTTTTCACATCCATTTGAAAGACAGTAAACTTTTTGTGAGCAGCATAAGCCAAAAATATCCTTATGGCTTCTAACCTAGCAACTGGTGCAAATGTTTCATCATAATCAATTCCCTCCTGTTGAGAATATCCTTTTGCAACCAGCCTTGCCTTATTCCTTGTAATTATGCCATCACTGTCAGTTCTGTTTCTGAATACCCACTTTGTACCAACAACAGATCTATTCTTTGGTCTTGGCACTAGGGTCCAGACTTTGTTTCTTTCAAATTCATTTAACTCTTCCTGCATTGCTTGCACCCAATCAGCATCTTGAAGAGCTTCTTCCACTTTCTTTGGCTCAGTCTGAGAGAGAAAAGAATTGTAGAGACATTCATTTGAAGTACCTGTTCTAGTTCTGACACCTGCATCAGGATTTCCAATTATCAAGTCATGTGTATGTGATTTTGTCCACTTCCTTACAGATAGAAGGTTTTCTCTAGAACTGGATGCTCCCCCATGATCCATGCTATCTTCATTTTCATTTTCTGATGCTCCCCCTGAAACTATGCTCTCTGAGTTGGATTCTTCAGTATTTAGATTTTTAGCACTATCAGAACTTGGCTTATCAGAACTTGACGAATCAGAACTTGAAGAGCCAGATGCATGTTCTGATTCTGAGTTAAACATCAGAACATGCATCTGGCTCTTCAAGTTCTGATTCGTCAAGTTCTGATAAGCCAAGTTCTGATAGTGCTGAAAATCTAAATACTGAAGAATCCAACTCAGAGAGCATAGTTTCAGGGGGAGCATCAGAAAATGAAAATGAAGATAGCATGGATCATGGGGGAGCATCCAGTTCTAGAGAAAACCTTCCATCTGCAAGGAAGTGGACAAAATCACATACACCTGATTTGATAATTGGAAATCCTGATGCAGGTGTCAGAACTAGAACAGGTACTTCAAATGAATGTCTCTACAATTCTTTTCTCTCTCAGACTGAGCCAAAGAAAGTGAAGAAGCTCTTCAAGATGCTGATTGGGTGCAAGCAATGCAGGAAGAGTTAAATGAATTTGAAAGAAACAAAGTCTGGACCCTAGTGCCAAGACCAAAGAATAGATCTGTTGTTGGTACAAAGTGGGTATTCAGAAACAAATCTGACAGTGATGGCATAATTACAAGGAATAAGGCAAGGCTGGTTGCAAAAGGATATTCTCAATCAGGAGGGAATTGATTATGATGAAACATTTGCACCAGTTGCTAGGTTAGAAGCCATAAGGATATTTTTGGCTTATGCTGCTCACAAAAGTTTACTGTCTTTCAAATGGATGTGAAAAGTGCTTTTCTCAATGGAGAATTGGAGGAGGAGGTATATGTTGAACAACCTCCAGGCTTTGTAGATACCAAACATCCAGATTATGTCTACAGGCTTGATAAAGCACTTTATGGACTTAAGCAAGCTCCTAGAGCATGGTATGAGACTTTAGCTCAGTTTCTTCTGGAAAGTGGATTCAACAGAGGAACAATAGACAAAACACTGTTCTACCTCAACCATGGAAAGGACTTACTTCTGGTTCAGATTTATGTTGATGATATCATTTTTGGGTCTACAAATGACAAACTTTGCAAGAAGTTTGCCAAACTATGTAGTCAAGATATCAGATGAGTATGATGGGGGAACTTAGCTATTTTCTGGGCCTTCAAGTCAAGCAGAATGAAGAAGGCACTTTTATTTGTCAAACCAAGTACACCAGAAACTTGCTGAAGAAATTTGGAATGCAAGATTGTTCAAGTGCATCCACTCCATATGGCCACTGCACAAAACTGGATAAGGATACCGGTAAATCAGTAGATATTACTGACTACAGAGGTATGATTGGCTCTCTACTCTATCCTAACTGCTAGTAGACCTGATATCATGTATGCTACCTGTCTTTGTGCAAGATTTCAAGCAGATCAAGAGAACCTCACTTAACAGCTGTGAAAAGAATCTTTAAGTATCTTAAAGGAACAGCTGCTCTGGGATTATGGTATCCTAGAGAGTCAGATTTTAAACTAATAGGTTACTCAGATGCAGATTTTGCAGGTTTGCAAAATTGACAGGAAAAGCACAAGTGGAAGCTGCCAATTTCTTGGAGGCAGATTGGTTTCTTGGTACAGCAAGAAACAAAAGTCAATTTCCACATCAACTGCAGAAGCAGAGTATATTGCTGCAGGAAGCTGTTGTGCACAGATTCTTTGGATGAAGAATCAGTTACTGGATTATGGGTTAACATATTTCAAAATCCCTATTTACTGTGATAATCAAGTGCTATTGCTATGACAGGTAATCCAGTTCAACACTCTATGACAAAGCACATCAGCATCAGGTACCACTTCATAAGGGAACATGTGGATGAAGGTACAGTGGAATTGCACTTTGTTCCAACAGATCAACAACTAGCAGATATCTTCACAAAACCACTATGTGAAGCCACTTTTACAAGATTGGTAAATGAACTTGGAATGGTTCAGGTTCTTTTTCTAAATCTGTCTAGTTTTGTTCTGATGCATCAGACTTTATGATCAGTATTTACAGAATGTAATCTCTTTGTTTATTCTGTGCTTAATTGAAATACACGTTTAAGTACTGATTGTTGTCTGATATATGTTTCTAAACTCTGATAAGTGATATGTCTGTTCAAGTAACTATTCGATCCTATGAGGATAACTGTGCTAGATACTGACCTAGTAGTCTTCAATAAACAAATGATTCCATGTAAGAAGTAATTATTTCAGTGGAAATCTTATGACACTAGCAAATTCTGATAATTGAGCTTAGTTGAGTTTACTTTGTTTATCTTATTACTAAGTCACAAATTAGAATAATGCTACTCATCTGTTAAGTTCTGATACTAGTAAAACTGCTGATTGTACTAAGTGCTGATAAACCTCACTTATCAAAAGAAAAAGCAAAAAGATCAAAGAATAAAATCAGGTACTCCTTTGAGATCTAGAGTAAAAATGTGGAAGGGACGACCCAAGTGCATTGCTGGTATTAAGTAAATATGCATTAGAAAAGCAAATTTTCTTGGTGACTTTTCACACTCTATGATTACTGGAGAAATACTCTGATAATAGCATAAATTCTGATAAGCAGTCGTGACTCACTTACACTGAGAAGCCACTGTAAAATAGAATTTCAAAAGATGCATAAAATTAGCACAAAACAGTTGAGGTGGACTCAAGCATGAACTCATTCATCAGTAGGTTTCAGGACAATGACACTCTTTAGCAAAATTTTAGTTATGCCTTATTTCTAAGATGTACTGAAGTGAATCAGACTTACTCTTTGTCTGTTATTTAGCTTAATGCACACACTAATCACTCCATCTGAATGATGAAAATTTCTGTGGTGGTCTATGTTATTTTAGATAAACAGTCATTGTGTCATTATTGCACAAATTCTGAGGACAAGCTCTGGTTGCATATTCTGATGATTAAGTTCTGAAGAGTATAACTCAGAACTTGTATAAGAACTTACTAAGATAGGCATTCCTTTTTCGAGTTAAGAAATTATGTTCTGATGACTGTTAAGTTATGATATAAGTCTAAGTTCTGATATTACAGTCTAATGTTTTACTTGACTTATCTGTGAATAAAATTTGATAACAGTCTCAGTTAATATTTGAATATGTTGAAGTGGAAGATTAATAGTCACTATGGTTAGGGTTAATGGTATTTGTACTTGAACAGTCCACTGTTACTTGTTTCTTGTGCGCTTTAAACCATGTTTCTCTTTCCAATGAATGTTATTCTTTTTCAAAGTCTAGGGAGACGAGATAGAATTAATTCTACCTGTCAGCATTAAATACTTTTACGTCTCCTGGCATTCTCTTGCCTATATAAGCAGCCACTTCACATCAGCCTTCCCATCAAATTCTTTCTCACACACTTACCTTCATACTTTTTCTTTCAAAAACACAATGGTCAGATTCAACATGTTTTTGAACTACCAAAACTTCAATATGGAGCTACGCTGTGCCGAATGGCAGCAGGAATGGCACGTCACGGCCATTCCTGAGGAGATATGGGACTCTGTCCCACAGGAGGTACTGACCCACCTCCTGTTCTTCTATATGGATTACCATCGCCATCTGGAGCGAATGGAGGAGGAAAGACTGGCAGCTCTCCGCCAGCAAGAGCGAATCATCAGACTCGCCATTCTGTTTGTCGAGAGTAGGAAGAAGAAGAAATGATTTAATCTTGTCTTCTTCCTGTTTTTCCTTCATCATCAGCTTTGTCAGGCTTCTTAGCTAGGACTAAGGCTGTTGATGTTAGGTTTCGTAGCTTAGGGAAATCTTGTATAAGTACTGATGTAATTTCCATTTCATAAATGTATTCTCTTGATATATTAATGAAATTTGTGTTTGCTTCAAGATTTTGTCTCTAAGATATTTGGTAATGCATTGCTAAATCCTGATTGATATTCTGATGACCATATAAATTCTGTTTTAATTTAAGTTCTGATTTTTTTTATCAGCACTTACTCATCTCATTTATCTTGGTCATTTTTACGTGATTTACTTTCCAGAATATTAATGATGCAGTGAAAAATAATTAACTCAGTGGGAACGGTTTCAATTTTGAATTAAAACTGTTTCACCTTGATTAATGGAATATCTGGGTAAAGTGGAACGGTTTTTTCCTTGAAAACAGGCAACTGGTAAGTAATGATTCCTGTTTTCTCGAGCCCAGTAACTATCCGTTATTACTGCATGTCTGACAGGTGTCCAACGGTAACATTTTTGTTCAGAGTATAAGTACAACAGAGAGAGGATTTCTTTAATCCTTTATTTTCTTCGTATTTTTTTCTCTTATACTTACTGTTACTCTCTTTCTTCTCACGTTGGTTTTTCATACAGACATCTATCAAACACCTAACAGGCACTTTTGAATCTCAATTTTTCACATGGCACCTAAGGATTTAATCATTGATGGAGCTAAGTTTGTTCCAAACAACTATGCTGCAATTCTTGATCATGCTGAGCTCCATCTGAATTGCATTTTGTGCAAGATCTTCTTGCACACAGTGAGATTGGGTATGCATTAACTCAGCCTGAAGTCTTTTCGAGTCAACAAGTTCTGACGTTTTGGCGGACTGGGCACTTTGATGATGGTGGTAAACATGGCACTCCCAGTATTGTTTTTGAAGTGGGTGATTCATCTTATGCAGTCACTCCTGGTACAATACGCAAAGCTCTACATCTCCCAGAAAATTGTACTTTTTCAACTCCAGAGGAATCAGCACTTCAGGAGTTAATGGCTGATTTGGGATATGAAAAGAGTTTGGCAAAGCTTGGGCAGTTAAAAAGGGCTAATATCAGAAGAGAATGGAGTTTTCTTTGACTGTATCACCAAAGCTTTTGGGAACAAATGTTCGAATTTTGATGCTATCCCAATTCTGAGTCAGCACATAGGGTATGCTATTATCCATCAAACTCATTTTGATTTTGCAACTGGAATAATTGGTTTTATTGGGGATAGGATGACAGAGGATAGAAATATTGTCTATTTTGCTAGATTCTGTCAACTTATATATACTTTTTGTACTGATGAACCTCAATTAGTCAGTTCCTCAACCCCACCTTTTAGAGTTGCAAAACGATATTTTAATGATCTGGTAAATGCTGATACTAAGAAAAAAGTGGTTAGACCATTACAGATTCCTCAGTCTGTAAAACAGATCCTAGTAAATGCTGATCCTGATACTTATAGATCTGTTTACTCTGATGTCCAACCAACCACAAACACCCAAAAACCATCATCCTCAGCACCTACCACTCATACTACTCAACCTACCCTCAGGACTTATCTCAAATCCTATCTCTCTACTTCACAGACTGTTCAACCCTCATCCTCCAAGCCAAAGAGGACAAAAACTATTCCTCAAACACCTCAAAAGAGGAGGAGGACTGTACTGAGAGATGAATCTGATACTGAGGAACAGGTTCCTTCTTCAGAACCTGTTGTAGGTGAAGCTGAGAAAGTGACTTCTCAGAAGGGATTCTGGAATTGGGGGATCTAGGCTTCTCAAACGGCTTAGAAGAATGACAGTTCCTAAACTCCCAAGGAATCCAAATCAACAAAGAGATACAAGAAACAGAGGGCAAAAAGGCCAGTTTCAGATGATGAAGAGGAAGCAGCTAAGGAAGGGGATCAGGAATCTCTGATCTCACAAGACAAGGAATTTGCTCCAGTCACTTCTTCTCCATCAACTCCATCTCAGGAAGCTGTTTCTGAAAAGGCTAACACACCTTCTGTGTCTTCTGTTGATCCAGGCACAAGTGCTGATATTGATGTTCAAAACTTGGTTGTGCCTGCAGTAATTCTCTTAGAAGCTCCAACAACAAATATTCCTTCCACAACACCTGTTACTGATGCTGTTCAAACTCCAGAGTTATCAACAACACCTTCTCTGCATCAAGATGCTGATGATCAGAATTTAGGTGAGCATCAGGATATGGCTGTTGATCAGAACTTAGAACAAGATCAGCAATTAGAGGATGCTGAAGCCTCCATTGCTGTTGTCTTATCAGAAGATACTGATTCTTTAAGTTCTGATGCTGCAAATGCTGGAGATACTGGTGATGCTGCTCCAACTGTAGATGCTGATGAAGCAGGTCCTTCAGGACTTACTCCTCAACAGACTCTTCCTAAGTCTGAACTGGTTAAGAAGTTTGTTACCGGAGAAGCACCAGTACCTTGGAGTGAAACTCTGCAGGTCAGGAGTGGACTAAGGAATGGAACTCAGTTTCATGTGTTCCAACTGACAAGCATCTTGCTGAGCACTTGACTAAAGCTGATGAAATGTTAAATTCTGATGATTTCAAAACTCAGCTTAGAGTCACTGCATTGAGTACTAAACATTTACAAGGTCTTCATTCAACTACTCATGCAGAGCTACACAAGATTCAGGAGAACTTTATCAAACAGGAACAAGTTTGGAAAATTGATAAGAAAAAGTTCTTCCAACCTACCATTGACAGGATTGCTTATATTGAGAAGACTCAAGATCATCAACAAGCTCAGATTGATGAAATTCTGAAAAATCAAGCTTCTCAGCAATCACAACTAACTGAAATCCAATCCTCAGTGGAATTGCTTATCTCTCTTCTACTACCTGCTGATGCCAAAAAGGGGGAGAAAGTGATTAAGTCCAAATGCAAGACTGACAAGACACTGACAGGAAAGGATAATGAAAAAGATGATCAAGGAAGCTCTGGAATGGGTAGAGGTCATAGTCAAGGTAGAGGATTCACATCAAGACAAGCTAGTCACAGGACAAGTTCTGATACTGGGAAAAGAATAAGTTCTGCTGCTGGTAAAAGGATAAGTTCTGATGAACTTCTAGATCTTGATGAGGAAATGTCAAGACAGTTATTTCTTCAGGAAAATCCAGGAATGGACTTGGAAAGTTTAAAGGAAGAAGAAGCCAGACTTAAATCAGAGAAAGTCACATCTAAATCTGAAGCTTCTGGTAAAAAGCCACTTCCAAAACTCAAAGGCATTGTGATCAAAGAAAGGACACATACTGAAGCAACATTGGCTAGATCACAACCACAGATAGATCCAAGATCCAAGGGTAAAGAAAAGGTTGGTGAACCTATCAAGGTTTATGTACCTCCTGAGGATGAAGAAATTACTGATGAAAAGGATGATCTTGCTCTGACTTCAAGAAAAGTTCTTAAAACAACCTCTGACATGGCTCAAGTTGTTCAGAGTCAAGAGATTGTAAGTTCTGATATTCAGAAGAAGCAAGTAACCTCTGACATAGCTCAAGTTAACTTGATATCAGAAGATAGATCAAAGACACTCCTACCAGGATTCACTAAAGCAAAACAGACTCAATCTTTGAAGACTACTGCAAGTGGTTTTGAAGCTAGAGTAGTTACTGGAAAGGAAAGCAAGAGATAAAACTGGATTGGGAAGTGCTGATGAAAGAAGAGTACACAACACTACCAATGATCCAACTTCCTTGAGTGAACCAGGTATTGGAGCAACTCCTGAGAGATTGAATCAACTGGAATCTGTACAGATGGTTTACCATACCTACTTGAAAGAATACATCATGTTGTATTTCATGACAGATGGATAGGGTTTATCATATAAGACAAAATGCCATTCCATTGAAGTATTTTGAAGAATTGGAGCATGTACTTTTCTTACTTCAAGTGGATGACAGAATAACAGGGACTGCTGCAAACTACTTAAAAGAACAGATTCAGAGACAGAAAAGGCTTTATTCTGTTAAGTCTGACAGCACATATGTTCCAAAGTACAGAGATCACAATGGTGATATTGTTGATATGAAGCCTAATACTGCACAGATCAGAACATATCTTGGTATTAAGGGACTTGAATTCAATCTGGAGTCTGACAAAGCCTATGTCATAAGACTAGATCAGGAGTTGAGAAAAGCAAAGATCAATGATCTCAGAGCTGCAATCTTTCAAACTGGTGAAGATACTGCAGAGCTTAAAGATGCCAAAGGAGAATGATTGATGAACTCAGATATGCTGAGAAATGTTGTTGAGAACTATCTCAGAACAACTCCTGACATCAGAGAGATCAGATGATGAAGCCAAGTCGAAGATCTACAACTGCTTAAATTCTGATATTTGTACAGACTGAAGTTGTTATCAGAAGTTGAATATTGGTAAGCTTTAAGGACTGTAAGTTGTAGTTATCTAGTCTAATTCTCATGCATTTGTACTTAATGTTTTTGACATCATCAAATATCTGTTAAACTTGTATATTATGCTAATTTACAAGTTGGGGGAGATTGTTAGATATATTTGATAATGTCATGGACTAATATAATTTATGTTAGATTTCAGATCTTACTTAACAGGACAAATCAGTACTTAACTGTTGATCAGTACTTATACTGGAAGTCAGGACTTAAGGATATCAGTACTTATATTATCAGGAGATAATCATCAGAAGTTAGATATCAGACTTAAGTGCTGAAGGATGATCAGAGAAGGACAGTAGCTGATTAAAGGAAAGAAGATCGAGATAACATAAGAAGAGATATGCATGAAGAAGGAATTCCGTGAGAATGGAATACTTGGAAGAAAGATATCTGATTGATATATTTTAGGAAGCAGAATTATATTCCATATCAATTAGCAATTATCTTGTAACTGTGTAGTATATAAACACAGACATAGGGTTTACACTAAAAGTGTTAATATATTCGAGAAGATTATTCATTGTAACCCTAGCAGCTCTCGTGATATTTGTTCATCACTGAGAGGTAACAGTTCCATACTGTAACAGAGTTTATTGTTTCAATAAAGTTTGTTTCTGTTACTTAATATATTAAAGTTCGATTTGATTGTATTATACACTGTATTCACCCCCTCTACAGTGTGTGTGACCTAACAACTCCTTGCTTGATGTTATATTCTATAGCCCCATATGAAACGTAGCATCTGCAGCTCAAACTGTGTAGCAACATGTTATTTCCTTTAGATTGTAAAAGTAATTTCCCTTAATATATGCTCATCATAATTCACAACTGAGAGTGAAGTCATAAAACAAAAAAAGAACCAAAAAGTAATTTCAAAATCACCTTAAATAGTGG